>NC_041391.1:519597483-519680594 GCF_002162155.2 Triticum dicoccoides
GGGGGGGGGGAGGGATCCTTTGGGAAAGCCTTGTTGAGGTCCTTGAAATCGACGCATAGGCGCCAGGATTTGTCCTTCTTTGGTACCATCACCAGGTTTGCTAGCCAGTCCGGATGTTTTATATCTCTGATGAATCCGGCCTCCAGTAGTTTGGCTAGCTCCTCTCCCATGGCTTGTCTCTTAGGTTCACAGAAACGCCTAAGAGCCTGCTTAACAGGCTTGAATCCTTTTAGGATGTTTAGGCTATGCTCGGCTAGCCTGCATGAGATTCCTGGCATGTTCGAAGGGTGCCAGACAAAAATGTCCCAATTTTCGCGTATGAATTCTCGTAGTGCGGCGTCTACATCCGGGTTTAATTGCGCCTCGATGGAGGCCATTTTTGTAGGGTCCATTGGATGGACTTGGAATTTGACTATTTCATATGCCGGTTTAAAGGAGGTGGACTTGGATCTTTTATCGAGTATCACATCGTCTCTGTTCACCATGGAGCGCAGCGCAGTCAGTTCTTCGGCCGCTAGGGCCAGTGCCTCAAGGGCCAGTGCGGTTGTCTTGTTTTCGGCGCGGAGTGCTATGTCCGGGTCACTAGCAAGAGTGATGATTCCGTTGGGTCCGGGCATTTTGAGCTTCATGTACCCGTAATGGGGTATATCTTGAAAAATTGTGAATGCCTCTCGCCCTAACAGAGCGTGGTATCCGTTGCTAAACGGGGCCACTTGAAATGTGACATCCTCGGACCTGTAATTATCCGGCGTGCCGAACACCACATCCAGTGTGATTTTTCCTGCACAGCGCGCTCCCTGACTGGGGATTATTCCTCTAAAGATTGTTTTGCTTTGCTCAATGCGGCTCCAGTCTATTTCCATTTTTCGAAGGGTTTCCTCATAAATGAGGTTCAATCTGCTGCCACCGTCCATGAGTACTTTGGTAAGTCGAAAGCCATCCACTATTGGACTGAGGACCGATGCGGCTGGTGCTCGGGCTGTTCGGAATTTAGGTTCCTCACTGGCATTTAAGGTAATAGCCATGTCACTCCATGGGTTTATTGTTGCTACCTGGTGGACTTCTGTAAGGCTGCAGAGTGTTCGTTTCCGCATATTGTTTGATGCGAAAGTCTCAAAGACTGTTGATACCGTACTGGTATTCATGGGCTAGTGCTCTATGAATTCTGGAGTTAGAAGCTCCTCGCCACTTCTGGCCACCTGCCGGTGTATCCAACATTCTCTAAGTCTATGAGTTGGTGTGGTGCCCTCTGTACTATGAATTTCACAGGGTCCATTGAGCCATCCCTCCAGTACGATTCCATACCCTATAGAGGGTTTTTGCTTTTTGTTGTTTGGCCCAGGTGCCTGGTGATAATGCGCCCTTTTATTTCGGACTGGGGTTGTATTCAGGGCCGGATTGTACCAGAATTTTATTTCGGTTTTCCGGACGCTTTCCATCGCACAGTATTTTTGTACCATGGATGCCAAGTCAGCGAAGCGTGTAATATCACAATGACTTATGGCGTTGAGGATTCCGATGTCCGTGCAATTATTGCAGAAGAATGAAATTGCATCCTCCTCGCAGCAGTCCTCTATCCTGTTCGTAACCAGGAGGAATCTGGCCCAGTAATGATGTACTGTTTCCGTGGGCTCTTGCCAAATTTGGGATAGATCCCTTATGTTAGGGTGGGCGGGTGGAGTTAAATCCAGAACCTCGCCCGATCTGAGGCTCAGGGGCCAAGGAGTTTCCGAATTCGGAAGCTTGGGTTCTTGGATGTTGCCCAATGAATCTGGCCCGCTGCCTGACTTTAGGTTCAAGGCTTGAGTGACGTCCTCCCCTCCGCGGGTATCCGGCTTGGAGGGATCGGGAATCCGGACATATTTGGTCCTTAAGATGGGTATAGATTCGCCGCATTGTTCCTCCACCACTGCGACGTGGTGGGTGACCTGGGGAGAGTCAATTTGTCTCGGATCGGGTTTAAGCCCAATCTGATCATAGTCTGTAGCAACTCCCAGGGCGGCGATGCGATCCAAGAGCTCATTTAAGGAAGAGAGCTCCATCGGATCTAACTGCTCGGCGAGTTTCGAGTTGACGTGGAGATTGCTTTCGATGACCCGAGAAGTCATCATCGGCGCGGCGGCCGAACAGTCAGTCATAAGAAAACCGCCCAGCCGGAGAGTTTGTCCGATAGCCAAAGCTCCTTTAGCAACAGCGCTGTCTTTAAGGACGGGATGCGGCATCCTTCCTGATGGCGACGGCACAGCGGAACTCTCAATGAAAGCACCAATGTCGGTGTCAAAACCAGCGGATCTCGGGTAGTGGGTCCCGAACTGTGCATCTAGGCGGATGGTAACAGGAGACAAGGGACACGATGTTTTTACCCAGGTTCGGGCCCTCTCGGTGGAGGTAAAACCCTACTCCTACTTGATTAATATTGATGATATGGGTAGTACAATAGTAGATCTACCATGAGATCAGAGAGGCTAAACCCTAGAAGCTAGCCTATGGTATGATTGTTGTTCGTCCTACAGACTAAAACTCTCCGGTTTATATAGACATCGTAGAGGGATAGGGTTACATAGAGTTGGTTACAATGGGAGGAGATCTACATATCGTATCGCCAAGCTTGCCTTCCACGCCAAGGAAAGTCCCATCCGGACACGGGACGAAGTCTTCAATCTTGTATCTTCATAGTCCAGGAGTCCGGCCAAAGGTCATAGTCCGGCTATCCGAACACCCCCTAATCCGGGACCCCCTCAGTCATCCTCGGCTTCTGTGCTTCAATAATGGCCACCTCCAGGTGTCGATCGAAGATGAGGGGTCGGGCATTTTTGTATTTGCCACCCTAATCCCGTAGGCGAGCCGTCTATTTGAGGAGACGGGGATCTTTAGATCCAAATCACACCATCTTCCCCCAAGCAAGCATTTCGTAGAGCACGTCCAAAAAGGCCATCCCATCATGACCGGTCGCCGCAGCCCTGCTCGCCTCTCGCCTAGCTCGAAGCTAGGGGATTGGGAAAAGTGTTCCATCCCTCATAGCCGCCTAATAGAGCTGCAGACCAAAGGGTTCCTTCCGCCCGCATACATGGTCCCCTCTGATCCGGACTAGCCACCTATAATGGCAGGGAGCAAGCAGAGAGATTCCCTAACCCATCTCAAGGGGAGCGGGTATGCCTCGTGCCATATCTGCTAAGAGGCGTCGGGTTTCCAATCCATCCATTCCTCCGCGGGCTCCTGGAGTTCTACGGTCTCCAGTTGCATAATCTTACCCCCGCCTCCATACTGCATATCGCGGGCTACGTTGCCCTCTGCGAGCGGTTCCTGGGTTGCGAAGGTCATTTCGAGCTATGGAAGAGGTTATTTTGCCTCGTCCCCCGCAACCAGGAGGGATCTATATATCAAGTGGGCGGAGCCAAAATATGGCGCATCGCCCAGACCAGATACCTGTCCGGTACTCCAAAGAAGGCGTCCGAAGACTGGCCCTCAGAATGGTTTTATGTCGATGACGTTCCCCTTCTGGACCCAGTCCGGATGGGCCTTCCTGAGTTTACCAATACTCCGCTGAAGAAATGCCAAAGCTAGCGCCCTTGGATCCCCCAGGAGGAAGAAAACAGGGAAGTCTTCTATCTGATGAGCCGGATACAAACCCTGGCCAAATCAGGATTGGCAATAATCGAAGTTATGTCAATATGCGTAATAAGGGGAGTGCAACCACTTCAATATAGGGGAAAACCCATGTGGCACTTCAATGGAGAAGACGATGCCTCCCGCTGGTGTTGCAAAGGTCCGGACTCCGCCACATCTTTGGCGAGGATACTGTCCGAATTTTACAAAGGAGAAGAAGAGGAGTTCCTCCGCATTAAACCGCGGGATGGATTTTCCATTTACAACCCCCGAAGCTGGGTAAGTTGTCATCTTTTATTCGACTCTGTCCGTTCTCACCTTCTTTGTCACAATTATTTACCTTGCCATTTCAAAACATGAACTAAGGAATGCCGTGAAAGAGTTCAATAGCCCCTCTCCACAGCCAGAGGATTCTGGCCGGGCTCTCGACCCCGGACTTGAAGAAGATCCGGGCATATCCGTGAAATTCGTCGACGAGACTTTCTATCAGGCAAGCAGTGGCGGCTCTTTAGTGGCCATCATCGCGGATTATCCCGGACTGCTTCCCGTGTCGCATGTAAGTAATGTCGGGGCTCCAACCTTCCGAAAGGATTCCTTCGTTTTGCCGTACCTTATGATCACACGCCGTGTTTTTATAGAAACGGCGGTCGGGACGCCGTGCGGAACCCGCGGGGGCCTCTCAGTAAGAGGCTCCTAGACAAGGTAGGCTTAAAAGGAAGGCGGTTAGGAGAGGTACGCAGGCGCAGAGGTATTCATTGAACTTGCCATGTGGTCTATTTGGTCTATTTGTCGAGGCGTGATAGCTTTAATTACGTCCTGTCAGGAAACGCCGTACTATATCCGTGGACCCTACTGGCCACGCCTCTAGCAGCCAGATTCCTGGACCGGACTCACGGGCGGAGGCTGATGTGGGGACAATGCCAAACTGTCCTCCTGCGGAGGATACGGATATGCTTTCTGCCACCAATTCAGAAGTGGAGAGCGCCATGATTCACCGGCGCCGACGGGCCGTACTCCGTGGTGGTATTTTTTCCGAAGAGGTGTTCAATGCCTTCAATTCCGGACACGCCTATATGCACGCTGCTCGAGATGGACTTGCGAGAGCAATGGACCAGTATGTGAAGGATATACGTGTAAGAGAATTTAATAAGTATGTGTTGTAGTAGCCCCTGAGACTTGAAACAGTTAGCACAACTGATTTAAGGATCATTAAATGCGTAGGTTCTTGTAGAGAAGAATGCCCAGTTGTCTCAAGAGCTGAAGGAGTGTAAGGCCCAAATGAAGGCTAATGTAGCCGAACAAGAGGGATCCAAAAAGACTACTTCTGGTAATAATTTCCTTCTACCAGTTTGTGTGTTCGGCATGGTTTATAAATCTTACAAAAGATTTGGCAGACAATCCCGGAAGAAATCTGGAGACTGTGGGAGATAATGAGCTGCATCTGCGAAGTCAGCTGAAGGCGGGCGAACGCGTGCTGACGCAGTCTATTCAGGAGAAGAATAAGCTGCAAGATGCTAATCTCCAACTGAGCGTCGAATTGAAAGATGTTCGGGCTCAGCTCGCGGACTCCGTGAAGGAGAACCGGAGGCTTCGACGCGGCATTTATAGTAAGTGCTTAAACAAGCAGTAGTATAGTTCAGCTAGGAGGCGTATTAATAGAGTTATGTCCGTGGGTATATTGATGGGCTGCCCTGAAGAGGAGATGCCCGGTTCCACAGGCGATATGCTGCAAGAGCTTTCACGACTGCACGAACGAGCTCAGCAGGTGATGCAGGGTATTGCCCAGGCTTTGTGGATGTCCGCTTCCCTGCTAGGAGGCATGCGCGAACTTGTAGAGATGCTCAAAGGAGCACGGCGGCGCTTCCGATTATGGAAGATATCAGCTTGCCAGCAAGGTGCAAGAGAAGCTTGGGCCATGGTGAAGACACGATACGCCAAGGCTGACCCGAACCATATGGCCGAAGTCGGACCGGCTGGGTCAGATGGACAAGAGATACCCGTTAGTTTGGTATATGATCAAGTAGCGTTAGCTGCAAAGTATTCCCAACAGGATTGTAAGTTAGACAGCCTGTTGGATGGCATAGAGGAAGAGTATGGCCAATTTATATGATTATGTAATTTGAATGGGCTCATGTACTCCCTAGCCAGATTGAAAATCATTTGTCATGGCGGACCTTTTCGCTTCAGCCCCCAGATACGACAGTCCAGGGTGTATCCGAATACCCACACAGTTATGAAAAACCGGGGTATGCGTGGAACCAGGCGTAGGGGTCATAAGTGCTTGAACAGACAAGTACCCAACTAGTTATGTTATATTACATGGATAGTAAGAAACATCTTCAAGAGATAATAGTTCCGTTAGTGGTTCCTTTCTCTGGGTACGCATGCATCGATGTGCATGTCCGAACTGCGAACAGAAGTGCAGGAAACAAAACATCTGGGTATTTTCGTTGTTATGAACGAGAACATCTTTTGTTCACCGAGCGAATATTCCCTTAAGAACGCTAGCTTTCGGCTTCACCCAGTCTGAGGTACACATCCGGCTCAACCGGCAATAACAATCGCAGAGGTGCTCCCATTATGCCCTAGCCGAATTAACGGGAACGTAGGGCATAAATACAAGAGCCAGGCAACCCAGCATGGCCAAAACTTAAGTCATATCGATGCATATAATGGTGAAGAAAAGGCACATATGGAAAGAAAGATACATATGTGGCTGGCAAGAAGCCATTAAAGTGGTTATATTTAGCTTCCGAATAGGAAGCCCCCAAGTATAGTGTGCACGCATAATGCGGCCGGAGTGCTCAGGGCATCCGTACAATTTTAAGGCTGTAAAAAAAGAAGGAAAAAGGGGCGAGAAAGGGGGAAAGAGAACATAATTGAAGAGACGGAGTTAAGGAGACGAACACTGGGTTCGGTGCTAGGCGTAGAATCTCCAGAGTCTGGCCGCGTTCCATGGGTTCGGCTCGAGTCTATTATCAGATGCACTGTGCAGACGGTACGCTCCTCCGGTGAGAACTTTATCAACGATGAAGGTACCCTCCCACTTGGGTTTGAGCTTGTCCTTCTTCTCAGGTAGGCGTAGAACGAGTTCGCCAATGTTATAAGTTTTGGCCCGTACTTCTCTGCTTTGATACCTTCGAGCCTGTTGCTGATAGAATGCGGAACGAGCTTTGGAGACATCACGCTCCTCCTCCAAAGCATCTAAGTTGTCCTGCTGGTCTAGCTCGGCTTCCTTCTCTTCATACATGCGCACGTGAGGTGAGTCATGAATTATATCGCAGGGCAGCACTGCTTCTACTCCGTACACCATAAAAAATGGTGTGTATCCGGCGGTGCGATTCGGCGTGGTCCGCAACCCCCAGAGTACGGAGTCAAGTTCCTCGACCCAATGCGTGTCCGATTCCTTCAAGGATCGCACTAGTCTGGGTTTGATGCCGCTAATAATAAGACCATTTGCACGTTTGACTTGACCGTTTGTTTGGGGTGATAGACAGAGGTGTAGTCAAGCTTAATGCCCATTTTGCCGCACCAGGCTTTTACCTCCTCGGCTGTAAAATTCGAGCCATTGTCAGTGATGATACTGTGGCGGACGCATTAGCGGTGTACAACCTCCGATATGAAGTCTATCGCTGGTCCGGATTCGGCCGTTTTAACTGGTTTGGCTTCTATCCATTTGGTGAACTTGTCCACCATGACCAATAAGTATTTTTTCTTATGGCTTCCCCCTTTAAGGGGTCCCACCATATCTAGCCCCCAGACCGCGAAGGGCCAAGTTATGGGGATCGTTTGGAGAGCGGTAGGGGGCATATGGCTCTGATTGGCAAATAGTTGACAACCAACACAATGTTGGACAAGGTCCTGTGCGTCTGCCCGAGCTGTCGGCCAGTAGAATCCTATCCGAAAGGCCTTGCTTACGAGAGCTCAGGCTGCCGCGTGGTTCCCGCCTAGTCCGGAATGGATTTCGGCTAAGAGCTGCCGCCCTTCCTCTTCGGAGATGCATCGTTGGAGCACTCCGGTGGCACTCTTCTTGTAGAGCTCTCCATCAATGAGTTTGTAGGCTTTAGAGTGTCGCACAATACAACATGCCTCATTTTGGTCCTCGGGGAGCTCTTGCCTATTAAGGTAGTCCAAGAAGGGCTCGGTCCAGAGGGCGATGACAGCCATTATTTCGTGGGCCAAAGATGTTATTTCGTTGGCAGAGCCTCCGATTACGTCAGAAGGTTCAGAATCTTGGGTTGTGTCCGGAGCCGAACTAATAGTGCCGGACTCCCCTTCCCATGCAACAGACGGCTTGAACAACCTTTCTAAGAAGATATTAGGTGGGACGGGGTCGCGTCTAGCGCTTATGCGGGCGAGGATATCGGCCGCTTGGTTATTTTCTCTGAGCACATGGTGGAATTCGAGCCCCTCGAACCAAGCTGACATTTTGAGGACGACATTGTGATAAGCCGCCATTTTCATGTCCTTGGCATCAAAGTCTCCATTTACCTGAGATATTGCGAGGTTCGAGTCCCCACGCACTTCGAGGCGTTGAATGCCCATGGAGACTGCCATCCAAAGACCATGCAACAGAGCCTCGTATTCGGCTGCATTGTTGGAGTCTGTGTATAATATTTGGAGGACGTAATGCAGCGTGTCTCCGGTGGGGGATGTCAGGACGACACCTGCTCCCAATCCAGCCAGCATTTTAGAGCCGTCAAAATGCATGATCCAATTTGAGTACGCGCCATACTCTTTAGGGAGTTCGGCCTCTGTCCATTCGGCGACGAAGTCAGCTAGTACTTGCTACTTAATGGCCCGCCGTGGTCTGTATGTTATGTCTAATGGAGGGAGCTTAATAGCCAATTTAGCAATTCGGCCTGTTGCATCGCGGTTATTTATTATGTCATTGAGTGGTACTTCGGAGGCCACCGTGATCGAACACTCTTGAAAGTAGTGTCATAGTTTTCGGGTTGCCATGAAGACCACATACGCTATCTTTTGATAGTGTGGGTACCGATATTTGCATGGAGTGAGGACAGTGGACACATAATATACCGGCTTTTGGAGCGGGAATTTGTGTCCGTCTGCCTCTCGTTCGATGACGAGCACTGCGCTCACAACTTGGTTTGTTGCGGCTGTGTATAATAGCATGGGTTCGCCAATGTTTGGCGCGGTCAGGACTGGGTTGGTGGCCAAGAGTGCCTTTATTTCTTCTAGTCCGGCCGTGGCCGCATCCGTCCACTCGAAGTGTTCAGTGCGTCGAAGAAGGCGATACAGAGGTAGTGCCTTTTCTCCTAAGCGGGAGATAAAGCGGCTTAAGGCAGCCACACATCCAGTTAGTTTCTGGATTTGCTTGAGGTCTGTTGGGATAGCCAACTCTGATAGAGCTTGGATTTTTGCCGGATTGGCTTCAATTCCTCTATTGGAAACGATGAAGCCGAGCAATTTTCTGGAGGGTACTCCAAAGACACACTTCTCCGGGTTGAGCTTGATGTCGTATGTTCGGAGATTATCGAACGTAAGCCTCAAGTCATCTATTAAAGTTTCGACGTGTCTTGTTTTGATGACCACATCGTCTACATAGGCCTCTACTGTCTTGACGATTTGTTTTTCCAGGCATGTCTGAATCATGCGTTGATAGGTTGCACCGGCGTTTTTGAGCCCGAAGTGCATGGTGTTGAAACAGAAGGGGCCATATGGAGTGATGAAGGCCGTTGCGGCCTGGTCGGACTCCACCATCTTTATTTGATGGTATCCGGAGTATGCGTCGAGGAAACACAATGAGCCGTGTCCTGCGGTGGCATCGATTATTTGATCAATGCGGGGGAGGGGAAAGGGATCCTTAGGGCAAGCTTTATTGAGGTCTTTGAAATTGACACACAAGCGCCAGGATTTGTCCTTTTTGGTACCATTACCAAGTTTGCTAGCCAATGCGGATGTTTGATGTCTCCGATGAATCTGGCCTCGGGTAGCTTGGCTAGCTCTTCCCCCATGGCTTGCCGCTTAGGCTCTGAGAAGCGTCTAAGAGTCTGCTTGACTGGCTTGTATCCATTTAGTATATTGAGGCTGTGTTCGGCCAGCCTGCGTGGGATGCCCGGCATGTCTGAAGGATGCCAGGCGAAAATATCCAAATTTTCACGCAGGAAGTCTCGCAGCGCGGCGTCTATTATGGGGTTCAGCTGTGTCCTGATGGTAGCTGTCTTTGAAGGGTCCGTTGGGTGGACCTGGAATTTGACTATCTTGTTCGCTGGTTTGAAGGAGGTGGATTTAGGTCGCTTGTCGAGTATCGCGTCATCTTTGTCCACTGTTCCTCGCAGTGTTGTCAGTTCTTCGGCCGCGGGGGCTTCTTATAATGCCTCCAGGGCGAGGGGGCCAGTTTAATTTTCGGCGTGGAGTGCGACGTCCGGATCACTAGCTAGAGTGATGATTCCGTTGGGCCCGGGCATTTTGAGCTTCATGTACCTGTAATGGGGTATAGCCTGAAACCTCGTGAATGCGTACCGCCCCAAGAGGGCGTGCTATCCGCTGCTGCACGGGGTCACTTGGAATGTAATTTCTTCGGACCTGTAATTCTCCGGCGTGCCGTATACCACATCCAGTGTGATTTTTCCCGCGCATTGTGCTTCCCGACTAGGGATGATTCCCCTGAAGGTCGTGCTGCTTCGTTCAATGCGGCTCTTGTCAATTTCCATCTTGTTAAGGGTTTTCTCATAGATGAGGTTTAGTCCGCTTCCGCCGTCCATGAGCACTTTAGTGAGCCTGAAGCCATCCACAATTGGGCTAAGGACCAAAGCAGCTGGTGCTCGGACTGTTCGGAATTGAGGTTCGTCACTCGCATTGTAAGTTATAGCCGTGTCGTTCCATGGGTTTATTGTTGCCACATGGCAAACTTCTGCGAGGCTGCGCTGAGCTCGTTCGCACCTATTATTTGAGGCGAAAGTCTCGAAGACTGTAAATACCGTATTGTTGTCTCCGGCGGAATGTTGCTCTGCTGTATGTTTTATGAGGAGATCCTCGCCGTTCTTTGCTACCTGCCGGAGTATCCAACATGCTCTAAGGCTATGCATTGGCGTAGTGTCCGGTGTGCTGTGAATCTTGCACGGCCCGTTTAGCCATTCTTCCAATATGGTTCCGCGCTTTGCGGCGGGCTTTATTTTTTTGGTACTTGAATCGGGTGACTTACGAGAGTTTACCCTTTTAGTTCTGACAGAGGATTTGGCTAGAGCCGGATTGTCCCAGAAACTTGTTTGGGTTTTCCAGGCGCTTTCCATCGCGCAATATTTTTGCACTATGGCCGCTAAGTGAGCGAAGTGTATTATGTCACGGCGACTTACAGCATTGAGAATCCCTTTGTCCGTGCAATTTTTGCAAAAGAGGGAGATTGTGTCTGCCTCGCGATAGTCCTTGACCCTATTTATCACAAGGAGGAATCTAGCCCAGTAATGATGTACTGTTTCTTGGGGCTCTTGTATGATATGGGAAAGATTGGATAAATCTGGGTGGGTGGGTGAATTTGAATCCGAATCCCGACCCGATCTGGGACCCAGGGGCAAAGAGGCTTCCGAGCTTAACGACTCGGATTCTGGGGCGTTGCCCGATTTCTTCGTCCCGCCCCCCGATCCTGAGTCCGGGGTCAGGGTCATGTCCTCCCATGAGCGGGTGTCCGGCTCGGGGAGCCCGAAAATCCGGACATAGTTCATCCTCAAAGTAGACGGAGAATGTGGATGATGCTCTTCCACTACCGCTATCTCATGGGTGACCGGTGGAGAGTGAATCTCCCTTTGGTCGGGTTTAAGCCCGATCCGGTCATAGTCCGTAGCGACGCCCAGGGCGGCGATGCGATCCAAGAGCTCATTGAGGGAGAAGAGCTCCATTGGGTCCATCTATTCGGCGAATTCCGAATCAACGTGGAGGCTATTTTTAATGAACTAAGAAGTCATTGTCGGCGCAACAGCCGATCGGGCGGTCATAGCGAAGCCGCCCAGCCGGAGAGTTTGGCCTAGAGCCAGGGCTCCACCGGAGGTGATGTTGTTTTTGACAACGAGACGAGCCATCGAGCCTTATCACGACGACACAGTGGAACTCTCAATGAAAGCACCAATGTCGGTGTCAAAACCGGCGGATCTTGGGTAGGGGGTCCCGAACTGTGAGTCTAAGGCTAATGGTAACAGGAGGCTGGGGACATGATGTTTACCCAGATTCGGGCATTCTGATGGAGGTAATACCCAAGAGTTGATCTACCACGAGATCAGAGAGGCTAAACCCTAGATGCTAGCCTATGGTATGATTGTTGTTATGTCCTACGGACTAAGCCCTCCGGTTTATATAGACATCGGAGGGTGCTAGGGTTACACAGAGTCGGTTTACAGAGGAGGAGATCTACATCCGAGTCGCCAAGCTTGCCTTCCACGCAAAGGAGAGTCCCATATGGACATGGGACGAAGTCTTCTATCTTTGTTTCTTCATAGTCCAACAGCCCGGCCAAAGTATATAGTCCGGCTGTCCGGATAGCCCCTTATCCAGGACTCCCTTACTCCCCCTCCCTCCTTTATATATGGGGGCAAGGGGCACCCTAGGACACACAAGTTTCTCTTAACCGTGTGCAGTGCCCCTCTCCATAGTTACACACCCCGATCATACCATCGTAGTGCTTAGGCGAAGCCCTGCGTCGGTAACATCATCATCACCGTCACCACACCATCATGCTGACGGAACTCACCCTCGTCCTCAACTGGATCAAGAGCGTGAGGGACGTCATCGAGCTGAACGTGTGTTGAACACGGAGGTGTCGTATGTTCGGTACTTGGTCGGTTGGATCGCGAAGAAGTTCAACTACATCAATCGCGTTACTATACGCTTCCGCTTTCGGTCTATGAGGGTATGTGGACACACTCTCCCCTCTCGTTGCTATGCATCTCCTAGATAGATCTTGCATGATCATAGGATTTTTTTTGAAATTATCGCGTTACCCAATAGTGGCATTCGAGCCAGGTCTATGCATAGATGTTTTATGCACGAGTAGAACACAAAGAGTTGTGGGCAATAATAGTCATACTGCTTACCACCAACCTCTTAGTTTGATTCAACGGTATTGTTGGATGAAGTGGCCCGGACCGACATTACATGACCGCGTTCATGAGACTGGTTCTACAAACGTGCTTTTGCACATAGGTGGCTATCGGGTGTCTATTTCTCCAACTTTAGTTTAATCGAGTTTGACTACGGCCAGTCCTTGTTGAAGGTTAAAACATCATACTTGACGAAAAATAGTTGTGGTTTTGATGCGTAGGTAAGAACGGTTCATGCTAGAAGCCCGTAGCAGCCACGTAAAACTTGCAACAACAAAGTAGAGGACGTCTAACTTGTTTTTATAGGGCTTGCTGTGATGTGATATGGTCAAGACATGATGTGATATAAATTGTTGTATGAGATGATCATGTTTTGTAATAGATTTATCGGCAACTAGTAGGAGCCATATGGTTGTCTCTTTATTGTATGCAATGCAATCGCCATGTAATTGTTTTACTTTATCACTAAGCGGTAGCGATAGTCGTAGAAGCAATAGTTGGCGAGACGGCAACGGTGCTACGATGGAGATCAAGGTGTCGCGCCGATGACGATGGAGATCATGACGATGCTTCGGTGATGGAGATCGTGAGCACAAGATGATGATGGCCATATCATGTCACATATTTTTATTGAATGTGATGT
Source organism: Triticum dicoccoides (assembly GCF_002162155.2). Lineage (NCBI taxonomy): Eukaryota > Viridiplantae > Streptophyta > Magnoliopsida > Poales > Poaceae > Triticum > Triticum dicoccoides. The sequence goes on from NC_041391.1 coordinate 519,610,786, forward strand.
TTATCTTTTGTGCATCTTATTTTGCTTAGTACGGTGGTAGCATTATAAGATAATCTATTACTAAATTTCAAGGTATAAGTGTTCTCCTTGAGTATGCATCGTTGCTACAGTTCGTCGTGCCGAGACACCACGTGATGATCGGGTGTGATAAGCTCTACGTTCACGTACAATGGGTGCAAGCCAGTTTTGCACACGCGGAATACTCGGGTTAAACTTGACGAACCTAGCATATGCAGATATGGCCTTGGAACACTGAGACCGAAAGGTCGAGCATGAATCATATAGTAGATATGATCAACATAGTGATGTTCACCATTGAAAACTACTCCACCTAACATGATGATCGGACATGGTTTAGTTGATTTGGATCATGTGATCATTTAGATGACTAGAGAGATGTCTATCTAAGTGGGAGTTCTTAAGTAATATGATTAATTGAACTTTAATTTATCATTAACTTAGCCCTGATAGTTATTTTGCATGTCTATGGTATTGTAGATCAATGGCCCGTGCTACCGTTCCTTTGAATTTTAATGCATTCCTAGAGAAAGCTAAGTTGAAAGATGATGGTAGCAATTACACGGACTGGGTCCATAACTTGAGGATTATCCTCATTGCTGCATAGAAGAATTACGTCCTGGAAGCACCGCTAGGTGCTAGGCCTGCTGCAGACGCTACTGGTGACGTTAAGAACGTCTGGTAGAGCAAAGCTGATGACTATTCAATAGTTCAGGGTGCCATACTTTATGGCTTAGAATCGGGACTTCAAAGACGTTTTGAACGTCATGGAGCATATGAGATGTTCCAAGAGTTGAAGTTAATATTTCAAGCAAATGCCTGAGTTGAGAGATATGAAGTCTCCAACAAGTTCTACACTACAAAATGGAGGAGAATAGTTATGTCAGTGAACACATACTCAGAATGTCTGGGTACCATAACCACTTGACTCAGCTGGGAGTTAATCTTCCTGATGATAGTGTCATTTATAGAGTTCTTCAATCACTGCCACCAAGCTATAAAGGCTTCGTGATGAACTATAATATGCAAGGGATGAACAAGACAATTCCCGAGCTCTTCGCAATGCTAAAGGATGCGGAGGTAGAAATCAAAAAGGAGCATCAAGTGTTGATGGTCAACAAGACCACTAGTTTCAAGAAAAAGGGCAAAGGGAAGAAGGGGAACTTCAAGAAGAACGGCAAGAAAGTTGCTGCTCAGGAGAAGAAACCCAAGTCTGGACCTAAGCCTGAAACTGAGTGCTTGTACTACAAAGGGACTGGTCACTAGAAGTGGAACTGCCCTAAGTATTTGGCGGATAAGAAGGATGGCAAAGTGAAAGTTATATCTGGTATACATGTTATTGATGTGTACCTTACTAATGCTCGTAGTAGCGCCTATGTATTTGATACTCTTTCTGTTGCTCATATTTGCAACTCGAAATAGGGGCTACGGATTAAACGAAGATTGGCTAAGTATGAGGTGACGATGCACATCGGGAATGGTTCCAAGGATGATGTGATCGCCGCTGGCACGCTACCTCTACATCTACCTTCGGGATTAGTTTTAGACCTGAATAATTGTTATTTGGTGCAAGCATTGAGCATGAACATTATATCTGGATCTTGTTTGATGCGAGACATTTATTCATTTAAATCAGAGAATAATGGTTGTTCTATTTATATGAGTCATAGCTTTTATGGTCATGCACCCTTGCTGAGTGGTCTATTTTTGTTGAATCTCGATCGTGGTGATACACATGTTCATAATATTGAAGCCAAAAGATGAAAAGTTGATAATGATAGTGCAACTTATGCGCATGAAGAAACTCCATGCTGATGGAATTTTGGAATCACTTGATTATGAATCACTTGGTGCTTGCAAACCGTGCGTCATGGGCAAGATGACTAAAACTCTATTCCCCGAAACAATGGAACGAGCTACAGACTTATTGGAAATAATACATACCGATGTATGTGGTCCACTGAGTGTTGAGGCTCGTGGCAGGTATCATTATTTTCTTACCTTCATAGATGATTTTGAGTAGATATGGTTATATCTATTTAATGAAGCATAAGTCTGAAACATTTGAAAAGTTCAAAGAATTTCAGAGTGAAGTGGAAAATCATCGTAACAAGAAAATAAAGTTTCTACGATCTAATCATGGAGGATAATATTTGAGTTACGAGTTTGTTCTTCATTTGAAACAATGTGGAATAGTTTCACAACTTACGCAACCTGGAACACTATAGCGAAATGGTGTGTCCGAACGTCGTAACCGTACTTTATTGGATATGGTGCGATCTATGATGTCTCTTACTGATTTACCACTATCGTTTTGGGGTTATGCTTTAGAGACGACTGCATTCACTTTAAATAGGGCTCCATCAAAATCCGTTGAGACGATGCCTTATGAACTGTGGTTTGGCAAGAAACCAAAGTTGTTGTTTCTTAAAGTTTGGGGCTGCAATGGTTATGTGAAAAAGCTTCAACCTGATAAGCTCGAACCCCAATCAAAGAAGTGCATCTTCATAGGATACCCAAAGGAAACTGTTGGGTACACCTTCTATCACAGATCCAAAGGCAAGATATTCATTGCTAAAAATGGATCCTTTATAGAGAAGGAGTTTCTCTTGAAAGAAGTGAGTGGGAGGAAAGTAGAACTTGATGAGGTAATAGTAGCTTCTCCCTTATTGGAAAGTAGTTCATCACAGAAAACAGTTCCAGTGATTCCTACACCAATTAGTGAGGAAGCTAATGATGATGATCATGAAACTTCAGATCAAGTTACTACAAAACCTCGTAGGTCTTCCATAGTACGATCTGCACCAGAGTGGTATGGTAATCCTATTCTGGAAGTCATGTTACTAGACCATGGTGAACCTACGAACTATGAGGAAGTGCTGATGAGCCCAGATTCCATAAAATGGCTTGAGGCCATGAAATCTGAGATGGGATCCATGTATGAGAACAAAGTTTGGACTTTGGTGGACTTTCCCGATGATCGGCAAGCCATATAAAATAAATGGATCTTCAAGAAGAAGACCAACGCTGACGGTAATGTTACTGTCTACAAAGCTCGACTTGTTGCGAAAGGTTTTTGACAACTTCAAGGAGTTGACTACAATGAGACTTTCTCACCCGTAGCGACACTTAAGTCTGTTCGAATCATGTTAGCAATTGCTGCATTTTATGGTTATGAAATTTGGCAGATGGATGTCAAAACTGCATTCATTAATGGATTTCTGGAAGAAGAGTTGTATATGATGCAACTGAAAGGTTTTGTCGATCCAAAGAGTGCTAACAAAGTGTGCAAGCTCCAGCGATCCATTTATGGACTGGTGCAAGCCTCTCGGAGTTGGAATAAATGCTTTGATAGTGTGATCAAAGTATATGGTTTTATAGAGACTTTTGGAGAAGCCTGTATTTACAAGAAAGTGAGTGGGAGCTTTGTAGCATTCCTAATCTTATATGTAGATGACATATTGTTGATTGGAAATGATATAGAATTTCTTTATAGCATAAAGGGATACCTGAATAAGAGTTTTTCTATGAAAGACCTTGGAGAAGCTGCTTACATATTGGGCATCAAGATCTATAGAGATAGATCAAGACGCTTAATTGGACTTTCACAAAGCACATACCATGATAAAGTTTTGAAGAAGTTCAAAATGGATCAGTCAAAGAAAGGGTTCTTGCCTGTGTTACAAGGTGTGAAGTTGAGTCATACTCAATGCCTGACCACTGCAGAAGATAGAGAGAAAATGAAAGTCATTCCCTATGCTTCAGCAATAGGTTCTATCATGTATGCAATGCTGTGTACCAGACCTGATGTATGTCTTGCTATAAGCATAGCAGTGAGGTACCAAAGTATTCCCGGAGTGGAGTACTGGACAACAGTCAAGAACATCCTGAAATTCCTAAAAAGGACTAAGGATATGTTTCTCATTTATGGAGGTGAAAAAGAGCTCGTCGTAAATGGTTACGTCGATGCAAGCTTTGACACTGATCCGGATGACTCTAAGTCGCAAACTGGATACGTATTTTTATTGAATGGATGTCGGGGAGAACTGATCCACGAACACCTATGGGGCCGGCGGACCGGGCGCCTTTCGGGTCGGTGGGGGTCGAAGGTCGCACGAAGAGCAGATCGAGGCGAGGCACACGAGCAGTTTACCCAGCTTCGGAGCTCTCCGGAGAGATAACACTCCTACTGCTGCTTGTCTGGTTGTATTATCTGGTGTTCTTGCTCTCGAGCGAGAGAGTGTGATGTTTTCTGGGCTATTAATGAATCGAAGAAAACTGTCCCAACCTTCGAACCGAACCCCCTCTACGTTGCGCATGGGCCTCCTTTTATACGCTAAAGGGGTCACCGACAGGTGGCAACGCAGAGGAGGGTAAAAACGTAAAAAGCGAGGTAGTTGATACAGTTGCTTGTACAGTGCACCCTACCTAACCCTGACGGCAGGGGACAAGGGCATTAAACGTCCGTCTGAGTCGCCCGAACAGTGCAGAAAAGGACCGTTAGGGGCGCCACCGTTCGCCACGATGGCGATCTTGTGAGCTTCGCATGCCACCGCGCACCGCTGGCTGCACAGCCTCCCGCCACGCGCACCCGGAGAGGCCCCCAAAGCGACACGTTGGTGGATGCGCTGGAGCTTGGACGCAGAGTGGCCGCCTGCCGCGGCAAGCGCCTTGCCGCTGTCGTTATCTTTGCCGGGCCCAGAAGCTCGTCGCTCACCGGGCCTCGGTGTACCTTGTTTAGTCTTCCCGGCAAGCTCCTCTTGCCGGGGCCTTGCTGCCTTGCCGGAGCGCGTGGCGCATCGCGGCAAGTTCCTTGGAGCGCCTTGGTTGGCCTTCCCGGCAAGCTCCTCTTGCCGGGGTCTTGTCTCCTTAGCTTAAATACTTTGTTCTTGGATGGCTCCAAGGGAACCTTCGGGGATCTTGGCGTTCGCCCGGCAAGCCTTTGCCGCGGGGTGCTGCAACTGCCTGTGCACAAGTTCGGGGTACTAGGGTACCCCTATTCTAGTACACCAACAGGAGCCCCCGGGCCTGGGCCAGACACGGTGCCGAGCGCTGTTGGGCGAGGCCCAAGACAGGGCACAGGCACATGTGGGCTGGGCCACGCCAAATCTTGTTCCGTATCCACCGCACTCTCCCATAACGGCACGCGTTGAATGCGGCATCGTGGGAGAGATCGTGGGTGGTTGTTTATTTGGAAGGCCGAAACGTCCGCCCCGTTCCTCTTTATAAGCAGAGGAAACAGGGGCAGTTCGTTCCCCCTCGCTGGTTGCTGCTACTCCTTCTTCACAAACTCCGCCGCTCCCCGCTTCTTCTCGAAGCCGAGAGAGCAGCGTTCCTCCCCCCCATTGCCACCAGCATCACCACGCCGTCGACCTTCCCCACCACCTCCGCCATGGCCCCGAAAGCTGACAAGGGAAAGGGTGTGAAGTCGGCCGAGGCGCAGCGGCTCGCGGCGCTGTGGAAGGAGCGGGAGAAGACCTTGTCGGAGAAGGTCAAGGCCGACGCGGCGCTGCTGGAGAGCATTGCAGTTACCCAGAACTCGTTCAGAGACACAGTGGAGCACTGGACCAAGGGTCTAGTGAACATTGCCGCAGTCATCAACGAGGAGCTGGCGCAGCTGGGGATGGAGGACTTTGGGTACCCTTCCGACGAGAGTCTTCAACCCAGCGCCAAGCTCAGCCTGTTCTTCAAGGACGTGGCGACGGCACTCCAGCGGCTCCGGGAGAATATCCCGAAGCAGCTGGCCGACGAATCGCGCAAAATCTGTGCTGGGGTTCTCCAGAAGGTGCTGATGAAGGTGGCCTTCCGCAACCCAGGCCTCAGCTTCACCAACATCCTCAGGTCCTTGCCGCCTGACGCCGATCTGGATGCACTCAAGGCCCTTGTCGCACCCATTGTGTACAAGGTGAGCGAGATCAAGAGAATCGAGGGCGGACGCGTAGATTAGGCCGCCCATTTCTTCTTTTCCCTTGTCGCTGCTAATCATGTTATGAAAACAGTCTGTTAGAGCTGTGACAAGTTATCTTGTAATATAACTTTATTTTTGTTATCAATTGCAATGTTATTTCCTCTACTAGGTTCCTTCCTTTGTATGTTTTTACCCTATGCTTCTAGGGAACTTGTCGGCGCAGGCGCCCGAGCTGCGAGCGCTGAGTGCGGAACTTCAGCAGCCTGCTGGCGGCGCTACTTCCGACAAGAAACCTTGTCGCGACTAGATGCAGCACGCTTAAGCTGTTGAGCAGACTCGAAACAAAGTAAGGGCGCAACTAGCCACGAGTTGGTTCCTCCGCGCACAGGTTTTCCATACAAAGTAGGGTCATTCGAGGAAGATAACTAAAAAATTAAAAAAAAAGTGATTGCTCAAACTTTGGCAACTTAGCTTTTCTGTCATTTGCTTCCCGGTAAGGCAAGTCTTTGCTTGAACGACGCCTGGCCCATACCACAATCTTCTCCTTCCCCCCGGCAAACTTGTGTGCGAGAGAACCTTCTTTTCCTTTAAAAGAAAAAGAAAGAAGAGAAAATAATAATATGGAGCTCTTCGGCTCGTTACTGCTTACCGGATGTAGGTGTTGCACAAAGTGTCAGATAATCATATGCAAGAAAGGAACTAACGCATGAAATGGACAAGCTGTGCGGAGCACATGGGGTTTTACTTATGCACGGGATCTGCGCCCGGCTTTGTACAAAGGATTACATGCAACAGCGGCAAGACTTGTACAAAAGGTGGTTGCCGGAACGGGTTCCGGCAACCGCGCCTTATGGGAAAAACTTACGAAGATTTTCTATGTTCCAGGAGTTGCTCACTGGAATGCCATCTTCGGTCTCAAGGCGGACAGCACCAGGCCTTGTGACTCGTCTCACCCGATAAGGGCTTTCCCACTTCGGCGTCAACTTGTTGGAATTCTTGGCAGACTGAAAGCGCCGAAGAACAAGGTCGCCTTCCTCGAAGCTTCTGGCTTTAACTTTGCGGCTATGATAGCGGCGCAAAGCTTGCTGGTATCGAGCAGCTCGTACAGCAGCCTGAAGACGATCTTCCTCAAGGAGCAGCGCGTCGTCTTGCCGCAGCTGTTCTTGCTCAAGCTCATCATAAGCGAGGACTCGAGGTGATCCGTATACGAGTTCCGTGGGGAGAACTGCCTCTGCTCCATAGACTAGAGCGAAAGGTGTCTGGCCAGTGGCTCGATTTGGCGTCGTTCTGATCGACCAAAGAACCACCGGCAGCTCCTCGATCCAGTTCCTTCCGCACCTGTGCAGCCTGTCGAAAGTTCTGGTCTTGAGCCCGCGCAGCACTTCAGCATTTGCCCTCTCTACTTGACCGTTGCTTCTCGGATGAGCAACAGAAGCGAAGCAGACCTTGGTGCCAAGGTCTTGGACGTACTGCATGAAGGTGCGGCTCGTGAATTGTGTGCCGTTGTCGGTGATGATCCTGTTAGGGATCCCGAAACGGCAAACAATCGACCTGAAGAACTTGACTGCTGACTGTGCTGTCACCTTCCTCACTGGCTGCACTTCCGGCCACTTTGTGAACTTGTCGATTGCGACGTACAAGTACTCAAAGCCCCCGACAGCTCGGGGGAAGGGGCGAGGATATCGAGCCCCCAGACCGAAAATGGCCAGGATAAAGGGATTGTCTGGAGAGCTTGAGCTGGCTGGTGTATCTGTTTGGAGTGGAACTGGCATGCTTCACACTTGGTTACTTGTGCAGTTGCATCCTAGAGGGCTGTCGGCCAAAAGAAACCTTGCCGGAAAGCTTTGCCGGCAAGTGCTCTTGCGCCAATGTGGTGGCCACATATGCCTCCATGTATCTGCGCCAACAGCTTTTGTCCATCTTCCCGGCGAATACACTTCAATTTCACACCGTTGAGTCTTCTTCTGTATAGTATGCTATCGACAAAGTGGTACATACTTGACTGCCGGGCTACTCTTTCCGCTTCTTCTTGCTCTTCGGGGAGTTCTCCTGTCTGAAGGAAATGGACAATCTGCTGTGCCCATGCTGGAGCTTGTGGCTCGACAACAAGGACTAAAGGCACATCTGCTGCTGCAGGAACATCCGCTTCTACGGCAAGGACTTGTGGTCCTGCCGGAGCTTGATGTTCCCCGGCAAGCTTGCCGGAGCAAAACTTGTCGGGAGCGTCTGCTTCAACGGAACAAACCATAAGGCTTGCCGGAGCAGACTGCCCCTCAGCATCCTTGGTTTTGATCTTGGGGACTTTCTTGGCGGCGGCTTCGGGGAGCTCTGCCAGAAAGTAGTCGCCGGAAACCAACTTCCTCTTCTTGCTTTGTCCAGTTGAGGGCGTTATGGATGGTTGAGTCAACTTAAGCACAAAGATCCCTGGTTCCACAGGTAACTTTAGTGCGGCGCACTTTGACAGGCCATCAACAATATCATTCTGAGCTCTTGGGATATGCTCCATTTGTAGGCCGTCAAAGTGCTCTTCTAGCTTCCTCACTTCATTGACATACGCTTCCATCAATGGACTCTGGTAGTTCTTGTTCACTTGTCGGACGACAAGCTGTGAGTCACCTCTGACAATGAGCTTCTTAATCCCAAGGTCTGCTGTGATTCTGAGACCGGCAAGTAATCCTTCATACTCTGCAGTATTGTTGGTTGCTTGCTCTTTGGGAAAGTGCATCTGGACTACGTACTTGAGGTGCTCTCCGGTGGGTGCGACAAGCAGCACGCCTGCATCGGCGCCTTGTAGCGAGAAGGCACCATCAAAGTACATCAGCCATTCTTTGCTTACCTCTTTGACGAGGATGCTCGTTTCTGGAATTTCTTCATCTGGGGTTGGCGTCCACTCTGCTATGAAATCTGCCAACGCTCTGCTTTGGATAGTTGAAGTGCTCTCAAACTTGAGGCCAAAGCTTGACAATTCCAGCGCCCACTCGACAATCCTGCCCGTTGCTTCTGGATTTTGCAGTATCCTCTTCAGCGGAAAACGAGTGACGACTGTGATCTCATGTGCTTGGAAGTAATGGCGCAGCTTTCTCGAGGCCATGAGGAGGCCGAAAAGCAACTTCTGCACACCAGAGTACCTTGATCTAGCTCCCTGCAGAAGAGAACTGACAAAGTAAACTGGGCGCTGCACCATTCTCCTTGGCATCTTATCATGTTCCTGCGCAAACCCATGTTTGTCGGGACCAGAGCTTGTCGACGAATCCCCCTGCTTGTCGCTGGATGGATCTGCCGTGGTTGCTGGCTCATCATCCGCCTCCCTCTCCGCCACTAACACAGCACTAACCACTTGATTGGTTGCCGCTATATACAACAGCAACTTCTCTTGCGGCTTAGGTGCGACAAGCGTTGGAGTGGAGGACAGGTATCTCTTCAAGTCCTGCAGCGCAGCCTCCGCTTCCGGAGTCCATTTCATTGGACCTGCCCTTTTCAAAATTTTGAAAAATGGCAGGGCGCGCTCAATGAATCTAGAGATAAACCTGCTGAGAGCAGCCACGCAACCGGCAAGCCTTCGTACATCCTTGACGCGCTTTGGTGCATCGATCTGCTCAATGGCTTTGATCTTGTCAGGATTGGCTTCAATTCCCCGCTGAGACACGAAGAACCCGAGAAGCTTGCCGGAAGGGACTCCAAACACGCACTTCTTGGGGTTAAGCTTGAGGTTGATCTTGCGCAAGTTTGCAAATGTTTCGTCTAAATCTTGAATCAGGGTCGCCTTGTTCTGGCTCTTGACCACTATGTCATCCATGTAAGCTTCCATATTTCTGTGTATTTGTGGCTCAAAAGCATGGTGGACTACTCTTGCGAACGTTGAACCAGCATTCTTCAAACCAAAAGGCATCCGTACGAAGCAGTACGTGCCACACGGGGTGATAAATGCGGGTTTCTCTTCATCTTCTTCTGCCATGAAGATCTGATGGTATCCTGAGTATGCATCAAGAAATGAAAGCAAATCACATCCGGCTATGGAGTCAACAATCTGGTCAATACGCGGCAAGGGAAATGGGTCTTTTGGACAAGCTTTATTAACATCAGTGAAGTCAATACAAAGTCTCCATTTCCCGTTAGCTTTGCGCACAACAACATGATTGGCCAACCACGTGGTATGGAGTACTCCTTTGACAAGGCCTGCTGCTTCCAACTTCTTGATTTCTTCTGCGATGAATTCTTGGCGCTCTACTGCCTGCTTCCTGACTCTCTGCTTGACGGGCCGCGCATGAGGACAGACAGCAAGGTGGTGCTCAATCACTTTCCTGGGAACACCGGGGATATCAGACGGTTGCCACGCAAACACGTCGACATTCGCCCGCAGGAAAGCAACGAGCGCGCTTTCCTATTTGGGGTCAAGAGTGGCGCGGATGGTGAAGGTACCACCAGTGCCATCCTCCTTGGCGGACACCTTGTTAGTCTCAGGTGGAGCTGCCATTGCCTTTTTACACTTGCCGGTGGAGCTCGATGGTGCGTCCTCGACGGTAGCGCAGCACTCCGAAGAAGTGCGCTTGCCGGAGTGGGCATCAGAGCTTTTGCCGGACTTGGTCTTCTTCCTCCCCCCGGGAGGTTCAGCGGCAAGCGTCCTGCATTCTGCTGCGGCTGCTGCTTCCCGGTAGATCTTGTCGGCACAGATAAGAGCATCCTTCTTGTCGCCAGGGACAGAGATGACACTTATTGGGCCTGGCATTTTCAGTACGTTGTACGCATAGTGAGAGGCTGCCATGAACTTGGCGAGTGCTGGACGGCCAAGGATTCCATTGTAAGGTAATGGAATGTTGGCAACGTAAAACATGACCCTCTCAGTCCTGAAGTTCAGCTCACTGCCAAATGTTATCGGCAACGTGATCTTTCCCTTTGGCTTGCTCCTTCCCGGGTTGATTCCTTGAAATGTGCCGGTCTCTTCGAGCTCGCTGTCAGGGATCTGGAGCTTCTGGAGCACCGCGGAGGAGATCAGGTTCAAGCCGGCCCCTCCGTCTACTAGCATCTTAGTGACCTTGAGGTTGCGGATTGTTGGTGAAACCAACATCGGCAAGCACCCGACCGCAGTTATGCGATCCGGGTGGTCCTCAATATCAAAGATGATAGGCGTGCCGGACCATTTCAGACGCTTGCTGACTCGACGGGTGGTTCTGCTGCATTAACTTCCCGCACCCACTGCTTGAGCTGGCGGTGCGAGGCATGCAGAGAAGCACCACCATCAACACACAGGACTTTTGTGGCTTTCTGGAACTCCTGCTCATCAGTCTCCTCATCATCCATATCTTCATCGTCGCCGTCATCTTCATCCTTGTCGCGGCCGCGAGGAGGTCTATCTCCTTGCCGCTGCTTGGCCTTGCCGCGGCGTCCTCCTCGGCCGGGACGTTTCTTGCCGGATCCACCAGCTCCTTCCCGCGCCTTCTCCTTGTCGCGCCGCTCGTATTCAGCTTTCTGTTGCTCAACAAGCTGCTCGACCCTCTTACAATTCTGAAGATCATGGCCCTTGGTGCGGTGAATCTTGCAATACTACTTGTTCGTGCCGTCCTGCTTGTCGGTGACCGCCACCTCCGCGGAAACCTCCTTGCCGGAGTCACCAGCTTTGGCTTCCTTGGCGCCGCCACCGTTGCCGGACTGCTCAACAACTAGCACTTCTTTGCCTTTTCTCCTTCTGTTGTTGCGCCGCCGGTTTTTCCTTGTCGGGGCAGCATCTTCACTGTCAGATCCTCCCGCTCCTATATTTTCTCCGGGGAGTCTCCTCCCTTCCTCAGCACGCGCACACTTGTCGGCCAGTGCATATAATTCACTGATGTCCTTGATCTTGCACATCGCCATTTCCTCCCGCATCCTGCGGTTCCGCACGTTCTGATGGAACGCGCTGATCACCGCGGCAGGGTGGACATTTGGGATGTTGTGCTGCACGCTACTGAATCTCTGAATGTACTTGCGCAGGGGCTCTCCTTCCTTCTGGGCGAGCAGATGAAGATCACTCTCCTGGCCATGAGGCTTGTGTCCGCCGGTAAAGGCGCCGACAAACTGATGGCACAGATCAGCCCAAGAGGATATGGAGTTGTCCGACAAGTGCATGAGCCAGGATCTGACATTGGGCTTGAGCACCAGCGAGAAGTAGTTGGCAAGGATCTTGTCATCTCGTCCCCCGGCAGCTTGTACCGCAATGGTGTAGATGCTGAGGAACTCTGACGGATGCGTCTTGCCGTCATACTTCTCCGGTACGTCTGGTTTGAAGTTCTTTGTACTGGGCCACTGGACTTGCCGCAGCTCACGAGTGAACGCAGGACAACCTACCGCGTACGGCAGATCGCCTAGTTCCCCTGGCGCATGCATGTCAACAGAGGGCCCAACGCGCTTGTCGGATTGACGTCGCGCTTCTCTTTGGCGCTCGATGCGGGTTCGAGCGTCTTCTTGTTGTCGATCATGAAGAACTTGGCGCTGATCGCGACGAGCTCGTGGATCCGACGATGCAGTGGAGTCGCTGTCGAGGTGGATCCGGCGAGTCGGCGATCTTGTCCTTCGGGGCGGTGATTGCATGGTAGTTGCACCTCCAGCCGTTTCGTCGCCACCGGCTCACGTCCGGCAACCCTGCCGCGGCGGCAACGCGCTCGGCCACCGTGGAGTGTCGCCGTTGGCGTAGCCGATGAGACTCTGAATGGTGGCCCTCCATTCGTCGATCTTGTCCGACGTCGGAGGGTAATCTAGGAGGAGTTGAGCTCGCGCCAAAGCTTCTGCTGGAGTGGTGGGTGGCAGTGGCGGACGGCGCGAGGAGCGTGACGTGCTCGAACTTCTAACTATGTTAGAAGGAGCAGTATCCCGTCCAGGCGACCGTGCCGCGCTCGTGCCAGCACGCTGGCCTGCATGCTGGTCTTGAGCGCCCCGAGATCCACCAGCTTGGTCTTCGGCTATCATGCGTATGGCACTGCTAGTGCCATGACGCTGTTGATCTTGCGCCTCCTGAGAGTGGCGTGGAACATGTACAGTCGCCGAGGTTTGTGCAGCCTTGTTCTTGGACCTGGCGGCATCATGGGCTTCCTCGTCGATGTCCTTTCTTCCGCCGGCGTCCATCCCACCACTCGTTTGCTCCAACGGTGGCGGAAGTGACGTGGATGGAGCAGCTGCCGCCGAAGTCTTCTTCTTCGGTGGCATGTTGATGAAGGGAATAAAGATCTAGCTTGTGTGAACGCTGGATCTGGTTCACACAATCTCAACACCCCCTACCTGGCGCGCCAAAGATGTCGGGAAGAACTGATCCACGAACACCTATGGGGCCGGCGGACCGGGCCCCTTTCTGTTCGGTGGGGGGCGGAGGTCGCACGAAGAGCAGATCGAGGCGAGGCACACGAGCAGTTTACCCAGCTTCGGAGCTCTCCGGAGAGATAACACTCCTACTGCTTCTTGTCTGGTTGTATTATCTGGTGTTCTTGCTCTCGAGCGAGAGAGTGTGATGTTTTCTGGGCTACGAATGAATCGAAGCAAACTGTCCCAACCTTCGAACCGAACCCCCTCTACGTTGCGCATGGGCCTCCTTTTATACGCTAAAGGGGTCACCGACAGGTGGCAACACAGAGGAGGGTAAAAACGTAAAAAGTGAGGTAGTTGATACAGTTGCTTGTACAGTGCACCCTACCTAACCCTGACGGCAGGGGACAAGGGCATTAAATGCCCGTCTGAGTCGCCCGAACAGTGCAGAAAAGGACCGTTAGGGGCGCCACCGTTCGCCACGATGGCGATCTTGTCAGCTTCGCATGCCACCGCACACCGCTGGCTGCACAGCCTCCCGCCACGCGCGCCCGGAGAGGCCCCCAGAGCGACACGTTGGTGGATGCGCTGGAGCATGGACGCAGAGTGGCCGCCTGCCGCGGCAAGCGCCTTGCCGCAGTCGTTATCTTCGCCGCCCAGAAGCTCATCGCTCACCGGGCCTCGGTGTACCTTGTTTAGTCTTCCCGGCAAGCTCCTCTTGCCGGGGCCTTGCTGCCTTGCCGGAGCGCATGGCGCGTCGCGGCAAGTTCCTTGGAGCGCCTTGGTTGGCCTTCTCGGCAAGCTCCTCTTGCTGGGGTCTTGTCTCCTTAGCTTAAATACTTTGTTCTTGGATGGCTCCAAGGGAACCTTGGCGGATCTTGGCGTTCGCCCGGCAAGCCTTTGCCGCGGGGTGCTGCAACTGCCCGTGCACAAGTTCGGGGTACTAGGGTACCCCTATTCTAGTACACCGACAATGGAGGAGCTGTCAGTTGGTGCTGTTCCAAGCAAAGCGTCGTGGCGGGATCTATGTATGAAGTGGAGTACATTGCTGCTTCGGAAGAAGCAAATGAAGGAGTTTGGATGAAGGAGTTCATATCCGATCTAGGTGTCATACCTAGTGCATCGGGTCCAATGAAAATCTTTTGTGACAATACTGGTGCAATTGCCTTGGCAAAGGAATCCAGATTTCACAAGAGAACGAAGCACATCAAGAGACACTTCAATTACATCCGTCATGTTATTGTTTACAAAGCTTGACTTGTTGTGAAAGGTTTTTGACAAGTTCAAGGAGTTGACTACGATGAGGCCCGTAGCGATGCTTAAGTCTATCCGAATCGTGTTAGCAATTGCTGCACTTTATGATTATGAAATTTGGCAAATGGATGTCAAAACTGCATTCCTGAATGGATTTTTGAAAGAAGAGTTGTATATGATGCAACTAGAAGGTTTTCTCAATCCAAAGGGTGCTACAAATTGTGCAAGCTCCAGCAATCCCTTTATGGACTGGTGCAAGCCTCTCGGAGTTGGAATAAATGCTTTGATAGTGTGATCAAAGCATTTGGTTTTATACAAACTTTTGGAGAAGCCTGTATTTACAAGAAAGTGAGTGGGAGCTCTGTAGCATTTCTAATATTATATGTGGATGACATATTGTTGATTGGAAATGATATAGAATTTCTGGATAGCATAAAGGGATACCTAAATAAGAGTTTTTCAATGAAAGACCTCGGTGAAGCTGCTTATATATTGGGCATCAAGATCTATAGAGATAGATCAAAATGCTTAATTGGACTTTCACAAAGCACATTGAGGGAGTCCTGGACTATGGGGTCCTCAGGGAGACGGTCTATGTGAAATGGGCCGGACTGCTGGGTCGTGAAGATACAAGATAGAAGGCCTTCTCTCGTGTTCGGATGGGACTCTCCTTTGCGTGGATAACAAGCTTGGCGTCCAGATGTGTAGTTTCCCTCCTGTGTAAACCAACTTTGTACAACCCTAGTTCCCTCCGGTGTCTATATATACCAGAGGGTTTAGTCCATAGAGATCATCACAATCATACATGCTAGACATCTAGGGTTTAGCCATTACGATCTCGAGGTAGATCAACTCTTGTAACACCTATACTCATCAAAGTCAATCAAGCAGGAAATGGGGTATTACCTCCATAAGAGGGCCCGAACCTGGGTAAACATCGTGTCCCCTGCCTCCTTGTAACCTTCGATCCTTACACGCATAGTTTAGGACCCCCTACCCGAGATCTGCCAGTTTTGACACCGACATTGGTGCTTTCATTGAGAGTTCCTCTGTGTTGTCGACATAAGGGTTGATGGCTCGCCTTGTCATTGATACGTCTCCAACGTATCTATAATTCTTGATTGTTCCATGCTATTATATTACCTGTTTTGGATGTCTATGGGCTTTATTTTACACATTTATATCATTTTTGGGACTAACCTACTAACCGGAGGCCGAGCCCGTATTGCTGTTTTTTTGCCTATTTCAGTATTTCTTAGAAAAGGAATATCAAACGGAGTCCAAACGGAATGAAACCTTCGGGAGCGTGATTTTTGGAACAAACGTGATCCAGAGGACTTGGAGTGCAAGCCAAGAAGCAGCCGAGGCGGCCACATGATGGGAGGGTGCGCCCACCCCTCCTGGGCGTGCCCCCTGTCTTGTGGGCCCCTCGGGCGGCCACCGACGTACTTCTTCCTCCTATATAAGCCTACATACCCCGAAAACATCCAGGAATCCACCTTCTGTATCCGCGAGATCCCATCTTGGAGTCGTCGCTGACGTTCTGCCGGAGGGGGAATCCACCATGGAGGGCTTCTACATCAACACCATAGCCCTTCCGATGAGTTGTGAGTAGTTTACCACAGACCTTCGGGTCCATAGTTATTAGCTAGATGGCTTCTTCTCTCTTTTTGGATCACAATACAATGTTCTCCCCCTCTCTTGTGGAGATCTATTCGATGTAAACTCTTTTTGCGATGTGTTTGTCGAGATCCAATGAATTGTGGGTTTATGATCAAGTTTATCTATGAATAGTAATTGAATCTTCTCTGAATTCTTTTACGTATGATGGAGTTATCTTTGCAAGTCTCTTCAAATTATCGATTTGGTTTGGCCTACTAGATTGATCTTTCTTGCCATGGGAGAAGTGCTTAGCTTTGGGTTCAATCTTGTGGTGTCCTTACCCAGTGACAGAAAGGGTTGCAAGGCACGTATTGTGTTGTTGCCATCGAGGATAAAAAGATCGGGTTTATATCATATTGCTTGAGTTTATCCCTTTACATCATGTCATCTTTCTTAATGCGTTCCTCTGTTCTTATGAACTTAATACTCTAGATGCATGCTGGATAGCGGTCGATGGGTGGAGTAATAGTAGTAGATGCAGGCAGGAGTCAGTCTACTTGTCACGGACGTGATGCCTATATACATGATCATGCCTAGATAATCTCATAATTATTCGCTTTTCTATTAATTGCTCGACAGTAATTCGTTCACCCACTGTAATACTTATGCTATCTTGAGAGAAGCCACTAGTGAAACCTATGGCCCCCGGGTTTATCCTTTATCATATAAGTTTTTATTTATTTTCATCTTTATTTTTTGCATCTATATTATAAAATACCAAAAATATATTTATCTTATCATATTATCTCTATCAGATCTCACTTTCGCAAGTGGCCGTGAAGGGATTGACAACCCCTTTATCGCGTTGGTTGCGAGTTCTTTGTTTGTTTGTGTAGGTTCGTGGGACTTGTGAGGAGCCTCCTACTGGATTGATACCTTGGTTCTCAAAAATTGAGGGAAATACTTACGCTACTGTGCTGCATCACCCTTTCCTCTTCAAGGAAAACCAGCGCAAGCTCAAGACATAGCAAGAAGGATTTCTGGCGCCGTTGCCGGGGAGGTCTTCGCTCAAGTCAAGACATACCAAGTACCCATCACAAACTCATCTCCTCGCATTTACATTATTTGCCATTTGCCTCTCGTTTTCCTCTCCCCCACTTCACCCTTGCCATTTTATTCACCCTTTTTTCGTTCGTCTTTTTGTTTGCCTTGATGTCTTACTTGGCTCGTTTGCTTGTTTGGTTGGAATAGTTGTTTATTTATTGCTAAACAGAGAACCTCAGACTATGGATCCTCATCCGCTTGCTAATCTTTTTAAGAGATCCAATTATGATGAACCAATTGCTAGTGAGTTTTGTGCACTGGATTATCTTTATGAAGCTTTGCTCGAAATTTGTGAATCTGAAAATTGTGATGAAGAAATTTATGAAGAGATTCATGATAACTCCTTGAATAAAAAGCATGATTGCAATGATTTTACTATAAATTGTCTTGATGTCAATTGTGCTAATAATATGCAAAACCCCAATCTTGGGGATGCTAGTTTTGCTGTGTCTACTACTTGTTGCAATGATCATGATTGGGGTAATTCTTCTTATGATCTTGAAAATTTATTTAACCCCCATGATGAATATGAGATTGATAATAGTGTTTGCAGTATTATTGATACTGGGTTTGGAAGAGTGTCAACTTTAGATCCCACATATTTGGATTTTGATCAATCTTATGAATTTTTTGATAAAAGTGGGCTTGAAGAGGTCATGAGTTTAGTTAATGTTAATCCCACTGTTTTGGAAGAGTGTCAACTTTGCATGCATGTGGATCATGTTGGAAATATTTTATGTGATAGCTATTTTGTTGAATTTTCTTATGATCCCACATGTAATTATTATGAGAGAGGAAAATATGGTTGTAGAAATTTTCATGTTGCTAAATTACCTCTCTTCATGTTGAGATTGCTATCATCTCTTTGTTCTTCCTTGCATATGCTAGTTTTTGCTTGCCTTAATAATTTGTTTGCTTATAAGATGCCTATGCATAGGAAGTATGTTAGACTTAGATGTGTTTGTCACATGTTTTATGATGCTCTCTTTATGCTTCAATTCTTGTCTTTCATGTGAGCATCATTGAAATCTCAATGCCTAGCTAAAAAGGTTTTAAAGAAAAGCGCTTGTTGGGAGTCAACCCAATATTTTTCCTTGCTGTTATTAAATAAAATTTTGCATCTACTCTCTGTTTATATGTGCTTTCATGTTTTATTTAGTGTCTGTGCCAAGTAGAACCTATAGGATAACCTATGATATGAGTTGATTTGATTCTGCAGAAAAACAGAAACTTTGCGCTCACGAGAAACAATTCAATAAATTACAGAAACGTGATTTTGCATTGATTCTTTTTGATTCTGTTCAATAAATAAATTGTTTAGGACGTCCTATTTTCGTAGGATTTTTAAGGTTCCAGAAGTTTGCGTTAGATACAGATTTCTACAGACTGTTCTGTTTTTGACAGATTCTGCCTTTTGTGTGTTGTTTGCTTATTTTGATGCATCTATGGCTAGTATGTAAGGGTATGAACCATAGAGAACTTGAAATACTGTAGGTTTAAAAACAATATAAATAAAGAATGAGTTAATTACAGTACCTTATGTGGTGATTTTCTTTTCTTTCACTAACGGAGCTTATGAGATTTCCTGTTGAGTTTTGTGTTGTGAAGTTTTCATGTTTTGGGTAAAGATTTGATGGACTATGGAATAAAGAGTGGCAAAAGCCTAAGATTGGGGATGCCCAAGGCACCCCAAGATATTCAAGAACAGCCAAAAGCCTAAGCTTGGGGATGCCCCTAGAAGGCATCCCCTCTTTCCTCTTCATTCATTGGTAACTTTACTTGGAGCTATATTTTTATTCGCCACATGATATGTGTTTTGCTTGGAGCGTCGTGTATTATATTAGTCTTTCCTTTTTAGTTTACCACAATCATCCTTGATGTAACACACCTTTTGGGAAAATCCCACTTGATTAGAATTTGCTATGTGCTTCACTTATATCTTTTTGAGCTTGATTAGAATTTGCTATGTGCTTCCCTTATATCTTTTGAGCTAGATAGTTTTTGCTCTAGTACTTCACTTATATCTTTAAGAGCACGGCGGTGGATTAATTTTGAAGAAATTGCTAGTCCCTCATGCTTTACTTATATTATTTTGACAGTCTCTTAGAACAGCATGGTATTTGCTTTGGTTATGAATTTGGTCCTAGAATGATGAGCATCCAAGTTGGGTATAATAAAAACTATCTTAGAAAGTGCATTAAACACTAGGATCAATTTGATGCTTGATAATTGTTTTGAGATATAAAGGTAGTAATGCTAGAGTCATGCTAGTGGATAATTATGAAATTGAGAAATACTTGTGTTGAAGTTGGCAAGTCCCGTAGCATGCACGTATGGTAAAAGTTGTGTGACAAATTTGTTGCATGAGGTGCTCTTTTGATTGTCTTCCTTATGAGTGACAGTCGGGGACAAGCGATGGTCTTTTTCTATCAATCTATCCCTCTAGGGGCATGCATAGTAGTACTTTGCTTCGAGGGCTAAGTAGACTTTTGCAATAAGTATATGAGTTCTTTATGACAAATGTGAGTCCATGTATATATGCACACTCATCCTTCCACTATGCTAGCCTCTATTTTACCACACAATTTTCGCCGGTAGCATGCACCCATTATTTACCTCCCTCAAAACAGCCACCATACCTACCTATTATGGCATTTCCATAGCCATTCCGAGATATAGTGCCATGCAACTTTCCACCGTTCCGTTTATTATGACACGCTCCATCATTGTCATATTGCTCTTTGCATGATCATGTAGTTGACATCGTATTTGTGGCAAGGCTACCTTCAAAATTTTCATACATGTCACTCTTGATTCATTGCATATCCCGTTACACCACCGGAGGCATTCATATAGAGTCATATCTTGTTCTATCTTTGAGTTGTAATTCTTGAGTTGTAAATCAATAAAAGTGTGATGATCTTCATTATTAGAGCATTGTCCCAGTGAGGAAAGGATGATAAAGACTATGATTCCCCCACAAGTCGGGATGAGACTTCGGACTTTATAAAAATAAAAGAGGCCAAAGAAGCCCATGAAATAAAAGAGGCCAAAGAAGCCCATGAAATAAAAGAGGCCAAAGAAGCCCACCAAAAAGAAAAAAGAAAAAGAAAAAATAAAGAAAAAAGGAAAATAAAAAAATAAAATGAGAGAAAAAGAGAGAAGGGACAATTGCTACTATCTCTTTTCCACACTTGTGCTTCAAAATAGCACCATGATCTTCATGATAGAGAGTCTCTTATGTTGTCACTTCCATATACTAGTGGGAATTTTTCATTATAGAACTTGGCTTGTATATTCCAATGATGGGCTTCCTCAAAATTCCCTAGGTCTTCGTGAGCAAGCAAGTTGGATGCACACCCACTTAGTTTCTTTTGTTTAGCTTTCATACATTTATAGCTCTAGTGCATCCGTTGCATGGCAATCCCAACTTACCCACATTGATATCTATTAATGGGCATCTCCATAGCCCGTTGATACGCCTAGTTGATGTGAGACTATCTTCTCCCTTTTTGTCCTTACAACCACCACCATATACCACCATAGTGCTATGTCCATGGCTTGCACTCATGTATTGTGTAAGAGTTGAAAAAAGCTGAAGCGCTTTAAAAAGTATGAACCAATTGCTCGGCTCGTCATCGGGGTTGTACATGATGGAAGTATTTTGTGTAATGAAAATGAAGCATGGCCTAACTATATGATTTTGTAGGGATGAGCTTTCTTTGGCTATGCTTTTTTGATAGGACATGATTATTTGTTAGTATGCTTCAAAGTATTATCATTTTTATGTTTTATAAGCTGTTATCGTAAATCATTTGGATCTGAACAGTCATGCCACAATAAATAAAATTACATTGAGAATTATGCTAGGTAGCATTCCACATCAAAAATTCTGTTTTTATCATTTACCTACTCGAGGACGAGCAGGAAGTAAGCTT
Source organism: Triticum dicoccoides (assembly GCF_002162155.2). Taxonomy (NCBI): domain Eukaryota; kingdom Viridiplantae; phylum Streptophyta; class Magnoliopsida; order Poales; family Poaceae; genus Triticum; species Triticum dicoccoides. The sequence continues at coordinate 519,631,876 of NC_041391.1, forward strand.
GGGGATGCTTGATATGTCTCCAACGTATCTATAATTTTTGATTGTTCCATGCTATTATATTACCTGTTTTGGATGTCTATGGGCTTTATTTTACACATTTATATCATTTTTGGGACTAACCTACTAACCAGAGGCCCAGCCCGTATTGTTGTTTTTTTTGCCTATTTCAGTATTTCAAAGAAAAGGAATATCAAACAGAGTCATAAACGGAATGAAACCTTCGGGAGCGTGATTATTGGAATGAACGTGATCCAGAGGACTTGGAGTGCAAGCCAAGAAGCAGCCGAGGCGGCCACGAGATAGGAGGGTGCACCCACCCCTCCTGGGCGCGCCCCCTGTCTCGTGGGCCCCTCGGGCGGCCACCGATGTACTTATTCCTCCTATATAAGCCTACATACCCCGAAAACATCCAGGGAGCCACCGAAGAAATATTTCCGCCAACGTAACCTTCTTTATCCGCGAGATCCCATCTTGGAGCCATCGCTGGCATTCTGCCAGAGGCGGAATCCACCACGGAGGGCTTCTACATCAACACCATAGCCTTTCCGATGAGTTGTGAGTAGTTTACCACAGACCTTCGGGTCCATAGTTATTAGCTAGATGGCTTCTTCTCTCTTTTTGGATCTCAATACAATGTTCTCCCCCTCTCTTGTGGAGATCTATTCGATGTAAACTCTTTTTGCGGTGTGTTTGTCGAGATCCGATGAATTGTGGGTTTATGATCAAGTTTATCTATGAATAGTAATTGAATCTTCTCTGAATTCTTTTATGTATTATTGAGTTATCTTTGCAAGTCTCTTCGAATTTTTGATTTGGTTTGGCCTACTAGATTGATCTTTCTTGCCATGGGAGAAGTGCTTAGCTTTGGGTTCAATTTTGCGGTGTCCTTACCTAGTGACAGAAAGGGTTGCAAGGCACGTATTGTATTGTTGCCATCGAGGATAAAAAGATGGGGTTTATATCACATTGCTTGAGTTTATCCCTCTACATCATGTCATCTTTCTTAATGCATTACTCTGTTTTTATGAACTTAATACTCTAGATGCATGCTGGATAGCAGTCGATGTGTGGAGTAATAGTAGTAGATGCAGGCAGGTGTCAGTCTACTTGTCACGGACGTGATGCCTATATACATGATCATGCCTAGATAATCTCATAATTATTCGCTTTTCTATCAATTGCTCGACAGTAATTTGTTCACCCACCGTAATACTTATGCTATCTTGAGAGAAGCCACTAGTGAAACCTATGGCCCTCGGGTCTATCCTTTATCATATAAGTTTCTAATCTACTTTTATTTGCATCTTTATTTTTTGCATCTATATTACAAAATACCAAAAATATATTTATCTTATCATATTATCTCTATCAGATCTCATTTTCGCAACTGGTCGTGAAGGGATTGACAACCCCTTTATCGCGTTGGTTGCGAGTTCTTTGTTTGTTTGTGTAGCTTCGTGGGACCTGTGAGGAGCCTCCTACTGGATTGATACCTTGGTTCGCAAAACTGAGGGAAATACTTATGATACTGTGCTGCATCATCCTTTCCTCTTCAAGGAAAACCAATGCAAGCTCAAGACGTAGCAGTCATCAAGGACAACATCACTTCCGGAGGAGCCCTAGCTTTAGGGCAAATCCTCTGGCTTGGTTGCTTCACCATGGGCGCTCGTTCAGCCATTAAGCCAAAGGCAACCAAACCTGCCACCGAAAATTGTTTCCGCGTCGGCCCTGAATACTCCAACAAGATGGATCCGGCAGATGTATTGGCTTCAAATGAACTGCTAGATCGCATCGCCGCCCTGGGGGTCACAGCCGACTATGATCGGGTTGGGCTTAAACCCGATCAGAGAGAGATCAGATCTCCACCGATCACCCACCAGGTGGCAATTGTGGAGGAGCAAGCTGACAATAACTCTTCTCCTACGTTGAGAACAAAGTATATTCGGATTTCCGAGCTCGGAGAGCCAGAGGCCCAGCTCCAGGAGGACACTTCTTGACATCCGAACATAGAATCGGGCATTGAGCCTAAAAACTCACCAAACGCTCCGAAGCCCGGGCTTGTAAGTTCAGAAATTTTTCAGAATCCGGACTTCATAGTGGGTCAGGGTTCGGATTTAATCCCTCCCACCCACCAGAATTAATATTCCCCAAGAAATTCCGGTCCTCCGGACATATGCGACTTAATGTACGTGGGGCAACAGCCTAAGGAAACAGTCCATCAATTTTGGGCCAGATTCCTCCTTGTTAAAAACAAGATCAAAGATTGCCGCAACGACGACGCGATCTCAGTATTTTGCAACAATTGTACGAATGAGGGAATTCTTAATGCCCTCAACCGCCATCGCATACTGCACTTTGCAAATTTAGCACACATAGTATAGAAGTACTTCGCAATGGAAAGCGCCTGGAAAACTTAGACAGCCCGCGGGGAACCACATGCCTTTGGGCCACCTCCCGGATGGGCTAAAAGGATGCACCCTCGCGGAGCACCTAATCATCATCCCGTGGACAAGAAAATCAAGCCCTTCACGGGGCATAGAACGGTCTTCGAGGAATGTCTCGACAAGCCCTGTCAAATTCACATGACGCCGGACACCGAACCAACATATAGCCTCCGAGCTTGTTGGATACTCCGGCAAGTGGCCAAGTGCGGTGAGGGTATCCTCACAAACAACACCCCGGAGAATTACTCTTCGGAGGACAACGATCCCAAAGTATTCACGGTCTTCGAGACCTTTTCATCAAACAATCGGCGCAAAAGGGCTCTATGTGACCTCGTCGAAGTCTGCCAGGTGGCAGTAGTAAATCCTTGGAATGATATGGCGATCACCTTCAACGTCGATGATGAACCGAGATCCCGCTCAGTCCGGGCACCAGCCGCTTTGGTCCTCAACCCAATCGTGGACGGTTTTCAGCTCACTAAAGTGCTAATGGATGGCGGCAGCAGACTGAACCTCATCTACGAGGACACGCTCAATAAAATGCAAATGGACAGGAGTCGCATTGAGAAAAGTACCACAACCTTTCGAGGTATTATACCCAGTCGAGAAGCAAGATGCTCGGGATAAATCAAACTCGATGTCGTATTCGGCATGCCAGAAAACTATAGGTCCGAAGAGTTACTCTTCCATGTGGCACCCTTCAACAGCTGGTATCACGCCTTGCTGGGGCGGGATGCATTCACACGCTTCCAAGTCGTACCCCTTTACGGGTATATGAAGCTTAAAATTCCCGGGCCCAATGGAGTCATCACTATCACCAGTGATCAGGACATAGCACTCCGCGCCGAAAACAAAACCGCATCTCTGGCCCTCGAGGCTTTATCTGAGGCCCTTGTGGCCGAAGAACTAACCACCATACGCTCCACAGTGGATAGGGACGACGTAATCCTCGATAAGAGACGCAAATCCACTTCCTTCAAACTAGCAGACGAAATAGTCAAATTTCAAGTCCACCCCGTAAACCCCAAGAAGACAGCTTCCATTGGAGCACAGCTGGATCCAACAGTCGATGCCATATTACGCGCATTCCTGTGTGAGAACTGGGACATTTTTGCCTGGCACCCTTCGGATATCCCAGGTATCCCACGAAGACTGGCCGAGCATAGTCTCAATATATTGAAAGGATATAAACTAGTCAAGCAAACTCTGCACCAATTTTCCAAACCCAAACGGCAGGCTATGGGGGAGCAGCTAGCCAAAATGCTCGAAGCCGGGTTTATTAGAGAGATCAAACATCCGGACTGGCTAGCAAACCTAGTCATGGTACCGAAGAAGGATAAATCCTGGCACCTGTGCGTCGATTTCAAAGACCTTAATAAGGCTTTCCCTAAGGACCCCTTCCCACTACCCCGCATTGACCAGATTATTAACGCGACAGCAGGACACGATTCCCAGTGATTCCTCGACGCATACTCCGGATACCATAAAATTAAGATGAAAGAATCCGACCAAGCCACAACGGCATTCATCACTCTGTATGGGCCCTTCTGCTTTAACACTATGCCTTTTGGGCTCAAGAACGCCGGCGGAACTTACCAACGCATGATTCAAACATGCCTAGAAAAGCAAATTGGCAAAACTGTGGAGGCATATGTAGATGATGTCATCATCAAAACCAAGCATGTCAAATCATTGGCGGATGACTTACGCCTTACATTCGACAACCTCCGAGCGTATGACATACAGCTCAATCCGGAAAATGCATTTTGGCGTTCTAGCCAGAAAACTGCTTGGGTTCATCGTCTCCAATAGAGGAATCAAAGCAAACCCAGCCAAAATCCGAGCCCTGTCACAGTTGGCAACACCAACAGACCTCAAGTAGGTCCAAAAACTTACTGGGTGCGTGGCAGCTTTGAGCCGTTTTATCTCCAGACTAGGGGAAAAGGCAGTGACATTATATCGCCTGCTCCTCCGCACTGACAACTTCGTGTGGACGGATGCTGCCACAGCCGGACTAGAAAAAATAAAAGCTCTATTAGCAAGTAACCCAATCCTGGCCGCACCAAACGTTGGAGAACCGATGTTACTCTACATATCGGCAACTCACCAGGTGGTGAGTGCGGTGCTCATCGTAGAATGAGCTAAAGAGGTACATAAATTCCCACTTCAAAAACAAGTATATTATGTATCGATGGTCCTTACACCATGAAATACAGATATCCACATTATCAAAAGATAGCATATGCGGTCTTCATGGCATCCCGCAAGCTGCAGTGCTACTTTCAAAAGTGCTCGATCACGGTGTCCTCTGAAGTACCACTCAATGGTATTATAAACAACCACGCCACCGACTGGATTGGCAAATGGGCCATCGAGCTATTACCATTTGAAATAATTTACAAGCCACACCGAGCTATTAAATCTCAGGTGTTGGCTGACTTCATCGCTGAATGGACAGAGGCCAAACTCCCTAAAGAGTACGGCACAGATTCCAACTGGGTGATGCACTTCAACGGCTCTAAAATGCTAGCCGGACTGGGGGCTGGTGTCGTCTTGACATCCCCATAGGAGACACAGTCCGCTATGTGCTCCAAATACTATATACAGACTCTAACAATGCAGCCGAATACGAGGCCCTATTGCACGGTCTCGGGATGGCCGTCTCCATGGGCATACAACGCCTCGGCGTGCGCGGGGATTCAAACCTCGCAATATCTGAAATAAACAGAGAATTCAACGTAAAAGATCCAAAGATGGCAGCTTACTGTAATGCCATACTCAAAATATCATCTCGGTTTGAGGGGCTCGAGTTTCATCACGTGGCTCGAGAGAGTAATCAAGCTGCTGACATTCTTTCCCTCATGGGTGCTAAAAGCGACCCCATCCCACCTACCACCTTTGTGGAAAGAATCTTCAAGCCATTCGTAGTGTGGTAGGATGAAAGCGGCAACACTATTCCGGCACCAATCAGACCCTCAGATTCGGAATACAGTTCCAATATCATCGACGGTCCGGGAACTGAACTAACGCCTTCGGCACACGAAATCATGGATGTAATTGCCTCATGGACTAAGCCTTTCCTCGCCTGCATTACTAGGAATGAGCTCCCCGATGATCAGACTGAGGCCTGTCGTATTGTTCTACGCTCGAAGGCCTACAAAGTTCATGAGGGGGAACTGTACAAGAAAAGTACCACCGGAGTACTTCAAAGATGTATCTCTGAAGAAGAGGAACGCCAGCTTTTGGCTGAAAAACACGCCGGTCTTGGTGGCCATCATGCTGCAGCGCGGGCCCTTGTAAGCAAGGCCTTTTGTACGGGTTTCTTTTGGCCCATGGCCCGAGCAGATGCACAAGACCTCGTACAGCGCTGCGTTGGATGCCAACTTTTCGCCAACCAAAGCCACATGCCGCCCATTGCCCTATGAACAATCCCCATTACTTGGCCTTTTGCGGTCTGGGGGCTAGACATGGTCGGACCCCTTAAAGGGGGAAGCGATAAGAAGAAATATTTACTAGTTATGGTCGACAAGTTCAATAAGTGGGATAGAAGCCAAACCAGTCAAGACGGCCGAAGCCAGACCTGTTATAGACTTTTATCTGGTGTCATACACCATTATGGTGTCCCGCATAGTATTATTACTGACAACTGCTCTAACTTTATGACTGGCGAGGTGAAAACTTGGTGCGCTAATTTGGGCATCAAGTTGGATTACGCCTCTGTATATCACCCTCAGACAAACGGTCAGGTCGAACGGGCTAATGGCCTGATAATGAGCGGCATTGAAGCCAGACTAGTACGATCTCTGCAAGAATCAGACAGGCACTGGGTCGAGGAACTTGATTCCGTACTTCAGGTGCTGCGGACCACGCCCAATCGCATGGCCGAATATACACCCTCTTCTTGGTGTACGGCACGGAGGCTGTCTTGCCTTGTGACATTATTGATGACTCACCTCGAGTGTGCATGTATGAAGAGAGAGAATATGAGCTTGATTAGCAGGATGATCTGGACGACCTAGAGGAGGAGCCCGATGTCGCGAAGGCCCATTCCGCATTCGACCAACAGCAAGCTCGATGATATGAAAGTAGGGAAGTACGAGCAAAGACTTATAATGTTGGTGAACTCATTCTACGCCTACCAGACAAGAAAAAGGACAAGCTCAAGGCCAAATGGGAGAGTCCCTTCATTATAGATGAAGTTCTCACTGGAGGAGCCTATCGCCTTCGCAATGCTTCGGATAATCGTTTGGAGCCAAACCCATGGAACGCTGCCCGCCTCCGAAGATTTTACGCCTAAGTTCACACTTATACCTTTTTTCGTCTTTTCTTTTCTCCCTCTCACCTTTTTTCTTTTTGTTGTTATACGACTTCTAGCCAGTGTTCGGATAAACCGCATACTTGAGGGGCATACATCATTAAATGTACAAACCCCATAATCCTGGGGGCTTCTTTTGACAGAAGCTTAATTTCATCATTATTTTTCGAGCATCAAGCTCACCGTATATATGTGTTGTCTACTCATATGTGTCTTGTCTTCACCATTATATGCACCTTTATGACTTAAGTTTTTGCTAAGCTGGGTTGCCTGGCTCCTGTGCTTATGCCCTATGTTCCCGCTTGTTCGGCTAGGGCATAAAGGGAGTGTTGGGGAACGTAGTACTTTCAAAAAAATTCCTACGCACACGCAAGATCATGGTGACGCGTAGCAACGAGAGGGGAGAATATTGTCCATGTACCCTCGTAGACCGTAAGTGGAAGCGTTATGACAACGCGTTTGATGTAGTCGTACATCTTCACGTTCGACCGATCCTAGTATCGAACGTACGACACCTCCGCGATCTGCACTCGTTCAGCTCGGTGCCGTCCCACGAACTCACGATCCAGTAGAGCTTCGAGGAGGGTTCCGTCAGCACGACGGCGTGATGACGGTGTTGATGAATCTACCGACGCAAGGCTTCGCCTAAGCACCGCTACGATATGACCGAGGTGGATTATGGTGGAGGGGGGCACCGCACACGGCTAAAGATCAATGGTTAACTTGTGTGTCTATGGGGTGCCCCTGGCCACGTATATAAAGGATGGAGGGAGGAGGAGGCCGACCCTCATAAGGCGCGCCCAAAGTGTGGAGTCCTACTAGGACTCCCCAGTCCTAGTAGGATTCCACCTCCCACATGGAATAGGAAAAGGGGAAGGGAAAAGGAGAAGGAAGGCCCCCCCCCTCCCTAGTCCAATTCGGACCAGTCCATGGGGAGGGGTGCGGCCACGCTTGAGGCCTTTTCTCTCCTTTCCTGTATGGCCCATTAAGGCCCAATACGAATTCCCGAAACTCTCCGGTACTTCGAAAAATACTCGAATCACTCGGAACCTTTCCGATGTCCGAATATAGCCTTCCAATATATCGATCTTTACGACTCGACCATTTGGAGACTCCTCATCATGTCCACGATCTCATCCGGTACTCCGAACAAACTTCGGTCATCAAATCCCATAACTCATAATACAAATCATCATAGAACGTCAAGCGTGCGGACCCTACGGGTTCGAGAACTATGTAGACATGACCGAGACTCATCTCCGATCAATAACTGATAGAGGAACCTGGATGCTCATATTGGCTCCTACATATTCTATGAAGATCTTTATCGGTCAAACTGCATAACAACATACGTTGTTCCCTTTGTCATCGGTATGTTACTTGCCTGAGATTCTATCGTTGGTATCTCAATACCTAGTTCAATCTCATTACCGGCAAGTTTCTTTACTCATTCCATAATGCATCATCCCGCAACTAACTCATTATTCACATTGCTTGCAAGGCTTATAGTGATGTGCATTACCGAGAGGGCCCAGAGATACCTCTCCGAAAATCGGAGTGACAAATCCTAATCTCAATCTATGCCAACTCAACAAGTACCATCAGAGACACCTGTAGAGCACCTTTATAATCACCCAGTTATGTTGTGATGTTTGGTAGCACACAAAGTGTTCCTCCGGTATTCGGGAGTTGCATAATCTCATAGTCATAGGAACATGTATAAGTCATGAAGAAAGCAATATCAATATACTAAATGATCAAGTGCTAAGCTAACAGAATGGGTCAAGTCAATCACATCATTCTCCAATGATGTGACCCCGTTAATCAAATGACAACTCATGTCTATGGCTAGGAAACATAACCATCTTTGATTCAACGAGCTAGTCAAGTAGAGGCATACTAGTGACACTCTGTTTGTCTGTGTATTCACACACGTACTAAGTTTCTGGTTAATACATAGCATGAATAATAAACATTTATCATGAATTAAGGAAATAAATAATAACTTTATTATTGCCTCTAGGGCATATTTCCTTCAGTATCCCACATGCACTAGAGTCAATAATCTAGTTCACATCACCATGTGATTTTACACAAATATTCACATCTGTATGTGATTAACACCCATAGCTCACATTGTCATGTGACCAACTCCCAAAGGATTTACTAGAGTCAGTAATCTAGTTCACATCGCTATGTGATTAACACCCAAAGAGTACTAAGGTGTGATCATGTTTTGCTTGTGAGAGAAGTTTAGTCAACGGGTCTGTCACATTCAGAGCCGTATGTATTTTCAAATATTCTATGTCTACAATGCTCTGCACGGAGCTACTCTAGCTAATTGCTCCCACTTTGAATATGTATCTAGATCGAGACTCAGAATCATATAGATCGGTGTCAAAGCTTGCATCAACGTAACTCTTTATGATGAACTCTTTGTCACCTCCATAACCGAGAAATATTTCCTTATTCTACTAAGGATACTTTTGACCGCTGTCCAGTGATCTACTCCTAGATCACTATTATAGTCCCTTGCCAAACTCCGGGCAGGGTATAGAATAGGTCTGGTACATAGCATGGCATACTTCATAGAACCTATGGCTGAGGCATAGGGAATGGCTTTTCATTCTCTTCCTATTTTCTGTCGTGGTCAGGTTTTGAGTCTTACTCAACTTCAGACCTAGCAACACATGTAAGAACTCCTTCTTTGACTGTTCCATTTTGAGCTACTTCAAAATCTTGTCAAGGTATGTACTCATTGAAAAAACTTATCAAGTGTCTTGATCTATCTTTATAGTTCTTGATGCTCAATATGTAAGTAGCTTCACCGAGGTCTTTCTTTGAAAAACTTCTTTCAAATATCCCTTTATGCTATCCAGAAATTCTATATCATTTCCAATCAACAATATGTCATCCACATATAATATTAGAAATGCTACAGAGCTCCCATTCACTTTCTTGTAAATACAGGCTTCTCCAAAAGTCTCTATAAAACCATATGCTTTGATCAACTCATCAAAGCGTATATTCCAACTCCGAGATGCTTGCACTAGTCCATAGATGGATCGCTGGAGCTTGCACACCTTTAGGATCGACAAAACCTTCTGGTTGCATCATATATAACTCTTCTTTAAGAAATATCCATTTAAGGAATGAAGTTTTGACATCCATTTTCCATATTTCATAAAATATGGCAACTACTAACATGATTTGGATGGATTTAAGCATCGCTATAGTTGAGAAAATCTCATTGTAGTCAACACCTTGAACTCTGTCGAAAACCTTTTTGCGACAAGTCGAGATTTGTAGATAGTAACACTACTATCAGTGTCCGTCTTCCTCTTGAATATGCATTTATTTAATATGGCTTACCGATCATTGGGGAAGTCCACCAAATTACACACTTTGTTCTCATACATGGATCCCATCTCAGATTTTGTGGCCTCAAGCCATTTCATGGAATGTGGGCTCATCATTGCTTCCTCATAGTTCGCGGGTTCATCATGGTCTAGTAGCATGACTTCCAGAATAGGATTACCGCACCACTCTGGTGCGGACCGTACTCTGGAAGACCTACTAGGTTCTATATTAACTTGATCTGAAATTTCATGATCATCATCATTAGCTTCCTCACTCATTGGTGTAGGAATCACCGGAACTGATTTCTGTGATGAACTACTTTCCAATTCGGGAGAATGTACAATATTACCTCATTAAGTTCTACTTTCCTCCCACTCACTTCTTTCAAGAGAAACTCCTTCTCTAGAAAGGATCCATTCTTAGCAATGAATATCTTGCCTTCGGATCTGTGATAGAAGGTCTACGCAACAGTTTCCTTCTGGGTATCCTATGAAGACACACTTATCCGATCTGGGTTCGAGCTTATCAGGTTGAAACTTTTTCACATAAGCATCGCAGCCCCAAACATTTAATAAACGAAAACTTTGGTTTCTTACCAAACCATAGTTCATAAGGTGTCGTGTCAACGAATTTTGATGGTGCCCTTTTAAAGTGAATGCAACTGTCTCTAATGCATTACCCTGAAACAATAGTGGTAAACCGATAAGAGACATCATAGATCGCACCATATCCAATAAAGTGCGGTTACGATGTTCGGACACACCACAACGCTGTGGTGTTCGAGGTGGCGTGAGCTGTGAAACTATTCCACATTGTTTTATATGAAGGCAAAACTCGTAACTCAAATATTCTCCTCCATGATCAGATTGTAGAAACTTTATTTTCTTGTTACGATGATTCCCCACTTCACTCTGAAATTCTTCAAACTTTTCAAATATTTCAGACTTGTGTTTCATTAAGTAGATATACCCATATCTTCTCACATCATCTGTGAAGGTCAGAAAATAACAATACTCGCCACGAGCATCAACACTCATTGGATCACATACATCGGTATGTATTATTTCCAATAAGTCAGTAGTTCGTTCCATTTTTCCGGAGAACGAAGTTTTAGTCATCTTGCCCATAAGGCACGGTTCGCAAGCATCAAATGATTCATAATAAAGTGATTCCAAAAGTCCATCTTTATGGAGTTTCTTCATGCACTTTACACCGATATGACCCAAACGGCAGTGCCACAAATATGTTGCACTATCATTATCAACTTTGCATCTTTTGGCATCAATAATATGAATATGTGTATCACTATGATCAAGATTCAATAAACCATCAACACTGGGTGTATGACCGTAGAAGGTTTTATTCATGTAAATAGAATAGCAATTTATTCTCTGTCTTAGATGAATAACCGTATCGCAATAAACATGGTCTAATTATATTTATGCTCAACGCAAACACCAAAAAACATTTATTTAGGTTCAACACCAATCTCGAAAATATAGGGAGTGTGCGATGATGATCATATCAATCTTTGAACCACTTCCAACACACATCGTCACTTCACCCTCAACTAGTCTTTGTTTATTCTGTAACTCCTGTTTAGAGTTACTAATCTTAGCAACCGAACAAGTATCAAATACCCAGGGGTTACTATAAACACTAGGAAGGTACATATCAATAACCTGTATATCAAATATACCCTTGTTCACTTTGCCATCCTTCTTATCTACCAAATATTCAGGGGTATTTCCGCTTCTAGTGACCATTTCCTTTGCAGTAGAAGCACTCAGTTTCAGGCTTTGGTCCAGCTTTGGGCTCCTTCACGGGAGTGACAACTTGCTTGCCATTCTGCTTGAAGTTCCCTTTCTTTCCCTTTGCCCTTTTCTTGAACTAGTGGTCTTGTCAATCATCAACACTTGATGCTCTTTCTTGATTTCTACCTTCGTTGATTTCAGCATCATGAAGAGCTCGGGAATCATTTTCGTCATCCCTTGCATACTATAGTCCATCACGAAGTTCCAGTAACTTGGTGATGGTGACTAGAGAACTCTATCAATCACTATCTTATCCGGAAGATTAACTCCCACTTGATTCAAGCGATTGTAGTACCCAGACAATCTGAGCACATGCTCACTGCTTGAGCTATTCTCCTCCATCTTTTAGCTATAGAACTTGTTGGAGACTTCATATCTCTCAACTCGGGTATTTGCTTGAAATATTAACTTCAACTCTTGGAACATCTCATATGGTCCATGACGTTCAAAACATCTTCGAAGTCCCGATTCTAAGTTGTAAATCATGGTGCACTAAACTATCAAGTAGTCATCATATTAAGCTAGCCAAACATTCATAATGTCTGCATCTGCTCCTGCAATAGTTTTGTCACCTAGTGGTGAATTAAGGACATAATTCTTCTATGCAGCAATGAGGATAAACCCCAGATCACAGACTCAGTCCGCATCATTGCTACTATCATCTTTCAACTTAGTTTTCTCTAGGAACATATAAAAAAACATAGGGAAGCTATAACGTGAGCTATTGATCTACAACATAATTTGCAAAATATTATCAGGACTAAGTTCATGATAAATTAAAGTTCAATTAATCATATTACTTAAGAAATCCCACTTAGATAGACATCCCTCTAATCATCTAAGTGATCACGTGATCCAAATCAACTAAACCATGTCCGATCATCACGTGAGATGGAGTAGTTTTCAATGGTGAACATCACTATGTTGATCATATCTACTATATGATTCAAGCTCGACCTTTCGGTCTCTAGTTTTCGAGGCCATATATGCATATGCTAGGCTTGTCAAGTTTAACTCGAGTATTGTGCGTGTGCAAAACTGGCTTGCACCCATTGTATGTGAATGTAGAGCTTACCACACCCGATCATCACGTGGTGTCTCAGCACGAAGAACTGTCTCAACGGTGCATACTCAGGGAGAACACTTATACCTTGAAATTTTAGTAAGGGATCATCTTATAAAGCTACCACCAAATTAATCAAAATAAGATGTATAAAAGATAAACATCACATGCAATCAAAATATGTGACATGATATGGCCATCATCATCTTGTGCCTTTGATCTCCATTTGCAAACTACCGTTATGATCTCCATTGTCACTGGCATGACACCATGATCTCCATCATCTTGATCTTTATCAATGTGTTGTCACATGGTCGTCTCGCCAACTATTGCTTTTGCAACTATTGCTATCGCATAGCGATAAAGTAAAGCAATCATATGTCGCTTGCATCTTATGCAATAAAGAGACAACCATAAGGCTCCTGCCAGCTGCCGATGATCATCTCATACAAGAATTTATATCTCATCACATCTTGACCATATCACATCACAACATGCCATGCAAAAACAAGTTAGACGTCATCTACTTTGTTGTTGCCAATTTTATGTGGCTGCTACGGGCTGAGCAAGAACCGTTCTGACCTACCCATCAAAACCACAACGACTTTTCATCAAGTATGTGATGTTTTAACCTTCAACAAGGACCGGGCGTAGCCACACTCGATTCAACTAAAGTTGGAGAAACTGACACCCGCCAGACACCTATGTGTGAAGCACGTCGGTAGAACCAGTCTCGCGTAAGCGTACGCGTAATGTCGGTCCGGGCCGCTTCATTTAACAATACCGCCGAATCAAAGTATGACATGATGGTAAGCAGTATGACTATTGTCGCCCACAACTCACTTGTGTTCTACTCATGCATATAACATCTACGCATAGGCCTGGCTCGGATGCCATTGTTGGGGAATGTAGTAATATCAAAAAATTCCTACGCACACGCAAGATCATGGTGATGCATAGCAACGAGAGGGGAGAGTGTTGTCCACGTACCCTCATAGAACGTAAGTGGAAGCGTTATGACAACGCGGTCGATGTAGTCGTACGTCTTCACGATCGACCGATCGTAGTATGAACGTACGACACCTCCATGATCTGCACTCGTTCAACTCGGTGACGTCCCACGAACTCACGATCTAGTAGAGCTTCGAGGGATAGTTCTCAGCACGACTACGTGATGATGGTGTTGATGAAGCTACCGACGCAGGGCTTCGCCTAAGCACCACTATGATATGACCGAGGTGGATTATGGTGGAGGGGGGCACCGCACATGGCTAAATATTGATAACCCACAAGTGTAGGGGATCGCAACAGCTTTCGAGGGTGAAGTACAACCCAAATTCTTGAGTATTCTTGAGTATTAGCAGTTGAGTTGTCAATTCAACCACACCTGGATAACTTAGTATCTGCAGCAAAGTATTTAGTAGCAAGAGTGGTACGATAGTAATGGTAACAGTAGCAACAGAGAAGGTAAATGTTTTGGGGTTTTGTAGTAGTTGTAACAGTAGCAACGGAAAAGTAAATAAGCGAAGAACAATATGTGAAAAGCTCATAGGAAATGGATCACTGAAGGATAATTATGCCATATGCGATTCCTCATGCAATATTTATAAAATAGGGTGATATAGAACTAGCTCCAGTTCATCAATGTAATGTAGGCATGTATTCCGTAAATAGTCATACGTGTTTATGGAAAAGAGCTTGCATGACATCTTTTGTCCTACCCTCCCGTGGCAGCGGGGTCCTAGTGGAAACTAAGGGATATTAAGGCCTCCTTTTAATAGAGAGCCGGTCCAAAGCATTAACACATAGTGAATACATGAACTCCTCAAACTAAGGTCATCACCGAGAAGTATCCCGATTATTGTCACTTCGGGGTTGTCGGATCATAACACATAATAGGTGACTATAGACTTGCAAGATAGGATCAAGAACACACATATATTCAAGAAAACATAATAGGTTCAGATCTAAAATCATGGCACTCGGGCCTTAGTGACAAGCATTAAGCATAGCAAATTCATAGCAACATCAATCTCAGAACATAGTGGATACTAGGGATCAAACCCTAACAAAACTAACTTGATTACATGGTAAATCTCATCCAACCCATCACCATCCAGCAAGCCTATGATAGAATTAGTCACGCACGGCGGTGAACATCATGAAATTGGTGATGGAGGATGGTTGATGATGACGACGACGATGAATCCCCCTCTCTGGAGCCCCGAACGAACTCCAGATCAGCCCTCCCGAGAGAGATTAGGGCTTGGCGGCGGCTCCGTGTTGTGAAACGCAATGAAACTTTCTCCTTGATTTTTTCCCCGAGACGGTATATATGGAGTTGGAGTTGAGGTCAGAGGAGGTCCGGGGGGCCCATGAGATAGGAGGGCGCGCCCCTAGGGGGGCGCCCCCTGTCTCGTGGACAGTCGTGGGCCCCCTGGCCTTGATTCTTTCGCCAAAAATTCTTATTAATTCGGGAAAGTGCCTCCGTGGATTTCCAGGACATTCCGAGAACTTTTCTTTTCTACACATAAAACAACATCATGGAAGTTCTGCTGAAAACAGCGTCAGCCCGGGTTAGATTCATTCAAATCATGCAAGTTAGAGTCCAAAACAAGGGCAAACGTGTTTGGAAAAGTAGATACGTTGGAGACGTATCAACTCCCCCAAGCTTAAACCTTTGCTTGTCGTTAAGCAATTCAGTTGACAAACTGAAAGTGATAACGAAAAACTTTTACAAACTCTGTTTGCTCTTGTTGTTGTAAACATGAAAAGCCAGCATTCAAGTTTCAACAAATATTATGAACTAACCATACTCACAATAATACATAGGTCTCACAATTACTCATATCAATAGCATAATCAGCTAGCGAGTCATAATAATAAAACTCGGATGACAACACTTTCTCAAAATAATCATAACATTATATAACAAAATGGTATCTCGCTAGCCCTTTCTGAGACCGCAAAACATAAATGCAGAGCACCTTTAAAGATCAAGGACTGACTAAACATTGTAATTCATGGTAAAAGAGATCCAGTCAAGTCATACCCAATATAAACCAGTAATAATGAATGCAAATGACAGTGTGCTCTCCAGCGGGTGCTTTTAGTAAGAAGGGTGATGACTCAACATAAAAGTAAATAGATAGGCCCTTCGCAGAGGGAAGCAGGGATTTGTAGAGGTGCCAGAGCTCGATTTTAAAATAGAGATTGAATAACATTTTGAGCGGCATACTTTTGCTGTCAACGCAACAACTATGAGATGGCTGTATCTTCCATACTACATGCATTATAGGCAGTTCCCAAACAGAATGGTAAAGGTTTATACTCCCCAAACCACCAAGAAGCATCAATCCATGGCTTGCTCGAAACAACGACTGCGTCCAACATACAACATCCCTGGGGGAGTTTTGTTTAGTTATTTTGATTTTCTTTGATCTTTTTGGATCATGGGACTGGGCATCCCGGTTACCGGTCCTTTCTCGTGAATGAGGAGCGGAGTCCACTCCTTTGAGAGTAACACACCTAGCATGGAAGATATAGGCAGCCCTAGTTGTAACATGAGCTGCTCGAGCATACAAAACAAAATTTCATTTGAAGGTTTGGAGTTTGGCACATACAAATTTACTTGGAACGGCAGGTAGATACCGCATATAGGAAGGTATAGTGGACTCATATGGAACAACTTTGGGGTTTAAGGAGTTTTGATGCACAAGCAGTATTCCCGCTTAGTACAGGTGAAGGCTAGCAAAAGACTGGGAAGCGACCAACTGAGAGAGCGACAACAGTCGTAAGCATGCATTAAAATTAATTCATACGGGATACAAGCATGAGTAGGATATAATCCACCATGAACATAAATATCATGAAGGCTATGTTGATTTGATTCAACTACATGCGTGAACATGTGCCAAGTCGAGTCACTCAATTCATTCAAAGGAGGATACCATCCCATCATATCACATCATAATCATTCTAATAACATGTTGGCACACAAGGTAGACCATTATAACTCATAGCTAATCAAGCATGGCACAAGCAACTATAATATCTAAATGTCATTGCAAATATGTTTACTTCATAATAACTGACTCAGGAGCGATGAATCATCATATTTACAAAGAGAAGAGAGGTCAAGTTCATACCAGCTTTTCTCATCCCAATAAGTCCATCATATATCGTCATTATTGCCCTTCACTTGCACGAACAAACGAAGTGTATAATAATAAGAGTGCATGTGCATTGGACTAAGCTGGAATCTGCAAGCATTCAACTCAAGAGAGAAGACAAGTAATATGGGCTCTGAATATAAATAATCAATCATGCATATGAGAGCCACTAAGCATTTTCAGTATGGTCTTCTCGACCCTCAAAAGAAAGAAAAGAAAATAAAACTATTTACACGGGAAAGCTCCCAACAAGTAAAAGAAGAACGAGAAATCTTTTTGGGTTTTCATTTTAACTTCTACTACAAGCAAGGAAATTAAACTAACTATTTTTTTGGTTTTTCTTCAGGTTTATCAATCACACAAGAAGAAAACTAGAAAAAGAAATTTAAACTAACATGGATAATACAATGAAAGAGTATGAGCATCGACGACTAGTGTGTGAACATGAGTCGGTGAGAAATATGTACTCCACCAAGCTCAGGCTTTTGGCCTAAGTTGGTTTAATACCAAGGACCACCGCTACTATCTCCGGTGTAAGGAGAGGTATAATCAGGATAATACTGGTTGGTCATCTCCGGATCCCACTGGACAGATGATGCGCGATAAGGGTCCAGTCCAGGTTCAGGTTCAGGTTCTGGTTCTAGAGTAAAAGCTTGAGCTAGATGATTGTTCACCGCCTCCGGTGTAACGAGAAATTTTTCTGCAAGAAAATCAAAAAACAGAGGCGCAGGCAAAATAATAATCTCAAAGTGTTTCTTATTGAATCTAAGTTTACACAAGAGCATCCTATCTTCGTTGTCAACAATAAACTTATGTGCTACCATGCTCTTGTAATCTAGAATGTGAGGAGGCAATATTGTCTCCTTTTCCTCATGGTGCCTAATGGGTATCTGAAAATGTCTAGCAAGACATGCATCATAGATACCTCCAAATATGGGGCCTTTTGTATGATTCAGGGCTAGCCGTTTAGCAACGACGGCACCCATATTAAAACTATTGTCTCCAAGAAAAGCATGTTGAAGCATTATAATATCAGGAACACTCAAGTTTCCACTATTCCCACGACCAATCAAGCATCTACTAGCCAAAATGACAAAGTAGCGTAAAACAGGAAAGTGTATGCTAGAGACTTTTGCTTCGGAACCCTTCTTTGGCTCTTCTACATCAATAATATTAACAAAGTCAGCCACATCTTCACGATGAGGTTCCTCTAGTTCTCCTTCATAAGGTATCCTACATACCATGCAAAAATGACGTAAAGACATTTCTTTGAACTCGTCATATAAATGAAATGATACTGCAGGCGGTGACTTCTTAGGATAATAATAAAAGTTTTGCACGAAAGTATTGGTGAGTAAGAGATATGGATCGATTCGGTCGTTCATGAAACCGGTGAGGCCTGCAGTCTCGATTAAAGCATAAAAGTCTTCATGAATTCCGGCTTCCTTCAAGGAATCCTCACATGGCCATTCACATGATCGTACTTCTGCTAAGCGAGGAAGATTATACTTGGGTTTTTCCTTCTCTTTGTCTTGTTTTTCCTTAGAGCTTTGGCTAGAAGAGCCTTTAAAGAACCTCCTTAACATATTCTGAAAAATTCTAAAATTTTAGTAACTTCAAAATAAAAGTGCATAAAACTAAACAAGATTGATAGCAACTACTCCTACAAGTGCCTAGAGCCTATATCATGCATTGGAATTGCTTGGGACCTCAAAAATTTAACATGCAAGCTCAAGAACAGGGTCACAAAGGCAGCAAGGATTTGCAATGAATAAATCACTAGAACAAAAACTAATTGGACCAATGGAGGAGTCACATACCAACCAACAATCTTCCAAAGCAGTTTTGCGAATGGAGCCTTGAGCTAAGAGATCGAAAATCGCAGCAAAACGAGCTACAACTCGGGCTTGAGCTGGATGGGAATTTTTTTGGGTAGAAGATGGAGTGTGTGGGTGCTGGCATAAGTGGAGGGGAGCCACCAGGGGCCCACGAGACAGGGGGCGCGCCCTACAGGGGGGCCGTCCTCCTCTCTCGTGGCCTGGTGCTTGGCCCTCCTGCAGTGTTTTCAGTGCCTAAAATCCTCAAATATTCCAGAAAAAATCATACTAAATTTTGCAGGGCATTTGGAGCACTTTTATTTTCAGACTATTTTTTAATGCACGGATAAATCAGAAAACAGACAGATAATCCTATTTTTTCTTTATTTATTCTAAATAACAGAAAGTAAAAAGAGAGTACAGAAGGTTGTGCCTTCTAGTTTCATCCATCTCGTGATCATCAAAATGAATCCACTAACAAGGTTGATTAAGTCTTGTTAACAAACTCACTCCAAATAACACGGAACCGGAGAAATTTCGAATAACACTAAGTTACCTCAACAGGGATATGAAAATCCCCAACAATAAGAATATCATACTTTCTCTTGATAGTAGGGAGAGGAAATTCAAACCTCCAAAAATGATAGTTGGAACTTTTTCAATAGAATTGATGCTATGAACTTGAGATTGTTTCGTCGGAAAGTGTACCGTATGCTCATTACCATTAACATGAAAAGTGACATTTCCTTTGTTGCAATCAATAACAGCCCCTGCAGTATTAAGAAAAGGTCTACCAAGGATAATAGACATACTATCGTCCTCAGAATATCAAGAATAACAAAGTCTGTTAAAATAATGACATTTGCAACCACAACAGGCACACCCTCACAAATACTGACAGGTATAGCAGTTGATTTATCAGCCATTTGCAAAGATATTTCAGTAGGTGTCAACTTATTCAATTCAAGTCTACGATATAAAGAGAGAGGCATAACACTAACACCGGATCCAAGATCACATAAAGCAATTCTAACATAATTTCTTTTAATGTAGCATGGTATAGTTGGTACACACGGATCTCCAAGTTTCTTTGGTATTCCACCCTTAAAAGTGTAATTAGCAAGCATGCTGGAAATTTCAGCTTCCGGTATCTTGACGATATCCTTGATATATTTAGCATAAGGATTTGCTTTCAGCATATCAGTTAAGCGCATACGTAATAAAATAGGTCTAATCATTTCAGCAAAGCGCTCAAAATCCTCATCACCCTTTGACTTGGATGGTTTAGGAGGAAAGGGCATGGGTTTCTGAACCCATGGTTCTCTTTCTCCGGAACCGTCACCCCCCGCTCGGGCATCCTCCGGGACAACACCTCAGTGACATTCGCGGGTCGTGCAGAGGTCGTCGTCGGGGGCGAATTCATCTCCAACTCATTCAGAGACTCCTCCGAACAGGACTCCTCGAGATCGGACCCGGCCGGACTGCATATACGTGTTCGACGTCATTACAAACCATGAGGTCAAAAGTCGTATGAAAAATATTATGGAATGCGGATACTTACGACCTCGCCCGGGGTTTGCCCCTGGGCAGCCACTCCTCGTCACTGAAAGCGGCGGTGGTGGATTGATCTGGAAGGGACGCCTTGCCCTTCTTCGGCGTCCCGGCCTCCCCCGACTGGGCGGCCTTCCTTTTCTTCTCCTCCCTAGCGCGGGGAGGAGGCATCTCGTCATGTTCTCCCCTGTCTTTGGGGGGAGAATCTTCCTCGTCGTCTTCGGATGACGACTCTATCACGGCCCTGCGCCGAATACTTTTTCTGGTCCCCGCGGCCGCCTTCTTGGGCCCTTCGGCCCCCTCAGTAGAAGCGGCCTTCTTCTTCTTCTTCTTCCTCTCCTCCCCTTCATGGGAGGAGTGCGCCTCGTCCTCTTTTGGCGAGGCGTCGGGTGCGGCCTTGTGCCGAAGACCCTTCCGGGTCCCCGTGGCCTTCTTTTCGGCCTTTTTCTCTGGCATCTTGTACGGCGCCGGAACCAGCATCTCTGCCAGGAGTGCGCTTACTGGGTCCTCAGGTAATGGAGCCGGACAACCGATCCACTCCACCATCTCCACCCAATCCTATTTGGTCAGCATAGCGACCTAAGAATCCTCCCCTGGATGGGCTAAGAAAATATCTTGTAATAACCAGAGGACTTACCGGACTGGCAAGGCACGTTATGCTGAGCCCCCGGTCCTTGGAAAGGGGAGGAGGGACTTCGCCGGTCTTGAACAAAACCTTCCAGATTTCTTTGTGCGTTGTGTCGAAGAGCTCTAGCAGCATCTGGTGTTTGCCCGGGTCGAACTCCCACATATCAAACGCCCCTCTTTGACATGGGAGAATCCGATGAATGAGCATAACCTGGACCACGTTGACAAGCTTGATCTTCTTGTCCCTCATGCTTCTGATGCAGGTCTCGAGTCCGGTCAGCTCCGTGGGTTCGCCCCAGGCCAGGCCCTTCTTCTCCCAGGAAGTGAGCCGCATGGGGATTCTGGATCTGAATTTGGGGGCCGCCACCCAGTTGGCGTCACGCGGCTCGGTGATGTAGAACCACCCTGATTGCCACCCCTTTATGGTCTCCACGAAGGAGCCATCAAGCCATGTAACGTTGGGCATTCTTCCCACCATGCAACCTCCGCACTCCGCCTGTTGGCCGCTCACGATCTTCGGCTTCACGCAGAACATTTTCAACCACACACCGAAGTGAGGCTTGATGTGGAGGAAGGCCTCGCACATGACGATGAACGCCGAGATGTTGAGGACGAAATTCAAGGCCAGATCGTGAAAATCTAGCCCGTAGTAGTACATGAGCCCGCAGACGAAAGGGTGGAGTGGAAACCCTAGTCCACGGATGAAATGAGGGAGAAATACCACTCTCTCCCGAGACTTTGGTGTAGGGGTAATCTGTCCCTCTGTTGGAAGCCCGTGCGCAATATTAGCGGCCAGGTATCCGGCTTCCCGAAGCTTGGTAATGTTCTCCTCTGTGACAGAGGAGGCCATCCACTTTCTCCCGCTCCGGACATGTTGCGGTCTTACAAAGAGGGTGAGAAATTGGGCGCAGGAGCTCAGGGTGCGAGAACGGAGGCAAAGGAATAAGAAGGCGTGGGTGAAAGTGGGAGATTTCTGCCCCTTTATAAAGGCGATGTGAATGTGCGCCTCCCCACTTGCCTCTCGAAATCTCTTATTTTTTCAGGCGCCTCAATTAATGGCGCTGGTTGAGTTACCCATACCCGCGTTGATAGAGATCCCGTGATAAAGGGACACGATCTCTGCTTTGACAACACATGCCAAAGAAACCGCCTCGCGATGTGTGCAGAAGAAGATTGAAGAAAACGATTCGAATAAAAACCGGACCATGGCGTGATGTCACTTTTCGAAGAATTGTCAGCAGATTAGATTCGTGGATTATTATTATTCTCTCTACAGTGGTATATGGAAGGTTATCTTGCAGAGCCAGACACAGTCCTTGTGTTCGGAATTTCTCTTGGAGTATTCAGAGATGGAACCCGCCTCGCAATGCCGAAGACAATCTACACGCCGGACTCATCGTCATTGAAGCCTGGTTCAGGGGATACTGAGGGAGTCCTGGATAAGGGGGTATCCGGACAGCCGGACTATGTACTTTGGCCGGACTGTTGGACTATGAAGATACAAGATAGAAGACTTCGTCCCGTGTCCGGATGGGACTCTCCTTGGCATGGAAGGAAAGCTTGGCGATTCGGATGTAGATCTCCTTCTCTGTAAACCGACTCTGTGTAACCCTAGCCCCCTCGGGTGTTTATATAAACCGGAGGGTTTAGTTCGTAGGACTCATTATTATCATCATCAACAATCATACCATAGGCTAGCTTCTAGGGTTTAGCCTCTCTAATCTCGTGATAGATCAACTCTTCTAATACTCATATCATCAAGATCAATCAAGCAGGAAGTAGGGTATTACCTCCATCGAGAGGGACCGAACCTGGGTAAACATCGTGTCCCCAGTCTCCCGTTACCATTAGCCTTAGACACACAGTTCGGGACCCCCTACCCGAGATCCGCCGGTTTTGACACCGACAGTGCCCCTGGCCACGTATATAAAGGATGAAGGGAGGAGGTGGCCTGCCCTCATAGGGCGCGCCCAAAGTGTGGAGTCCTACTAGGACTCCCCAGTCCTAGTAGGATTCCACCTCCCACACGGAATAGAAAAAGGGGAAGGGAAAAGGAGAAGGAAGGAAGGGGGCGCCCCCTCCCTAGTCCAATTCGTACCAGCCCATGGGGAGGAGTGCGGCCACCCTTGAGGCCTTTTCTCTCCTTTCCTGTATGGCCCATTAAGGCCCAATATGAATTCTCGTAACTCTCCCGTACTCCGAAAAATACCCGAATCTTTTGGAACCTTCACGATGTCCGAATATAGCCTTCCAATATATCGATCTTTACGGCTCGACCATTTCAAGACACCTTGTCATGTCCCCGATCTCATACGGGACTCCGAACAAACTTCGGTCATCAAATCACCTAACTCATAATACAAATCGTCACAGAATGTTAAGCGTGCGGACCCTACGAGTTCGAGAACTATGTAGACATGACCGAGACTCATCTCTGGTCAATAACCAATAGCAGAACCTGGATGCTCATATTGGCTCCTACATATTCTACGAAGGTCTTTATCGGTCAAACCGCATACCAACATACGTTGTTCCCTTTGTCATCAGTATGTTACTTGCCCGAGATTCGAACGTCAGTATCTCAATACCTAGTTCAATCTCATTACTGGAAAGTCTCTCTTTACTCGTTCAGTAATGCATCATCCCGCAACTAACTCATTAGTCACATTGCTTGCAAGGCTTATAGTGATGTGCATTACCGAGAGGGCCCAGAGATACCTCTCCGACAATCGGAGTGACAAATCCTAATCTCGATCTATGCCAAACCAACAAGTACCATCGGAGACACGTGTAGAGCACCTTTATAATCACCCAGTTACATTGTGACGTTTGGTAGCACACAAAGTGTTCCTCCGGTATTCGGGAGTTGCATAATCTCATAGTCATAGGAACATGTATAAGTCATGAAGAAAGCAATAGCAATATACTAAACGATTAAGTGCTAAGCTAACGGAATGGGTCAGGTCAATCACATCATTCTCCAATGATGTTATCCCGTTAATCAAATGACAACTCATGTCTATGGCTAGGAAAGATAACCATCTTTGATTCAATGAGCTAGTCAAGTAGATGCATACTAGTGACACTCTGTTTGTCTATGTATTCACACATGTACTAAGTTTCCGGTTAATACAATTACAGCATGAATAATAAACATTATCATGAATTAAGGAAGTAAATAATAACTTTATGATTGCCTCTAGGGCATATTTCCTTCAGGGAGCACCTCTGCAATTGCTATAGCCAGGTCATCCTGACGTGTACCTCACATGGGTGAAGCCGAAAGCTAGCGTTCTTAAGGGAATAATTGGTCGGCGGACAACAGACGAACTGCCCTCGCAGCAATATGATCCCCAGGCGTGTACTGTGGTTTTTAGCATTACAAGCTTATGCATGCACAAAAGCGCATGCTCGCCCAGGGAGAGGAACCCTTAACGGAACTATTCTCTCTGGAAGATGTTTCTTACGATCAAATGTAATATAACATAACTCCCTAAATACAACTTGTCTATTCAAGCAACTATGACCAGACTGCCTAGTTTCCGAACATACCTTGGTGTTTACCTAACGGTAGAATATCCGGAAACACTTCGAACCTCGGGTTCTGGAGGTCGAAGCAGAAAGTCTACCATGACAATCGTTTTACAATTCAGCCAGAGATAGGTTTGTTGAGAAATTACATTGCTACTTGGACCCAAAAACTTCTTCCTCCTCTAGACCCTCTAGCAGGTTGTTTAGTTTACAATCCTGTTGAGAAAACTTAGCAGCTATTTTTACTTGGTCGTACACTAAGCTCACAGGAATTTCTTGTCCATCTGGTCCCCACGGTCCGACCCGGGCCATATGATTCGGATCAAGTCTGGTGTGCCGCATTGTCACCATGGCCCAGGCCTCTCATGCGCCTTCCCGACATGTTGATATCTTCCCTAACTCAAAGCGGCGACGAGCTCCCTTGAATAAATTCACAAGCTCCTCCATACTTCCTGGAGATGCACTAGATGGCCATAGAGCCTTGGCCATGTTCCTCAATGCTTTCCGAGCTTGCTCGTGCACTTTGGATAGCTCTTGTAGCAGGTCGCCCTGGAATCCAGGCACTTCTCCCTAGGGACGTCCAGTTAGCACACCTACAGAAACAAACTTGTCAAATTTTCATATCTGGAGACCGTGTGAAAGCCAGGTTATAGAGCATACTGAATATGCCGCCTTTGAGCTTCTTGTTCTCCCTCACCGCATCCGATAGTTGGGATCTTTAATCCTTCAATTCTTCGGGTTGTTTGATATTTACATCTTGTAGTTTCTTCTTCTCATTAATGCTCCGTGTTAGTACACGTTGACCAGCGGCTTCTTGCCCTTCGACATGTTGTTTGTCCGCTTGAGCAGCCTAGCCTCTCCTCTAGCTAATCTGTCAATCCTACCAACAAAATGTTGCATAGTTAAGCAAGAGCGTTGTAGGCCTAGAGTCCTATTTTCGGGCTACTATTGCACTTACCATCAGGCGCCTTCTTGGATTTCTTTAAAATTTCCAGTTCGGCGGTGGCGACAGTAAGCTTAGTTCGGCATTCTTCAAGCTCCTTGGATAATGTGTTATTTTCTCCATGAGTACCCGAGGATGTAACGACTCTTAAATCATTTGGGCCAACTAGACTCGGGGGCTACTGGCATATGATTATTAAATCTACACAAAAGTTCTTACCCGCATATCCTTTGAAAGCTGGTGAGTGTTCCATCAAGTCCATCACGAGCAGCTCGGATGTAAGCACCCGCTGAGCTGAGAGCATTGAAAGCCTCTTCGGTAAAATATGGGTCGCACATAGCCGCTCTCCGCCGCCGATGATTCATCGCACTCTCCACTTCGAAGTTGGTGACGGAGACATTATCTGAATCCTCGGGGAGGCGACAATCCGGCATTGCCCCCGTATTGACCCAGACCTTGTAGTCGGGTCCGGGACCAGATTAGCCTGTGCATGGCCGAACGGGTCTTCGTATACAGTCCGACGTACGCTCCTCCTACAATATGTCATGATAGGAAACATCACTAGCCGGTCTATCCCCTAAGTACGTGATAAAACTCATACCTCTTTGATGAAGGAGAGGGCCCCGCCGGTATCGTCGTTTCTTTTATTTTCAAAGACTCGCCTTGTGTGAGTGTCGTCTTCCTAGAGGACGCCTTTGCCGCAGTGTGATGGGATGAGTGCCGCCCCTTGGGAGCACGGTGTAGTACGGCTGGTGAGTCACGAGGGAAAAACTCACTTTGAGGGGGTGACTCATGTGTACTTACATGGGAGGAGGGGAGAAGGCCGGGGTAATCGGCTACAATGGCCATTTCCGTTCCATCGTAGCTCGTCTGATGAAAGACTCCTTCCTTTAGTTCTATGAATATCTCCGGATCTTCTTCAAATCCGGGATCTAGGTCTCGATTATGGTTTTCCAATTGCGGAGCGGGGCTCTAGATCTCTGTGACGACCTTTCTCCATTCATATTAAAAGTAACCGTAATACAATTTGGCTAAGCCTGATTAGGGAGAAAGATTGAGTGAGGCCAATGGTTGAAAACTTACCCAATCGATGGGGTTATACATAGAGAAGCCTTCTCGGCATTTAAGGCGAGTGAAGTCTTCCTTCTCCCCTTTGTAAAGATCAGCCAACATGGCGCCCAAAGCGGTAAAATTGAACGGACCCTTGCGCCCACAATGCAATGCGTCATCCCCATTGTAATGCCACATGGGAAGCCTTCTGAATTGAAGTGGCTAGATGCATCACGTTATGGAAATCGCCATTACCTCAACTATGGACAGTCCGGAGTGGGCGAGTATTCTGATGTTGCTCGTTAGCCTCTTAATCTCTGCTCTGTCTTCTTTTTCATAGCCTCGGGGATGCCAACTGTCACGCTTCTTTAGAGGAGTTGCGGTAAACTCTGGAAGACCTTGCTGGATTGGGTCCGGGAGAACAACGTCTTTGATATAGAACCACTCTAAGGGCCACTCTTCAGATGCTTTCTTCGGAGTACCGGACAAGTATCCCTTCCGGCTATGCGCCATACTTCTGCGCCGCCCAACTCAAATATGGATCCCTCTTGGGAGCGGGGGACAAGGCAGAAATATTTCCTCCACAAATCGAAGTGGGCCTCGCAGCCTAGGAACAGCTCGCAAAGAGCAACGATGCCTGCAATATGCAGGATGGAGCCCGGCGTGAGATTGTGCAGCTGGAGGCCATAGTACTCCAGAGGACCTCTGAGGAAAGGATGAACCAGAAATCACACGCCCCTTAGCAGGAAAGAAACAAAGCACACCCGTTCCCCTTTAGTAGGATTGGGGAAGTTCTCCGTCAGGGTTTGCCCGTTGATGGAAGTTAGTCCCGCCCGAACGGGGACTAGATCCGCGGGTGGGAGATATCACTACGTCTGAAGCTTGGTCAACTAGGCGTGGGATATTGAGCAGCTCTCACAATTGCCTTTTTGAGGATCGAGTGGGAGCGAGGAAGAGCTAAGAGCGCTAGCCATGTTTGGATGAATTCCTATGGCAAGGTCTAAGGATTTTCGCCTGGTGAGGAATGGTATCTGAGATTTAATCTCTTTAAATAGACGCCTTCCTCATGTGGACGAGGGGTTATTTGCAAAAACGCTTAGACCCTTCATATTCTTTCTACACGTGGACTCTGAGGCAACAGCGGCGCGGAAGCTGAAGGGTATGGTATTTAAAGTAAAAGGTCAAGCTATACGAAGTACAGTGGAGAACCCGCCTTGCAAAGCCAAAGACATGAAACCGGATACAATGTCATCATTGAAGGCAAGTTCGGGGGCTATTGAGGGAGTCTTGGACTATGGGGTCCTCGGGGAGCCGGTCTATGTG
This sequence comes from Triticum dicoccoides, assembly GCF_002162155.2. NCBI lineage: Eukaryota > Viridiplantae > Streptophyta > Magnoliopsida > Poales > Poaceae > Triticum > Triticum dicoccoides. The sequence goes on from NC_041391.1 coordinate 519,659,883, forward strand.
ACATGGGTCAGACTAATGGGCCGTGAAGATACAAGATAGAAGGCCTTGTCCCATGTCCGGAAGGGACTGTCCTTTGCGTGGATGACAAGCTTGGCGTCCGGATGTGTAGTTTCCTTCCTCTGTAAACCAAGTTTGTACAACCCTAGTTCCCTCCGGTGTCTATATAAACCGGAGGGTTTAGTCCGTAGAGATCATCACAATCATACATGCTAGACATCTAGGGTTTAGCCATTACGATCTCGAGGTAGATCAACTCTTGTAACCCCTATACTCATCAAAGTCAATCAAGCAAGAAGTAGGGTATTACCTCCATTAAGAGGGCCCAAACTTGGGTAAACGTCGTGTCCCCTTCCTCCTTGTTACCATCGATCCTTAGACGCACAGTTCGGGACCCCCTACCCGAGATCTGCCGGTTTTGACACCGACGTTGGTGCTTTCATTGAGAGTTCCTCTGTGCCGTCGACTTAAGGGTTGATGGCTCGCCTTGTCATCAAGGACAACATCATTTTCGGAGGAGCCCTAGCTTTAGGACAAACCCTCCGACTTGGTTGCTTCACCATGGGCGCTCATTCGGCCATTAAGCCAAAGGCAGCCAAACCCGCCACCAAAAATTGTTTCTGCGTCGGCCCTGAATACTCCAACAAGATGGATCCAATAGATATATCGGCTTTAAATGAACTGCTAGATTGCATCGCCGCCTTGGGGGCACAGCCGACTATGATCAGATTGGGCATAAACCCGATCAGAGAGAGATCAGATCTCCACCGATCACCCACCAGGTGGCAATTGTGGAGGAGCAAGCTGACAATAACTCTTCTCCTACGTTGATAAAGTTTTGAAGAAGTTCAAAATTGATCAGTGAAAGAAAGGGTTCTTTCTTTTGTTACAAGGTGTGAAGTTGAGTCAGACTCAATGCCCGACCACTACAGAAGATAGAGAGAAAATGAAAATCATTCCCTGTGCTTCAGCCATAGGTTCTATCATGTATGCAATGTTGTGTACCAGACTTGTTGTGTGCCTTGCTATAAGTATAGGAGGGAGGTACCAAAGTAATCCCGGAGTGGAGCACTGGACAGCGGTCAAGAACATCGTGAAATACTTGAAAAGGACTAAGGATATGTTTCTTGTTTGTGGAGGTGACAAAGAGCTCGTCGTAAATGGCTACGTCGATGCAAGCTTTGACAGTGATCCAGATGACTCTAAGTCACAAACCGGATACATATTTTTATTGAATGGAGGAGCTGTCAGTTGGTGCAGTTCCAGGGAGAGCGTCGTGGCAGGATCTACATGTGAAGCGGAATACATTGCTGCTTCGGAAGCAACAAATGAAGGAGTCTGGATGAAGGAGTTCATATCCGATCTAGGTGTCACACCTAGTGCATCGGGTCCAATGAAAATCTTTTGTGACAATACTGGTGCAATTGCCTTGGAAAGGAATCCAGATTTCACAAGAGAACCAAGCACATCAAGAGACGCTTCAATTCCATCTGTCATCAAGTGTCGAAAGGAGACAAAGAGATTTGCAAGATACATACAGATCTGAATGTTGCAGACCCGTTGACTAAGCCTCTTCCATGAGCAAAACATAATCAACACCAAAACTCCATGGGCGTTAGAATCATTACTTTGTAATCTAGATTATTGACTCTAGTGCAAGTGGGATACTGAAGGAAATATGCACTAGAGGCAATAATGAAGTTATTATTTATTTCCTTATTTCATGAAATGTTTATTATTCATGCTAGAATTGTATTAACCGGAAACTTAGTACATGTGTGAATACATAGACAAAACACATTGTCCCTAGTATGCCTCTACTTGACTAGCTCGTTAATCAAAGATTGTTATGTTTCCTAACCATAGACATGTGTTGTCATTTGATGAACGGGTTCACATCATTAGGAGAATGATGTGATGCACATGACCCATCCATTAGCTTAGCATTATGATCGTTATAGTTTCATTGCTACTGCTTTCTTCATGACTTACATGTTCCTCACACTATGAGATTATGCAACTCATGAATACCGGAGGAAGACCTTGTGTGCTATCAAACATCAAAATGTAAATGGGCGATTATAAAGATGCTCTACAGGTGTCTCCGAAGGTGTTAGTTGGGTTCGCATAGATCAAGATTAGGATTTGTCACTCCGTGTTTCGGAGAGGTATCTCTTGGCCCTCTCGGTAATGCTCATAATTATAAACCTTGCAAGCATATTGACTAATGAGTTAGTTGCGGGATGAAGTATTACAGAATGAGTAAATAGACTTGCCAGTAACTAGATTGAACTAGGTATGATGATACCGATGATCGAATCTCGGGCAAGTAACATACCAATGACAAAGGGAACAATGTATGTTGGTATGCGGTTTGACCGATAAAGATCTTCAAAGAATATGTAGGAGCCAATATGAGCATCCAGGTTCCGCTATTGGTTATTGACCAAAGATGTGTCTCGGTCATGTCTACATAGTTCTCAAACCTGTAGGGTCCGCACGCTTAACGTTCGATGACGATATGTATTATGAGTTATGTGTTTTGATGATCGAAGTTTGTTCGGAGTCCCGAATGAGATCACGGACGTGACGGGGAGTCTTGAAATGGTCGAGACATAAAGACTGATATATTGGACCATGTTATTCAGACACCGAAAGTGTTCTGGATAGTTTCAGATAAAAACAGTGCCGGAGGGGTTACCGGAACCCCCCGAGGGCACTAATGGGCCACCATGGGCCTTAGTGGAGAGCGAGGAAGGCCGTAGGAGGGATGGCCGCCCCCCCTTGGGTCCGAATTGAAATAGGTGAAGGGGGAGGTGCCCCCCTTTCCTACTCCCTCTCCCTGTCCTTCCTCTCCCCTCTTTTCCTTGGAGGGGAATCCTACTAGGACTAGGAAGTCCTAGTAGGAATCCTCCTCTTGGGGCGCGCCATAGGGATGGCCGGACTCCCCCTCCCTCCTTTATATATGGGGGCACGGGGGCACCCAAGGACACACAAGTTTCTCTTAACCGTGTGCGGTGCCCCCCTCCATAGTTACACACCCCGATGATACCATCATAGTGTTTAGGCGAAGCCCTCCGTCGGTAACATCATCATCACCGTCACCACGCTGTCGTGCTGATGGAACTCACCCTCGTCCTCAACTGGATCAAGAGCACGAGGGACTTCATCGAGCTAAATGTGTGCTAAACGTGGAGGTGCCGTACGTTCGGTACTTGATCGGTTGGATCGCGAAGAAGTTCGACTACAACAACCGCGTTACTAAGCGCTTCCTCTTTCGGTCTACGAGGTTATGTGGACACACTCTTCCCTCTCGTTTCTATGCATCTCCTAGATAGATCTTTCATGATCGTAGGATTTTTTTTGAAATTACCGCGTTACCCAACAGAAGTGCCACTTCATAGTGAACGAATGTATATGACTTGGGCATCAGATTTCTGAAAGAGGTATTGAGGTAGATAAAGCTAAAGTTGATGCAATTGAGAAAATGCCATGTCCTAAAGATATTAAAGTACAAGAAGTTTTCTTAGTCATGTTGGTTTCTATAGGAGGTTCACTAAAGATTAGTCTAAAATTTCTAGGTCTCTTACTAATGTTCTGCAACAAAGATGTTCTTTTTGTTTTTATGATGATTGTGTAGAAGCCTTTGAAATACTTAAGAGAGCCTTATATTCTGCACCTCTTGTTTAACCACCTGATTGGAACCTACCTTTCAAAATTATGTGTGATGCTACTAATTATGCTATTGGTGTGGCTCTAGGTCAAAGAGTTTATAAGATATTGAATGTTATCCATTATGCTAATAAAACACTAGATAGTGCTCAACAAAATTATGCTACTGGTAAGGAGTTTTTAGCAGTGGTGTTTGCATGTCATAAATATAGACCTTATATTGTTGATTATAAAGTAACCATTCACACCTATCATGCTGCTATTAAATACCTTATGGAAAAGAAAGATGCTAAACCTAGATTGATTAGGTCAGTTCTTTTACTACAAGAGTTTGATTTTCATATTATTGATAGAATGGGGGTAAAACTCTAAATAGTGCTCAACAGAATTATGCTACTACTAAGAAAGAGTTTTTAGCAGTTATGTTTCCATGTGATAAATACAGACATTATGTTGTTGATTATAAAGTAACCTTTCACACCGACAATGCTGCTATTAAATACCATATGAAAAAAGAAAGACGCTAAACCTAGATTGATTAGGTGGGTTCTTTTACTACAAGAGTTTCATTTGCATATTATTGATAGAAAGGGGTTGAGAACCCTGTAGCAGATAATTTGTCTAGGATAGAAAATGTTCTTTATGACCCAGTGCCTATTAGTGACAGTTTTCCTAATGAGCAATTAGCTGTTATAAATGCTTCTACTTCTCGTAATAATCCTTGGTATGGAGACTACGCTAATTACATTGTTCTTGGAATGACCACCTAGTTACACATACCAACAAAAGAAAAATGTTCTTTGATTTAAGACATTACTTTTGGGATGACCCAAATTTATGTAAAGATGGAGTTGATGGTGTTATTAGACGTTGTGCACCTGAGATGAACAAGAACAAATCCCATGGAAGTGTCATTCTGAAGCGTGCTCGGTTTTAATTGGCCCACTCAGGTATTACATTCTGGTTTTAATTGGCCTACTCTCTTGAAAGATGCATGTAAGATTATCATTTCTTGTGATGAATGTCAAAGAATTGGTAATATTGGTAGACATCAGGAAATTCCTATGAATTATTCACTTGCTATTGAACCATTTGATATTTGGGGGTTTGATTATATGGGACCTTTTCCATCCTCTAATGGGTACACTCATATCTTAGTTGTTGTTGATTATGTTACTAAGTGGGTAGAAGCTAATCTAACTAGTAGTGTTGATCACAACACATCTATTAAAATGCTTAAAGAAGTTATCTTCCCGAGGTTTGGAGTCCCTAGATATTAAATGACTGATGATGGTTCAGATTTTATTCATGGTGCATTTCATAAACTAGCTAAATATGATGTTAACCATCGAATCGCATCACCATATCATCCTCAGTCTAGTGTTGAAGATGAATTGAGCAATAGATAAATAAAATTAATTTTGCAAAAGACCGTTAATAGATCTAGAAAGAATTGGTCTAAGAAACTTGATGATGCATTATGGGCTAAAAGGACTACTTATAAAAATCATATGGGTATGTCTCCATACACTACTGCAGGATGGTCCTAATGCAACACTACAATCAGAGACCCTTCAACAAAACTGTGTGCAATGTATTAATCGCAAACGGTGGTGTAACAAAACCATCAAAATTGAGACAAACTGTTTGTGATGGCAGAGACATCAAACACGATTCAGATTATAGTTGCGTGCGCGATGCGCGGCATACAATTCAGTCGAATGAACTATTTGCGATGAGCGTAACAACATAAACTATCAACCAGATGAAGGTGCATGCAATATACAACATACAGTTCACTCTGATGAACGGTTTGTGATTAGGCAACACAACATAAACTGCCAGCCAGATCAAGGTGTGTGTGATATATGGCATACAGTTCACTTAGATGAACTTTTTGCGATGAGCCAAGACAACAGAAACGGTTGAACTGAACAAGATGTGTATGATACACGTCAAACAGGTTCGTAATCAGAAATGTGTGAGAAGACTGATAATAACATAGATGATTGCTGCTAATAAGCCGTGTGTGTTGTGAGCAAACGCTTGATGTATACAGTTGTCAGTGATTGATGTAATCATCACCGACTGGTTCCCTAGTTTATTCTGTGTACGATGTGATTTGCTCTGTCTTCAGATGAACAACATATATAACCAAAAATAAACATGCAATTACATAAGTGACTATGCAAAACATTCGCACACACCTCCATAAACAATTACATGCATTCTAACCTAGGAGAAACGATCATCTAATCATCTACTTCTTGTGACACTGCCACCATTGCTCTATGGATCGATCCCTCGTATAGGGTAGGATTACGACACTTCCTCATGTCAACGATCCTCCTGTATATCTCGTAGCTTGTGTACGCGCCCTTGGCCATGCACTTGACGTGTTCTTCATCCAGTCTCTGCTCCCAAGCAATGTGTGAGGCGATCTTTTCCTTGCTGTGCTCAGCCTTCATGTTCTTGTAGTAGAGGTCGATGATGGCTGAGCCAAGGTTAACAGGGAGTTTTGCTTATTCTGCATGCTGCCCCATACCCTCTAGTGGTGATGAATGTCGACAAGGTTTTGGCAAGACAAGCTCGAAACCACAAGCGCTTATAGATTGTTGATGTTGTCCACCCTAGCGAAACTGTAGTCGTGGCTCTTGATAAACCTGACAAATCACTTGCAAGGCCTTGTGGCTAGGCAGTAGTGGCAGACAAGGATGTGATGGCGCACACACAACTGGGCGACAGCAACCTCTAATCATGCCCGACACGACCGCCGGTGAACTCGAGGTCGAAGCCAACCACATGGTACTTATCCTCAGCAAGCAATTGCTCCATAGTTTGGATGGAGCTCTCCACTGAGATCGGCTCGTTAGTTTACACCACCGAGAGGTCATTCCCCCTCACATGGGTGTCCAGTACGTGAGACAAGGTGAACTGCCGTCCGTTGTCATTGTCAGCCTTGAGGAGCGTCGTTGCAGCCACAGGGAGCGATATTGGAGCCACTGGATATCCTCTTAGTATGTGTCATCATGGGTGTGCTTAATTATTGCATCATGGGGTGCGAGAGATGAAGGAAAATGGTTGCAGGAATAAATGGGGGCCGGGCAGACTAGATTCTCGGCACGTCCGCATGGCAGTTTTTTTGCAGCGGGTAACTGCATCGTGGCACTGCGCCTGACGCAACCGCATGCATAATGGCAGCACGAACGTACGTGATCGTGCACCAGGCCCAAACACTGGAAGTGCGCCCAGAGGGAAGCGAGAGTAGAGCGCGCGCAGTGGGACACGAGCAGATCACGCTGGGGTCGCCTCAAGTGCGAGCAGCAACACACAAAGAGCAGTTCGGTGGGCAGTTGCAAGCCGGCGGCATGATGTGAAGCTACGCCGCATTGCACATCACACGGTGGTCGAGTAATCATTCGCGACGTGCGTAGAGAGCGGCCTTGTGCTACTACCTCCGTCCTGTTTTATTAGTCTCCTTTATATTCAGTGCCAAATTTTGACCTTAGATTTAACTTATACTCCCTCTGTCTCAAAATATAAGAACATTTTTAACACTACACTAGTGTCAAAAACATAATTACATTATGTAACAGAGGGAGTAAAATTTTAATGCATGTTATAAAAAATAATATAATTGGATACTATATTCGAATATGAATCCAACGATATAATCTTTGGTGATATGCATTCATATTTGATTAGTTAAATCTCTAGTCGAAATTTGGCACAAAAATACAAAGAGGACTTATAAACCAGGATGGAAGTAGTAGGTAGTTAAATCACTAATGTTTTTCTTAATAACCATATGTGTATGTGTTGTTTTGTCCTTCTCTCACACGTCTTGTGATCCCACTGCCGCAGACAGCTTCGAGCGCAACGTTGAGCACTGTGCGAGCATTGTTTTGGCCAAACAGTGGCTCAAAGTGGCACCAATGAATCGTCGGTGAGCCCATTCCGGTGCAACCGTGTAGGTTCCTGTGCATAGCCGCGAAAGCTTCCCGCTCGACTCAGAGAAATCCCCCAAAATCCCAATGCCTGCTATATAAACCCACGACTTGCGAGTCATGCATTGCATTTTTCCCTCCCTCCCTGTAGCTTATCTCATCTGCCTCTCCACAATCGCCAATGATATCAGTCTGTCGGCGTCGCTCAGCCACTCCGCTGTCATCAAATAGCTCCAGCTAGGAGGCTACACCGCGGCGGCGGTGCAGTCCCCGGCGTAGTGTAGTGCGCATGGCATCCCTGTTGGGTGTGCGCACAACACCCACCACCTGCTTCGCCGCCGCTGCCCGTCGGCAGCTATTGCCGGCCGCCGTTGCCGCCACCCCACCGTCTACCGTTGTGGCCGCCACGCTGATACGTCTCCAACGTATCTATAATTTTTGATCGTTCCATTGTATTATATTATCTATTTTGGTGTTTTATATGCATTAATATACTGTTTTATATCATTTTTTGGGGACTAACCTATTAACCTAGTGCCCAGTGCCAGTTGCTGTTTTTTTCCTTGTTTTTGGCTTTTTCAGAAAGGAATATTAAAATGAGTCCAAACGAATAAAACTTTTGCGATGATTTTTCTTAGACGGGAAGACACCCACGTTGCTTGAAGAGGGGGCCAGAGGAGTCCCGAGGATCCCACAAGCCCTTAGGGCGCGCCCTGGGGGGGTGGCGTCCCCTAGCTTATGGACCCCTAGGGAGTCCCCCAACCCTAATCTTTGCACTATAAATTCCAAATATTCTAAAACCACCAGAAGCATCCACCAAAATACTTTTCTGCCGCTGCAAGCCTCTGTTCCCGTAAGATCCCATCTCGGGGCCTTTTCCAGCGATCTGTTGGAGGGGGATTCGAGCATGGAGGGCCTCTACATCAACCTTGTTGCCCTACCAATGTTGTGTAAGTACTTTACCATAGACCTACGGGTCCATAGCTAGTAGCTGGATGGCTTCTTCTTTCTCTTTGATCTTCAATACCATGTTCGCCTCAATCTTCTTGGAGTTCTATGCGATGTAATCTTCTTTTATGGTGTGTTTGTTGAGATCTGATGAATTGTGGATTTATGATCAGATTATCTATGAATGTTTTTTGAGTCTCCTCTGAATTCTTATATGTATGATTTGATAGCTTTGTATTTCTCTCCGATCTATTGATTTGGTTTCGACAACTAGATTGATCTCTCTTGCAATAGGAGAGGTGCTTTGTCATGGGTTCAATCTTGTGGTGTCATCTCCGAGTGACAGAAGGTGCGGCGAGGCATGTATTGTATTGTTTCCATTAAGGGTAAAAAGATGGGGTTTATGTCATATTGCTTGAGTTTATCCCTCTACATCATGTCATCTTGCTTAAAGCATTACTCTGTTCTTATGAACTTAATACTCTAGGTGCAGGCAGGAGGCAGTTGATGTGTCGAGTAATAGTAGTAGATGCAGCATTTCGGTCTAGTTATCACAGACGTGATGCCTATATTCATGATCATTTCCTTGGATATCGTCATAACTATGCGCTTTTTTATCAATTGCTCAACACTGATTTGTTTACCCACCGTATGCTTTATTCAAGAGAGAAGCCTCTAGTGAAACCTATGGCCTCCGGGTCTATTTTACATCATATATTTCCAGATCTATAAAACCAAAAACCCAAAAATACATTGCTGGATTTTATTTACTTCTATTTCTTTTATATCTATCTCTATCAGATCTCACCCTTGCAAGTGACTGTGAGGGGATTAACAACCCCTTTATCATGTTGGGTGCAAGTATTTGATTGTTTGTGCAGGTGCAAATATTGGAGACTTGCTTGTACCTCCTATTGGATTGATACCTTGGTTCTAAGCCGAGGGAAATACTTATCTCTATTTTGCTGCATCACCCTTTCCTCTTCAAGGGAAAAACCAACGCAATCTCAAGAAGTAGCACACACCACCATCGAAAGCCAGGGCCATCGCCTGCTCCGCCACCGCGGCCACGACCGCCTCCCCATTGTCTGCCACCATGGCCATCACCCACTCGCCACCGCAGCCCAAAGGCGGGAGGTGGTCATCGTGGCCGCCAGCCCACCATCGACCGTCGTGGCCGCCACCCCACCATCGATCATTGGGGTCAATACCCGCTCTGTCACCACCGCTCGAAGGCGGGAGCTGGAGGTGGATCCCCGCATGTGCGTTAGTGACCTTGCGTGCTACATCGAGTTCCCGAGGAAGGAGGAGGACGAGCGCTTTGTTGAGCACGCAAAGAGTCTTACCGCTGCCGTGGCCGCGACACACGCCACCGCAGAGGTGCAAAATGAGGAGATCTACAAGGAGTCCCGCCGCTTCAAGAGAGGTTGTCTGGAGTGACAGAGGGTGCTTGAGGTGAGCGACGCTAAAGGTGCAGCAGCGGCAGACACCGGATTCCAGTTGTCTAGCTCGTCGGTAGGCTCCTCCTCCTCTGCCTCTTACTAAGCACGCTCCGCAGAGGAGAGGCTGCTGGAAGTAGTACAAAGCCCCTCCGTAGTAGTAGTATTTAGGGGCTATTTTGTTCAGTTCATCTGACTATAGATATGGTTGAACTGCACTATGTACTTAAAATTAGCTCGTATATATAGTTGAACAAGCTATTTCAGTACGTGGTTGGCAACAATTGGAGAAAAGTTTGGTTAGTTCAGCTGTCGAGTTGAACTGTTTGTATAAAGAACAACTGCTTAATCTGTGAATGAAATCTATTCTTACTGAATTTTAGTTGCAAAATTAGATAGTGCTTGTTGTTTTTAGCTACAAATTTTGACAAATGGTAGTGTTACAAGGTTGACAAGGGGCAATGTTACTAGAATTACAAATGCCAATCTTTCCAGTTTGAGAAATGGCAATATACCCAATATGAAAGATGTAAATCTTACCAAATTTTCTGTGTGAGGTTACACACGGGTCATCAAAAAAATTGTTTGCGTTGAACGGATGTACAAATCCTCTACGCCAGATTTTCTCTTGGCTTAGTGGAAAAGGAACCATAGCTCTTGCTTTGCATACCTTGTTTAATCTGAACTGTTGACGATGAAGCGATGGACAAATCCTGCATGGCAAATTTTCCATTGGCTTACTGGGGAAGGACTGCTTCACATTGCATATGGGTGTTCTATCTAAAACGTTTGTGATGAAGACATGCACAAATCTTGCACGACACATTTTCCCCTGGCTTACTGGGGAAGCTCTCGGTTGGCACATGGGTGCTCTAACTAAAACGTTTGTGATGAGTGTTTTGAATTTAAAAACCAAATCGTTTGGTAAGTTTGTACATTCAGAGAGAAAAACACTAGTTTGTTCAATCCATAGGTTTCATGCAGTCACGCTGTGACTTTATATTCAAACGATCGAGATACAGTATTAAACCCAAAAAACTAATGCGGCGGCGGTGGAGGCGGCGTGCTGCACCGGTGTTGTTGTTGTCATACTCCGGGACGCTGTTGTTGAAGTATTCAAGCCATCTTAGAATGTTCTTCATTTGGAAATGAAAGACCCTATCATCGCATGATCGACGGTTGCGGCACGGGAGGATGGAAACTGGCGGCGCTATGATGCAGCGGTCGACGGCGGTGTCCCATGACGCCGAGGGGGGCGCGTGCAGGGGCTCGGGCATGGCAGGTTGATGCCTGCTAGAACTACGTTGGTATTTCCCCAAAGAGGAAGGGATGATGCAGTATAGCAATGGTAGGTATTTCCCTCAGTGATGAGACCAAGGTTATCGAACCAGTAGAACCTCCTCACACCACGTAAACAGCACCTGCACACAAATAACAAATACTCACAACCCGACATGTTAAAGGGGTTGTCAATCCCTTTTAGGTACGGCGCCTCAAGATAGGCAAATAACGCGAGGTAAAAGTGGTAGATAGGATAAATAGATCAGAGAACAAATAAATTGCAGCAAGGTATTTTTGTATTTTTGGTTTAATAGATCTAAAAATAAATGCAAAGGAAAATAGATCGCAAAGGCAAATATGATGAAAAAAGACCCGGGGGCCATAGGTTTCACTTGTGGCTTCTCTCGAGAAAAATAGCAAACGATGGGAAAACAATTACTGTCGGGCAATTGATAGAACTTCAAATAATCTTGAACATATCTAGGCAATGATCATTATATAGGCATCACGTCCAAGATTAGTAGACCGACTCCTGCCTGCATCTACTACTATTACTCCACACATTGACCGCTATCCAGCATGCATCTAGTGTATTAAGTTCATGAGAAACGGAGTAATGCAATAAGAACGATAAAATGAAGTAGACGAGATCCATTGATCTATTGCAGTGATATAGATCTCATCGTGTTATCCTTAGTAGCAACAATACATATGTGTCGGTTCCCCTTCTATCACTGGGATCAAGCACCGTAAGATCGAACCCACTACAAAGAATCTCTTCCCATTGCAAGATAAATAGATCAAGTTGGCCAAACAAAACCCAAATATCGGAGAAGAAATACAAGGCTATAAGAAATCATGCATATAAGAGATCAAAGAAGACTCAAATAACATTCATGGATAAAAACATAGATCTGATCATAAACTCAAAGTTCATCGGATCCCAACAAACACACCGCAAAAAGACTTACATCATATGGATCTCCAAGAGACCATTGTATTGATAATCAAGAGAGAGAGAGAGAGAGAGAGAGAGAGAGAGGAAGCCATCTAGCTACTAACTATGGACCCATAGGTCTACAAAGAACTACTCACGCATCATTGGAGAGGCACCAATGGAAGTGGTGAACGCCTCCATGACGGTGTCTGGACTGGATCTGGTGGTTCTGGACTCTGTGACGGCTGGAATTGATTTTCGTCGACTCCCCCAGGGTTTTAGGAATATTGTGGTATTTATAGAGAAAAGAGGCGGTTCAGGCGGCACCTGAGGTGGCACTGTCAGATATTGGGTTCCGGCAAAACCCTTAAGGTTCGAACTCTGGGGTGCGCACGAAGATTTCCCCCTATCGAATCTCACTCTCTCTCTGCTTCATCGCGATCCCTAGGCTAAGCTAAACGAAATCACAACACAAGAGACACGAGGTTTATACTGTTTCAGGCTACCATTGTGGTGTAATACCCTACTCTAGCGTGTGGCGTGGTGGATTGCTTCTCCGGCTAATGATGAATAGTACAAGGGGAAGAACAGCCTCCTCAGGTGAGGTGTTCTTGTGCTCTGTGGGTGGTTCTAGTCCGAATGGATCTCCGGGTTCATCTCTGCCTCTGTCCAAAAAATGGATCCCCCTTCTATGGTGGTGGCTAGTCCTACTTATAGAGGCCCTGGTCCTCTTCCCAAATATTGAGCGGGAAGGGATTCCACAACGGCGGGATTTGAAAGGGGACAACTAGTACAGGCTATCCTGACTAAAGGTGGCACTACTAGGAAAAGGCCTACTAATGGCGCACCTAATTTGGCCATTAATGGCGCATTAGCGGTGCGCCATTAGTACCACGCCATTAGTATATTTTACTAATGGCGCACCCCCTGGTGCGCCATTAGTATCTGATATACTAATGGCGCACCACTGATGCGCCATTAGTGTATACAGAAGTGCGCCATTAGTATGCCTCCCAGGGGCCATGTATACCCAGGTGCTCTGGCATACTAATGGCGCACGGCAGCAAGATGCGCCATTAGTAACCTCGGCATACTAATGGCGCACTCTTCAGTGATGCGCCATTAGTATGCTTTGTCATACTAATGGCGCACTGTCATGTGATGCGCCATTAGTATGAATATTAGGTTTTTTTTATTTTTTATTTTCTGTTTTTTGCACAGGTTACAAAATGTATAATTTGACAAAATATAGACAGCACACATCAACAACAGATTCATCGAATACAATAGAAGATTAGTCTTTGAATACAATTCATCATATTAGTCTCCGAATACAATTCATCATATTAGTCTCCGAATTGAAAAGATCGAACAAAGATAGAACATTATATTACAAGTCTCGAGACCGCGAGTAGCGAGTTTGTCTTCACATTACAAGTCGATATCGATCATCTAAACTACCATCACATAAAAGAGAGTTGCGGTCATCACGATGAGCATCATCACGATGAAACTCGTCTTCATCCGGTTCCTCCAACGCTCCCTCCCCTCTCCCGCTAGTTAGCGGGCGTATCTAGATTCGGCCTCGGCCCTAGTGGTGTACCCTTTGTAACTGTTACCGCTGAATCGGTGAACCTGTCTCTGACACTCCTGCCAGTCGTCATAGACTCCGGGAACCTTACCCTTGTACACGACATACGTCGGCATCGCTATGCACTAGCCAAACGAAACGTTAGTACCAATTCACAGACAATACATAAGCAATATATAAGTATGCAACAGAACGATCGGAAGAGAAAAGCAAGACATTAATAGCATCAATTACATCTAAGTTGAACGACTCTCGAAACCAAAGAGACATACTACAAGTTCATTATAGTTTAATTACAACATGAGCCAATCGATGTTTCAGAACTAGACACAGCATCACTGCTTTCGACTCGACTCAAGGGACCGAAGCGTGGATGAAGCCGCCGTCTATCGTGGGAGTCATGAAAGAACGGGCGTTGTCAGCCTGCATTTGTAGCATTGTGTCGATGTCACTGTTGGACGGTTGATTTCTGAGGTAGAACTGCCCCGAGGTACGAAGGACATCTTGATGGATGATTTCCGCAAACTCCGACTGGATGCGAAAGAATTCTTGTCTGATGTCCGCGTCCTGGATTGCCGACACGCTCGCGGCCCAATCTTTGAGTCTACTCGGTAGCAGAAGTTGATGATGGTGTCGTACGATCGCCCGCATGTGATGGATGGCGTAGTAGGCACCCTTCTGACCGCCAGGCAGCTGCTTGACGCAGCAGAACGTCGTATTGTGGGAGAACACGTGCTTGCCGTACTTACGAATAGGCCTGGTGAAGGTGCCTCCAGATTTGACGTAGCCGGGGAGAACATCATCAAGAACCTTCTTGACATTTGTGTAGTCTACGTTCGACTGACGGTCCGGGTCAAAATACGTGGCCATGGAATATTTGGGGCTTAGGAGGATGAGCGTGCAATGCGTGTCACTGCAGAAAACACGGAATGTTAAAAGAAAAACGATCGAAATCTAAGAATTCATATGTTATGGGGCGGTTGAGGGGAGGACTTACTCAGGAAAGTAAGGCACGAGGAAGTTATCCTTATCTTGGTTTGCCAGAATGACGCCTTCGAGGTAAGAACTCGTGACTTGCCGGTCCCCAGCGCTGCCCAAGATCTTGGCACACATGTAGAAGGGGTCGACTATCACGATGTCCGGGGTCTTGTCGCGAATGATCCGCATCTCCATACTCAGCAAAAATAGCCGAACAAAGGTGTAGTGCAGCGGATGAAGGTTCAACATAGCATGGATGTCATCAAACCGCAGGACGATCGTACCCCCGATGGAGTTATCCACAAAGCCCTTGCCCTCTGGCACCTTGGCTGCGAAAACCGGGTATGCCACATCCTTCTCTCTGAGACGCCGCTTCTCCAAAGAAAGAACACTGTCATGCAGACTCCGCATAGCACCGGTTGCAGCACTGAGCATATTTGTCGGTAGCATCGCCCTACCCGCCACATACACCCTCCTCGAGATATCCTCAGGTGAAGGTGGCCCGTCCTGAGCACAGATCGTACTCGGTGCCGGCTGGCTCACACCCTTGTTAGTCTTTCTTTTGCGTGCCTTCTTCTTCTCCTGTAATGGGACCGAGTTCTGCTCACAGACCGCCTTCTTGAGTGTATTTGGGCTGATAATATTTTGCACCTCGCCTATCTGAGGCTCGATGGAGTCGGCAGCTGGAGGCGTCTCCTGAGAGCTGAACGACAGACGACGCCTGTTGCAACTTGGCTTCTCCGCGGTACCAGCTAGATCGCGCACGTCTTTTGTTGGGTTGGGTTCTTGAGAAGGAGCCCCCATGAAGTCGCCATCGTACCCATGTTCGGCAAAGTACTGATCGACGTTGCCAAATGTATCGTCTTCGTAGTCGTTCTAATCCTGTGCCATATGCATGTTTGGATCCAGTGGCATAGGGATGTCCGGCACCGTTGCGGCGGTCTTGCCATGGGGCCGACTTGGCGCCGGCACGACTGGCGGTGTTGTCTTTGGGGTGGTGTCCCCCGCCCCCAAACGAATCTGGCTCTTCGGCCAAAGCAGGGGCCAGCTCAGGCAGGCGCTGAGGGTCATCACATCATCATCGTCGGCCCCGACGGGTCGAATCGGAGGTAACAACTCGTCGCAGCCTGGCAGCACCCGAACCAGTTGAACCCTAAACAAGTTGGGTGGCATCTGGGTACCGTGGAACAAGGGGTTGCCCGGTTGAACGATTTTGCCCTTGTCGACATCGACCAACTCGTTGTTCACGAAGTGCAGGAGAGTGCACGGAACATCGGTGGCGCCCTGCGAAAACATGTAGGGCGTCAAGGATGCCCAGTCAAAGGCAAGGATATGAAGTCCTCGACCGAGAGAGGCTTAATTAGTTACCGTGATGATGGCGTCGAGCTCGGCTAATGTCGAGGCACCGCCAACGGTGAGCGTGCAGTTGATGGAGGGGCCGCTTGCTGCAGAGGTGCCGGCCGGCGTACACCCGGGTGCATTAAGCTCCCGTGCCGGCGTCGGAGACACCAATGCCGCCTCCACCGGAGACACCAATGGCCCCGCCATCGCATTCTGCGAGTTGCTGGCCGTGAAGCTAGGAATCGGGGGCGGCCCCTGTTGGCCGCCCGCAATCCACGCACTCAACCCCTGGATCAAGGTAGGCACAATGGCGGTGATCGTCGCTCCGAGTCGTTGTTCCACTTGCTCTTGGACAATCTCCGGAATCCGCGCCACCTGTGCCTTGAGTTCTTGAACCTCGCGCGCCTGGCTTTCCGAGCTGGTCTTTTTCTCCTTCTGCACACCAGCGGTATAGTATGACCCCCATTTTGTGGACAAGCCTTTGCCGGCCACACGACCAGCTGACGTTGACTTACTGAGCTTATCCTTGTTCTTCATTACATTCAACTCCCTATTTAGAGTGGTGTCCCAAGGGTTGCTCGTAGTCGACCCCGCGCTACTGCTTTCAGTCGCCTGTGGAAGGAATGTGAACCATTTAGAAATTTGGCTTCATTAATTAGAATGCAACCATATGGAGCTAATTACGCGGGGGTGTATTCCTTACCAGAACAAGCTCAAGCGCCCTGGTCTTCGGATCCGTGGTAAGCTCCTTTGTTATCGGGTCCTCCTTGTACCGGGCCCTGACATAGTTCCTAGTCTGCTTGTTACCGCTGTATTTCTCGAAGCGGGGGGTAGGCCTTGCTCGGCACGCTCCGCGTCCTCCTTGTCCCATATAGGCTCCACCACTCTGTAACCGCCGGGACCGAGATTGTGTTCCCCTAAGTTCAGCTCCCGCATTTCTTTCCCCCACTGACTTCATTGGGAGTTTGCGGTGCTCAAGCAATTGATCTTGAAGTCATTGTAGTCATCTTCGGTGATCGAAGGATTTTTCTCCTTGATCTTCTCATAACTCACACCTTTCTCGATCATTCTCTTCACATTGCTTTTCCAAGTAGACAGGGCCTTGCTCATCTTCGTGAGGGCAGCATTGTTCACTTTATTCCCTTTGAGGCTTGTGTTTTCAAAAGCAGCGGGGAACTTGTATCATTCGTGCAGCTTCGTGAAGAGGATGTTGCGCAAATTCCCTCGGTCAGGATGCCTCAGGTTCTCGGTGTTGATCGAGACGGTGCTCCGGAGAATGCACCCGAGCGGAAGCGAGTACCCCTTGACTATTCGTTCGGGCGCCGTTGGATTCCCGTCGGAGTCCACTTTAGTAACTTCCTCCTTTAGGGTGCGGAGCACGGTCGGGCACCGGTCCTTGCGTTGCCTCTTCTGTTGGCTGCCATCTGTGCATGCGCCTCCATCATCAGTGGTGGCATCCTCGGCGGCACCATCCGTGGTGGCATCAGTGGGGTCATCCTCGGCGGTACCATCAGTGGTCTCAAGATCGGTGGGGAAGGCGGCGTCCTCATACAAGTGAGGTTGTTCCTCCATCTCTCGGGACAGCTCCCAGAATGCCTTGCCGCCCGAACCCCCGGCCTCATCGTTCTAGGCCATGTTTCTCTCTAAATAGAAACAAAGTTTGGTCAAAAAGTTGGTTATTGTCAACGAACAAGATCATGGTCTCATCATTTAGGGTTTGTCGACACCGAGGCATCCTAAAATCTAAGCTTTTATCATTGAGGGTTTTTCGACACCGAGGCACGCCTATGGTTTAATGCAGCTAGAATAAAGGGGCACTTGATCCTACTTAATTAACTACTAAGATACCCCGGCCCATGCATTAGTCACAAGTACCCCATATTTCCTATTTTTAGCAAAGTCATGCTAAAATTCACGGAAAATTTCAGCATGACCTTTGCTGAAAATGGGACATATGGAGTACCCGAATTTGCCGGAACAGAAGTTAATCGACATTCCAGCAAACTCAAGGGCCTCTCGGGTGGACAAGGCAAAAAAGGCCTCCATCACAACATGGAAAAATATATATCAGCAAACTCAAGGGCTTTTGCTTTTGCTTTTCAGTGCCAAATTGTAGCTAGTACCAGCAAATTAACATCTAGCAGCAATCTTCCTAGTCTAAGCATCATCTGACCTGGTAACTGTACCAGTTTGGTTCAATTAAAAAAAAGACCTAGTAACTGTACCAGCTACCACATTGTTCACAGACAGCTACCAAACTGTTTCTGTATCAAAACAACATGGTAGCTGTAAATGTGGCAAAGAAGCACAATAAATCTGATAAGTTGGTATACAGCTTCAGGTTCCATACAAAGTCAAATGCCAATGGGCAAAAAAAGTAAGTAGCTAGTTAATTGCCTTATTTTCAGTGTAACAAAAATTATGGGAAAATTTACACTGTTATTAGGGGAAGTTTTATACTATAATTACATATAAGAAGCATCAGGGCTACACTGAAAATTGCTGAGCTTACACTAAAATACATCTGCACTGCAGGGCTTGTACACACAAATTCAGTTAGATGATCTAACACTGACAAAATAAAGGAAACACCTACTGAACCAATACAGAGATATGAAAGCACAAGTTACTAGCATTTGCCTAAAAACTACATAACTAGGATATGAAAGCACAAGTTACTAGCATTTTCCTAAAAACTACATAACTAGTGGACCAACTCTCTGTCTGTAACAAGAACTATAGATCATGCGTGCTCGGGGGAAAGTAGCACAAACAGACAATGCAAACAACCAATCAACTACTGAAGCCAATCAAGAACCTAGAGATATAGCTAGCAAACTGAGAAGCACATGCAGAGCAAGAGCAGAGCAGAGCAAAAGAACAAAGCATTAACTTTGTCAAGCGTATGAAATTGCTAAGGTTCAACAGAAAACAAAAATGCCCTGTCAATTTTCAATGCCCTGTTTAATTGACCAAACAAGTGTTTTTATAGGCATAATACAGCAGCACAGTACTCCTAGTGATTCTTGGTGAACTGTGGAAGATTAAAGTACCAGATACTAACCATTTCAATAAATATTAAAATGGCCAAAAAAGGCATCATTTGATGAAGCAAACTTGAAGCAGTAGATTAACCAAAAATAAGCTTAACCTTCAGATACTAACCATTTTATCTAGTGTATACTTTCTTTGTTTCAGATAGAACCAAGTTTTATCTAGTAGATTAACCAAGTTTCAGATATTAACCAAGGATCTTCCCTTGCAGAAATTGCACATGCCATTCAGAAAGAAAAAGCATTCTGAAGTAGAGTTCAGAAAAAAATTTGTCATCATCAACTAACGTCTCAGCGGCTTCTACTGTTTTTATTTTTTGAATTCTGGACTTCTACTGTTCTGTTATGTTGGGCTGCACGATGCCATACATTCCTTTATGCACTTCTAAACTTGTAAGATGTAACCTTTCTAGTACACTATAGAAAGAACAACATGGACGTCTCATGACAGCCGGGAGGAGACTTGGAGTCAAACTACCGCTAGCTTGCTCAACTCCCTATGTTCCGACCTCCACGTACAACAGGTGGTTGCGTGCAAATTCTACCTACTCTTGGAAACATATAGAGTCACAGGGCGTTCCTTTCTTGTTTCTGTTCAAGAACCTTGAGAGGAAAAGACAACAAGTTGATGATTATTATCGGCAAAGACTAGCCAAGACAAACAACGCTATAACTGACTGTTTTTGGTTGCATTTGGTTTTTCTAGATGTACAATATCTAAAACTAATGAACCAGGAAGAAAAATGTGAAAAATTGTGAGAGGGGGAGAGGGGGAGAGGAGGAGAGGAGGAGGGGGAGCTCACGGGGGCAGGAGGAGGGTTGGTAGCACCACATTTTCTTGTATAGTTAACCAATTTTCTTGTCGGTTCGAGAGCTGGTAGCACCACATTGAAGTGTTTATGCCAGCTAGAGCAGAACTACTCGTCCTCACAACAGAACATTTGACAGGGCAACAGCAACAGAACTAGTCGTCCTCACAACTAAAATAAACAGGGCAGCAACAACCAGCCATCATGCCTAACTGCCTACCCAATTCCCATTTCAATTTGCACTTGACCAAACCATGTCCATCGTGCCTAACAAGCAGAAACCTATTCATACAAGTCGGGTGAAACATGCATGTTCTAATCAAACATGAAGGAAGGGCATACATATATGATTATTAACCAATCCGAGAGACTTTGCGGGTTTTCTGAACCAAACCAAGTGCAAGTAGCGCTAGATTTTAGCCTTTCGCATCATCACCACTACGAATTCCACAACAGCCCTGACTAATTAACCGCATGATCGTAGAAAAGGAGAAAAAATCCCCACCCAGTTCGTCGAACAGAGCAGAGCACAAAAATCCCCTCCAGTGAATTTTACCACGATCTACTACTTGGGGCCGCGAATTCGCAGGACTGTAGGAGCATGGAATGGATAATAAGGAGGCGCATACCTAGAGGAAGAGACGACCACCGACGATTCTGCGAAGTTGAAGAAGAAGAAGCCGATCTGGATGGATGATGACGATCTCCTCCGTGCGCTC
>NC_041391.1:519681200-519681779 GCF_002162155.2 Triticum dicoccoides
GCTGGTGTCGGGGCAGCGTCGAGGGCGGCGGGGCGACGGTGGTGTCGGGGCGGCGCTGGCGACGATGGTGTGGACGGGGCGGCGCTGGTATCGGGGCGGCGTCGAGGGCGGCGGGGCGGCGGCGTTGGGAGAGGAGAGGGGAAGGGGATCGCGGGCGAGGGCGAGGGAGAGAGGGGGGATCGATACGAAGTAGGGGCGGCACAATACTAATGGCGCACCACCCCTCGGTGCGCCATAAGTACATACATGCTAATGGCGCACCTCACCCAGGTGCGTCATTAGTATTTTTTTTTACTTCTGCTCGAGCCAACAGGTTATCTACCACCTGACCTAATACACATCAAGTCTTCTCTACTAGCTCGACTGGTCAACAGCTAGTTCTCACACCAGGAGCTCCTGGGTTCGATTCCCAGGCTCCATGATTTTTTATGCACTTAAAATGCTGTTTGATACTTATTTGTGTTTAAATATGTTCAAACTTGTTTAAATCATAACAGTAATATTTTTTTTCTAAGACAGTAATAATTTTTTAAAAAATATCATCAAACAGTAATGCATGCCGGTGGAGCGGGGGAGGGT
>NC_041391.1:519681941-519732607 GCF_002162155.2 Triticum dicoccoides
GGCGGCGGTTGAGTAGGGGAATCGAGGGTGTGGGCGGTCGGCGGCGGCGACCAGTGGACCGGATCTGGCGAGGTGGGATAGCGATCGAGATGGAGGGGGATCGAGGTGGGATAGCGATCGAGATGGAGGGGGATCGAGATCGAAGTGGGATAGCGATCGAGATGGAGTGGGACCGGATCTGGCGAGGTGGGATAGTGTCCATGAAATTAAAAAATATTCATGATAGTTCAAAAAGTGCCCATGAAATACAATCGAGAAATGAAGTCTACGATTTAAATACAATCGATCTTAGCTAGCTATCTCTTCACAATCTTCTTGCCCTTCTTTTTCGCAAATGGAGTTCTTCTATGGAACGGACGTCCTTTAGGTAGGGTGGTCCTTCTTCTTCTTGTGGTGTATGCTGCTACTTCATCATCGTCGTCATGTTCGATCCTCGGGTCGCCGTACTTGTCGAAGTCTTGCTCATTGGCTACTCCATCCATTCCGATGATCTTCCTTTTGCCTCTCCTCACGACAACACGACTGGGCTTTGGCGGGTCGGTAATGAAGAAGCATTGGTCCACTTGGGAAGCCAGTACCCATGGCTCATTTTTCGCGGTGACGTTTGCGCCCGCGGTCTTGGATTTGGCTTCGGGTATAACCATGGTGGTGAAATACCGGTCTTCTTTTATGACGTTCTTGGCCCATCTGACACGGAACATCGGGACCTTCTCTCCAGCGTAGCTCAGCTCCCAGATCTCCTCGATCCTTCCGTAGTATCTGTCCTTGTCGTTACCGGTGTAGGATTCCATCGTTACCCCGGAGTTCTGATAACCATCGCTCTTCATGTCCTTGGCCTCGGTGTAGAATGTGTAGCCGTTGATATCGTACGCCTCATAGGTCATCAAGTTGTGCTCGGCACCCTGTGACAAGGCGAATATGAGTTGTTCTTCCGCGGAAGAATCCTCATGTAAAGGGTACGACAGAAGCTTCTGCTTGAACCAACACGTGAAACATGAGTTGCGATCTTTGAGTATATCTCCGTCCGTCCTCTGTTGGCCTCGGTCATTGTACGTCTTCTTAATAAAGGTTTTGTGCTGTACCACCCAAGGATCGACCACGTCTATGTGTTGTAGCGCGACTAGGTTTGCTCTTTCAAAGTCGGCGAGTCGACCATCGAAGTCGACATGCATTTCGCGGCGACCCTCACGGTAACCCCATCCAGCGAGCCTGCCGAGGTGCCTGTTGACGGGCAGACCAACGGGGTTCTCGATGCCTAGATAATTCGTGCAGTAGGAGATGCACTCTTCGGTCAGAAAGCCCCTAGCTATGCTTCCTTCTGGACGTGACATGTTGAAAACGTATCCTTTGATGACACCATTCATCCTTTCGAACAGCATCATGCTGTGTAGGAACGTCGGCCCGAGTTGGATGATATCCTCCACTATATGGACCAGCAGATGCACCATAACGTCGAAGAATGCGGGCGGGAAGTACATCTCAAGCTCGCATAGTATCACCACGATCTCTTCCTATAGCCTTCTGAGTTGCCTCACGCCAATCGACTTCCGAGAGATGACGTCGAAGAAGTTGCATAGGCCAAATAGCGTTTCACGGACGTGCGTGTCCATGATCCCACGGATTGCAACTGGAAGTATCTGTGTCATCAGCATGTGACAGTCGTGAGACTTCATCCCGCTGAACTTCTGCTTCGCTGGGTCTAGGTATCTGCTTATCTTCCCCGCGTAACCGTAAGGAAGTTTTACTCCTAGGAGGCAGGTGAAAAACTGCTCGATCTCCTCCTGACTTAGAGTGAAGCACGCGGGAGGGTAGTCATTTCCGGTCTTCTTGGCCTTTTTGCCTTTGCGACGACTTTCTGTGTCCTGCTTCGCCTCATCATCATCATCATCATCATCATCATCATCATTAGCGTGAAGCTCCTGCCTGATGCCCATTGATTTCAAGTCTGCCCTTGCTTTCAGCCCATCTTTGGTCCTCTCTGGCATGTTGAGCAGGGTACCAAGCAGACTCTCGCACACGTTCTTCGTGATATGCATGACATCAAGGCTGTGAGGCACACGGTGGATCTTCCTGTGCGGCAAGTCCCAGAAAACAGACCTCGTTTTCCATACCTTCAGCAGCGGCTCTGGCGCCTTTCGCTTCTTTCCCGGCTCTGGCGCCTTTTGCTTCTTTCCCGGCAGTGGGCAGTCTTTCCAATTTTTCAACAACTTATCTATTTCCTCGCCGCTCCTCGTACACGGGCGTTTTCGGGGTTCGGTTTCACCATCGAACAGATCCTTGCGTTTCCTCCACGGGTCATCGTCGCGAAGCCACCTTCGATGTCCCATGAACACGGTTTTCGAAGACCCGGGATCTCTATCTAGCTGGCGATACGTTGTGTCATCCATGCACCTTACGCATCCAGAAAATCCGTGGACTACCTGCCCCGCGAGATATCCGTAACCGAGATAGTCGTGCACCGTCGTGAGCAGTGCGGCTCTCATAGGGAAATATTCTTTCTCTGCGGCGTCCCACGTATTGTCTGGCATTTTCCACAGCGTGTCAAGCTCCTCTTTCAGCAGCCCCAGATACAGATTGATGTCGTTCCCTGGTTGTTTCGGCCCTTTAATTAGCATACTCATGTGAATGTACTTCCTCTTCATGCACAACCAGGGGGGAAGGTTGTACATCCACACAAACACAGGCCAGGTGCTATGTGTGCTTCTCTGGTTGTCAAACGGATTGACTCCATCGGTGCTCGCGCCCAGCACGATGTTCCTTGGATCGTTCCCAAATTCCGAGTCTTCAAAGTTCAACGCTTGCCACTGGCTCGCATCCTTAGGGTGACTCAGCATCTTGTCTTTTTTATCTATCTCCGGATCATTTGCGTCATCTTCTCGCTTCTTCTCCTCCCTATCCGCGTGCCAACGCAGGAGCTTTGCTACCTTAGGGTCCGCGAAATAGCGCTGCAGACGAGGAGTGATCGGAAAGTACCACACCACTTTTCGAGGAGCTTTCTTCCTCTTCTTGTATTGAGTGACGCCGCACACTGGACATATGGTAGACTCTGCGTGCTTGTCCCGATAAATGATGCAATTGTTCATGCACACATGGTATTTCACGTGCGGTAAATCGAGAGGACACACGATTTTCTTCGCCTCCTCCAAACTGGTCGGGCACTTGTTCCCCTTGGGAAGACGTTTGTGCCAGACTGACATGTTCTCGTCGAAGCATGTGTCGGTCATTTTGTGTTTTACGTTCATCTCCAGAGCCATGAGCGTTACTTTCAGGCGGGTATCCTCGGGCCTGCATCCTTCATACAATGGAGTAACCACGTCTAACTCAAGTTGATCCATCTTGGCTTTCTCTCGGGCGGCACCTCTGGCGTTATCCGTCTGCTTGAGAAGCAGCTCTTGCATATGAGGGTCCTGCACCCAGCCCATCGATGGTCCAGCGTCGTCTACTCCGTCGGCATCATCATCTTCATGATCATGCCCGTCGCCTGCTCCGGCATCTTCCTCATCATCATGTCCTGCATCTTCTACATGATGACTGTGTACAGCATCACCGTCGTGATCATCTCCTGGGGATTCTTCGTCTTCTCGCCCGCCCGAGCCGCGGTGGTTGTCTTGCTGCCCTTCCTCATTTCTTGCCCGGCCCCCATGGACGACTTCGTAGTCATCTTCATCACCTTGCCACCGATAGCCATCCATGAAACCACGCAAGAGCAGGTGGTCCCGCACCTGCCCGGAATCCGGCTCCGCAATAAGGCTCTTCAGCTTGCATCTTCGACACGGACATCTTATCTCCGTCTCGTTCTTTTGAAGCATCTCGGCCTTCGCGGACCTCAAAAACCTATTCACGATGCCTTCGGTCATCGTGCGGACCATGGTCGCCTGCGGGGTAGAGCAAAACGATATTTTAGAACAAAACAAAAATTTGGCATGACTTTCCCTAAAAATAGGACCAAAAAGAATGCTTAATGCCAAAATTCTCGCCGAAACGAAAATGAATCAACATTCCGGCAAAATATTGGCAACTATCGCATTTCAAATATCGGTACACCTCCAAACACAAACACATTTGCAACACCACAAACATATGCAACACCACGAACATACATAGATCTAGCTAGGCCGTAAAAAGTGCATGTGCACATTGTTGTAGGGAGAACAACATAAATATAGCTTCCCCCCTTACTTACCTATTAAAACAAGGTAATTTAACCACTTAATTTGAATGAATCTATGGTGGAAATGAGGTGAAAAAGAGGAGGCACCCGAGACAAGGAGGAGGTGGAGAGAATGAAGTGGGGAGAAAGTGAGTGTGGGTAGGAGAGGGCTGTCCAAAATATCTTGTTGCTGCCCACTTACTAATGGCGCACCAGCACTAAATGCGCCATTAGTAATCCAGGTAACTAATGGCGCACCTTCTGGCGGTGCGCCATTAGTAGTTTTGCAAAAAAAAATACTAATGGCGCACTGATCCGCAGTGCGCCATTACTAGATTAAACTACTAATGGCGCACTTTATCCTGATGCGCCATTAGTATGTTTGGACAGGCGCACTAGTTAAAAAAAATTTAATACTAATGGCGCACCCTTTGCACCGTTCGCCATTAGTAGTTAAAACTACTAATGGCGCACTACGTCCGGATGCGCCATTAGTATGTTTGGACAGGCGCACTAGTTCAAAAAAAAATTTGGTACTAATGGCGCACCCTTTTCCCGGTGCACCATTAGTAGTTACAAGTACTAATGGTGCACTTTATCTAGATGCGCCATTAGTATGTTTGGACAGGCGCGCTAGTTCAAAAAAAAATTGATACTAATGGCGCACTCTTTGCCTGGTGCGCCATTAGTAGTTTCAACTCTAATGGCGTATCAGAAGGTGGTGCGCCATTAGTATATACTAATGGCGCACCTACTCTCTGGTGCACCATTAGTGTCAGTCCCATCTATAGCCCTTTTTCTAGTAGTGTGGTTTTCGCCTGCCAAAGGCTCTGGTGATGACACCGTCTTGGGCTCCACAATGACCTCCGTCTTGCCGTCCTACTACTCCTGGTCTTGTTGCACCGATATGGAAACCTTTGCCCGATGCCTTGGTACTCCGAGCCTGCGCTTGCCCCCTTAGCACCAAAGGGGAAACTAGTACACTACATGCGCTGGCGCCCGCCTGGCCTTGGTCGTCATGGCTTGCATCATGGGAACCTCGCGAGGTACCCCGTGCCTTGATCTCTCCGCCTCCCTTGCGAGCCTGACTGGTGAGGCCGCTCCTGAGGAGGCCTTGCGTTGTCCTCCCTGCGAGAGTCTTGAATGCTTGGTTGATGAAGATGGCTCGCACCGGGCCGCTGGTGGAGCCATGCAGCGGGCCGCAGGCAGGCAGTGCTGGATACCCCCTGTCGGTGTCAAAACCGGCGAATCTCGAGTAGGGGGTCCCGAACTGTGCGTCTAGGCGGATGGTAACAGGAGACAAGGGACACGATGTTTTACCCAGGTTCGGGCCCTCTTGATGGAGGTAAAACCCTACGTCCTGCTTGATTGATATTGATATTCTGGATGTTTACAAGAGTGGATCTACCACGAGATCAAGGAGGCTTAACCCTAGAAGCTAGCCTATGGTATGATTGTAATGGGTGTTGTTGTTGTGTCCTACGGACTAGAGCCATCCGGTTTATATAGACACCGGAGAGGGCTAGGGTTACATAGAGTCGGTTACAATGGTAGGAGATCTACGTATCTGTATCGCCAAGCTTGCCTTCCACGCCAAGGAAAGTCCCATCCGGACACGGGACGAAGTCTTCAATCTTGTATCTTCATAGTCTTGGAGTCCGGTCGATGATGATAGTCCGGCCGATGATAGTTCGGCTGATGATGGTAGTCCGGCTATCTGGACACCCCCTAATCTAGGACTCCCTCAGTAGCCCCTGAACCAGGCTTCAATGACGATAAGTCCGGTGCGTATACTGCTTGGCATTGCAAGGCGGGTTCCTCCTCCGAATGATAGAAGATTGTGAACACCAGGATAGTGTCCGGCTCTGCAAAATAAATTCCACATTCCACCATAGAGAGAATAATATATACACAAGTTCAATCTGCTGACGTTTTTTGCGGCATGTCGTCACGCCACTACCAAGCCATTACTTGAATCGTTTTTTACTCCACCACCTCAGCGCATTCAGCGAACCGGTCTCCTTGGCATGTCTTGTCGAAGCAGAGATCGTGTTCCCCCTTAATCCGGGATTCTCATCAATACGGACGTGGGTAACCGAACCGCGCCATTGATGGTGACGCTTGGGGGATAAGCGAGTTTTACCAGGCCGGTGGGGGACGCGTAGACTTCGCCCGCCCATATAAGGGATAAGGATTCACCTTTTCACCTACGCCTTCTTCCTCCTTTGCTTATCCATCTCCGCGCACTCGAGCTCCAGCGCCCAAGCCCACACATCTCCAGTTATGTCCGGAGCGGGAGGCAAGTGGATGACCTCCTCCGTTACGGAGGAGCACATCGAAAGACTGCGCGGCGCCGGCTACCTGTCCGGCGACATCGCGCACCGGCTGCCCGACGAGGGGCAGCTCATCCCCACCCCCAGGCCCCATGAGAGGGTCGTTTTTCTTCCCCACTTCCTCCGCGGACTGGGTGTTCCACTTCACCCCTTTGTCCGGGGGCTCATGTTCTACTACAGCCTGGATTTCCATGATCTGGTGCCGAACTTCATACTCAACATCTCGGCATTTATCGTTGTGTGCGAGGCCTTCCTCTGCATCCAGCCCCACTTCGGCTTGTGGCTCAAGACATTCAATGTCAAGCCGAAGGTAGTGAAGGGCACTCAAGCGGAGTGCGGAGGCGCCATGTTGGGCAAGATGCCCAATGTCCTTTGGTTCGAAGGGGCCTTCATGGAATCCATCAAGGGGTGGCAATCGGGGTGGTTCTATATCACCGAGCCGCGCGACCCTAAGTGGGCGGCGGCCCCCGAGTTCAGATCTGGTATCCCCACGCAGCTTACCTCCTGGAAAGAGAAGGGCTTGCTGTGGGGTAGTTCAGAGGAGCTGACGGGACTCCAAGCCTATATCCAGAAGCTGGTGAAGAAGCTCAGGCTGGTTAACATGGTCCAAGTCATGCTCGTCCGCCGGATTCTCCCATGCCAAGAGCGGGCATTCAATCTGTGGGAGTTCAATCCGGAACAGCACCAGGCGCTGAGCGGGCTCTTTGACACGACGTACGAAGGCGCCTGGAGGGTGCTGTTTAAGGGTGCCGAAGCCCCCGCATCCGCGACTGAAGATCGCGGATTTCGCTCGCAGCGCCAAGCCGACGAGGTAAGTGATTCTACCCGTTTACGGGACACTTCCTTTTCATAGTTTGACTCTATGCGGGTTTTAATTTCCCCTTTTCCTTTGACAGGACTGGATGAGGAAGGCGGAGCAGATTATCTGCCCGGCTCCCATGCCAGAAAACCCAGTAGACGCCCGTCTAGCGAGGCTGCTGGTTCTGGCACCGCACGTGGTGCCGGAGAAGAAGGCCAAGAAGGAGGCCACGGGTGCTCGAAAGAGTTCCCGTTTTCAGGTATCCGACGATTCCGGGGCGGACTCCTCCCCTGAAAACGAGGAGGAGAAAGAGGACTGTCTCCCAAAGGAGGGAGAGAGGAAGAGGAAGGCTTCCCCAACAGGGGAGGCCGAAGGGTCCAAGAGGGGAAGGACTATTCCCCTGGACCGCTCCTCCAACATCAACGTTGGCGAGGAAGAATGGCCTTCAAGGGCCAGGCCTCCAGCGAGATCGTAAGTATCCGGATTCCTGAGTGATTTATAATTTCTTTTTCTGTGTCACATAGTGTCATTCTGATGCTGCATGCTGCCTGTAGTCCGACCAAGGATGATCTCCCCGCTTCATCGAGCGGGTCGTTGGCTCCGTCGGATGTAGATTCCATCCCGACCGCCTCCACCCCTCGCGACACCGAGGATGCCGAGGTGGGATCCCAAAAAGGGACCCCTCAAGGGGAGGCTCCGGAGGCGCCACAAGGCAGCCTCCCGAACTTTGCGCCGGACTCCACATCAGAACCCGCAGTGGTTCCGGAGTCCGGCCGGCGGCCCCTTCGTATGAAGGGCAAGACCGTGACGCCGGCGGCTTCCGTCCAACCGGAGGCACCGGACAATTTGTTGGAGGCGCTCCAGAGTGCTTCCATTGAGGAAGAACACCGCACTATTATGAGTGCGGTGATTCAGAAGGTACAGCTCGCCAAGAGCGGGCTGACCGAAGCCTGCAGCAGCCTTCTATCAGGCTTTGAGGTAAGAAGATAAAAAATATGCAATGTAATACCGCATAGACGGTAGCCCCTGATGCTCAGTTCGGTGTTCAACAAGAAAAGCCGGACTGAGTATTTGAAAAAAAAGAAGATATACGCAGGGTTGCTAAAAAATTATGTCAATATGGGTTGCAGGCTGCGCTGCTGACCTCTACCGCACTGACTGTGGAGGTCGGTGCTTTGAAGCAGGAGCTCGAGCGGTCCGAGCAAGAGCTCGGCCGTGCCAAGAAGCAGCTCCAGGACAAAGAAGGTGAGTAACACCACTTTGAACTTGTACCTTACAGAAAAGGATTTAGGTTGCAACAAAAAATAACAAGGATAACATGGGTACTGCAGGGGCCACGAACGAGGTGGCGACCCTGAAGGAGGCCGTGTCCGCGGCCGAACGCAATGCGGCCGCGGAACGGGCAGAGCGAGAAAAGTAGGAGGCGCAGGTGGCGGTGGTTCATCAAGAGCTCCAGGCTCTCATGGAAATGCATGAGAGTTTGGAGCGTGACTCAAAGACTCGAGAGTCCGAGCTTGCCTCGGCTCTCGAAAGTGCCAAGACTGCCAAGGCCAATGCCCACAAGTCCCTTCAGGAGATTGAGTTGGTGAGGAAGATAGCGGCGGGTAAGGCATTTTTCATGCAAAGCAAGCATGTGAATGTAAATTACATGTTACTTACCCGAATTCGGAGCTCTCCAGGGGCGTTTACAGATATGCCTCGCAGCGTGTCTGATGCTGCCGCATTCTACCGAGCCGAGGAGGGGAGCTCAACGGAGAAGGTCTTCTGGTCTCAGTATGCTGAGGCCAGCCATCCGGTGCCCCCTAGCGACCAGCTGAAGCAGCTGGTCGAGCTCCACAAGGCGGCCGAGCAGGTCATGAAGGGCCTCATAGTCCGGCTATGGCCTGGAGAGGCCATGCCTGGGAGCTACTTCGGCCTCGTGCAACG
Source organism: Triticum dicoccoides (assembly GCF_002162155.2). Lineage (NCBI taxonomy): Eukaryota > Viridiplantae > Streptophyta > Magnoliopsida > Poales > Poaceae > Triticum > Triticum dicoccoides. The sequence goes on from NC_041391.1 coordinate 519,691,150, forward strand.
GTTGTTGGATGCGTGCCCCTGGGTGGAGGTTATTAAGCACTCCGCATGTATTGAAGGTGCTCGTCGGGCCCTTGCCCGCGCAAAGGTGCATTGGGGCAAGCTGGATACGGAGAAGCTAATCACTGACGCGCCACCAGTGGGCAAGGAATATCGTACGCCCGAGATGTACTATAAGACTGTTCTGAAGGGTGCCCGCAAGATTGCAGATGAGTGCCCCAGGGATGTAATTATTGAGTAAATTTGCAATGTGTTATCCTGTGCGCTGAAAACTTTGTTCATATGTGCTAAGCAATGCTTATTAATTTAAAATATTACCTTCTGTGCGGCCGTTTATTAAATCTGAGAGATGGCAAGTCGTCGGCTTCAGCCCCCATGCCATGAGTGCTGGGGTGTTCGGGATAAACTTGAGCACTCTTGTTCCCATTTTTGGGTCCATCTAGGGAGGCGCTCAACACAACGAACAAGGCAACCGGACTTATAGTGCTTGAACACTCTCACTTAGCCATAGAATTCTATAATTTTAAATTTCGGCGAAGCCCCTAGTATTCAGAAGACCGAATTAGTGGCGCTATCCACGCCTTCGTCGGACATTATCCGGAACTTCGCTCGAAGCGGCGTAGGTCTTTAAGGACCCGAAAGGACCTCTCGAACAGCGACCAGTCTCTCGCCTTATCATGACAGTCAGTTTTAGCTTTCTCCACTGAGGCATTAACCCGGCTCAACCGGGGCGCAATCGCTGTGGTTCTCCCAGTGCTACCTTAGCCGATAGAACGGAACGTAAGGTGCCAAACATGGGAGCCGGGCAAACCCAACTATTAACCCAAGACATGATTCGGAGCCGATTCATATAATGCTATAAGTTCGGGGTGCCGCACTTGTGAAAGTGTTCGGACTTTATCACACCATAATGCGGCGAACATAAGCCCCTGGTGTATTTGGCCATACCAAAATGTACGGATGCAACATGTCGTAAATGAACATATATATATAAGGTAATGCAATTATGGGCAAAAAGTGCTGCATTTTATTCGAGAAGATCTGCTATGAGTGCAGAATGATACAAATAGTGCGGAAAACAAGGGATTGGACGAATTAAAGGCGTCTCCCTCCAGGGGTAGGCCGCGGAATGGTGTATTTAACAAATTTAATGCTCGTAATGGAGACCACCTGAGTGTTCGTCGCAGCCTTTGTCCTTCCCTGGCTGTTGCATCATGAGTTCGGCAGGTTTGCCGCCGGACAGAGTCCTGTGTACAAAAAAGAAATAAAAGATAAAAAGAGCCACACACTTGGGAGCCCCTGGTGTGGTCGAACCACACTCTGGGTGTGGTGTGGTTGTGCCTCTCCCCCTATGCCCATGGTATCTCCAGGGCGTAATTATGTACGTGGAGAGTTTGTCTTACAATTGTGCGAGGGCTGGGGTTGAGGAAGCATTGCTACGCGTGCTCGGAACGTGCCAGGTGGTCTTGGTTGATGTTGCTCTGGGCGCGTTTGGCCGTGTCCGGTCGTTTAACGGCCGGACTCGAAAATTGCCTTAAAAGGCTGCTCTGTACTTCTGCCGCGAGAGCCGCTGTATGTTCCTCCGTTCGGAGGGAGCGTTCCGTGTTTCCATTGACCGTGATGACTCCACGAGGGCCTGGTATCTTGAGCTTAAGGTATGCATAATGCGGCACCGCGTTGAATTTTGCGACCGCGGTTCGTCCGAGCAGAGCGTGATAGCCACTGCGGAATGGGACTATGTCGAAGATTAACTCCTCGCTTCGGAAATTATCCGGGGATCCGAAGACCACTTCCAGTGTAACTGAGCCTGTACAACTGGCGTCGACACCTGGTATGACGCCTTTGAAGGTTGTCTTTGTAGGTTTAATCCTTGAAGGGTCTATGCCCATCTTGCACATTGTATCCTGATAAAGCAGGTTCAGGCTACTGCCACCGTCCATCAGGACTCTCGTGAGGTGAAATCCATCGACGATTGGGTCTAAAACCAATGCGGTGAATCCGCCATGGCGGATACTAGTCGGATGGTCTCTTCGATCGAAAGTGATCGGGCAAGAGGACCATGGGTTGAATTTAGGGGCGACTGGCTCCATCGCGTATACGTCCTTAGTGCATGCTTCCGCTCCCTCTTGGGAATATGCGTTGCGTATATCATGTTTACCGTCCGAACTTGAGGGGGGAATCCCTTTTGTCCTCTGTTGTTTGGCGGCCGGGTCTCTTCCTCGTCATCGCTGTGTAGCCCCTTGTCACTGGTTTCGGCGATTAATTTGCCTGCCTGCTTGAATACCCAACATCTCTGTTGGTGTGGTTAGCTGGCTTTTTGGGGGTTCCATGTATTTGACAGGAGCGGTCGAGTATTCGGTCCAAATTGGACGGGCCCGGAGTGGTTCTTTTGAATGGCTTCTTCCGTTGACCGGGCTTGGAGCCTCGGAATCCGGCGTTGACTGCCGTATCCTCATTGCTGTCGCCGTTAATGCGGCGTTTGTTTTTGTTTCGACGCAACCTGCCGTTGCGGTCCTTGGTATCCGGACTGCCAGCGTTTTTGCTGAGGTTGTTGCTGCGAGCTAGCCAGCTATCCTCTCCCGCACAGAAGCGGGTCATGAGTGATGTGAGGGCTGCCATGGATTTCGGCTTTTCCTGTCCTAGGTGCCAGGCCAGCCACTCGTCGCGGATGTTATGTTTGAAGGCAGCGAGGGCCTCTGCATCCGGACAGTCAATGATTTGATATTTCTTTGTTAAGAACCGTGTCCAGAATTGCCTGGCCGATTCCTCTGGCTGCTGGATTATGTGGCTTAGGTCATCTGCGTCCGGTGGTCGCACATACGTGCCCTGGAAGTTGTCGAGGAATGCGGCTTCCAGGTCTTCCCAGAATCCAATTGACTCTGCGGGCAGTCTGTTAAGGCACTGCCGAGCTGGTCCTTTAAGCTTGAGCGGGAGATATTTGATGGCGTGAAGATCGTCTCCGCGGGCCATATGTATTTGGAGGAGATAATCCTCAATCCAAACCGCGGGGTCTCTTGTGCCATCGTAGGATTCGATATTAACGGGTTTAAACCCTTCAGGGATTTGATGATCCATTACTTCGTCAGTGAAGCATAGTGGGTGTGCGGCGCCTCTGTGTTGAGCAATATCGTGATGTAGCTCGAGAGAGCGTTCTCTGCTGTGTTCGGCCCGACCGGAGTAGTTGTATCCGGCGCGACGGTATTCATCGTGGGTCTTGGGGCGCCCACGTGATCCATAGATAGATCTGGATTGTCTCGTCTTGTCCTCCAATATATCCCGCAAGTCTGGCGCGTTCCCCCGTGGCTTCATGCTTTTTGAGCGATGCCGGGGTACGGTTTTGGTGGAGGGCTTGCATGCCTCTCTGTCGCGGCCACGAGGTGGTCGGTCTGCCGTATTGTGCGCTAGTGATGCAGGTTTGTACGCTTCCTCCTCTAGTCGGGGGAGCAACTTGCGTTTTGGGTAACTTTTGGAGGGGCGTTCGAGTTCATACTCTTCGGCCGCGAGGACCTCGGTCCATCTGTCGGCCAGTAGGTCTTGATCAGCTTGAAGCTGTTGCTGCTTTTTCTTTAGGCTGTTTGTCGTGGCCATTAGCCTGCGTCTGAAACGCTCTTGTTCGACGGGATCCTCAGGCACGACGAATTCGTCGTCGTCGAGGCTTGCCTCGTCTCCGGAGGGAGGTAAGTAATTATCATCCTCGACCTCTTCGTCTGCCGCCCTCTCGTGAGGGCTTGCTTCTGCTTCCTCCTCCGCTTGATCGTGCTGGAGGGGGTTGTCTTCGGCACTTTCTGGGGTGTTATTGTCTCCTGTGCCAGAATCCCTATTCTTGCTGTGGCGGGATTTAGAGCGGCGCCGCTGATGCGGGCGCTTGGTCTGTTTCTTTAAGGAATCGGCCTCCGTTGCTTCTTCGCCGTCCCCATCTTTTGGGGTGTCCACCATATATATGTCGTATGACGAGGTGGTCTTCCAGTGTCCTGTAGGCACTAGTTCTGGATAGTCTCCGACATCGTCGTCCATACCATCGATGTCTTCGGAGTCGTAGTCGAGTATGTCGGTTAGATCGTCGACGGTGGCTACGAAGTGGGTGGTGGGTGGGCCCTGAATTTCTTCGTCGTCCGCATCCCAACCATCCTCGCCGTAGTTCGGCCAGGGCTCTCCGGATAGCGAGAGATGCTTCAGCGAATTTAAGATATCACCAAAGGGTGAGTGCTGAAAGATGTCCGCAGTGGTGAATTCCATGATCGGCGCCCAGTCGGATTCGACCGGCAGGGGCGCAGGAGGTTCGGAGTCCGGCAGAGAGTCCGGCACCTCGGAGTCATGAGCTTTATGCGGGACAAGGTAAGTGTTCGGCTCCATCGCCGTAGAAGTTGCAGCTCCCGAGGCGGTGTCCAGCCATCCGTCCTCGATCTGAGCGATCGGCTCCGGACTATGGGTCAGAGCGGATTGATGTGCGGCCTCCAAGGTGCTGTCCGGCGGCAGAGTTAGGTCGTGCCCATCATGACAGTGCGGCACGCTCGGCTGTGGCTCAGATCCATCGAAGATCAAGTCCCCGCGGATATCGGCCGTGAAGTTTAGGCTTCCAAACCTGACCTGACGGCCAGGGGCATAGCTTTCGATCTGCTCCAGATGGCCAAGTGAGTTGGCCCGCAGTGCGAAGCCACCGAATACGAAGATCTGTCCGGGGAGAAAAGTCCCATCCAGGACTGCGTCGTTGTTGATTGAAGAGGCCATCAAGCCTATCGGTGACGACACAGAGGAACTCTCAATGAAAGCACCAATGTCGGTGTCAAAACCGGCGGATCTCGGGTAGGCGGTCCCGAACTGTGCGTCTAGGCGGATGGTAACAGGAGACAAGGGACACGATGTTTTACCCAGGTTCGGGCCCTCTTGATGGAGGTAAAACCCTACGTCCTGCTTGATTGATATTGATATTGTGGATGTTTACAAGAGTGGATCTACCACGAGATCAAGGAGGCTAAACCCTAGAAGCTAGCCTATGGTATGATTGTAATGGTTGTTGTTGTTGTGTCCTATGGACTAGAGCCATCCGGTTTATATAGACATCGGAGAGGGCTAGGGTTACATAGAGTCGGTTACAATGGTAGGAGATCTACGTATCCATATCGCCAAGCTTGCCTTCCACGCCAAGGAAAGTCCCATCCGGACACGGGACGAAGTCTTCAATCTTGTATCTTCATAGTCTTGGAGTTCGGTCGATGATGATAGTCCGGCCGATGATAGTTCGGCTGATGATGGTAGTCCGGCTATCCGGACACCCCATAATCCAGGACTCCCTCACCCCCATATCCGGAATGCTGACAGTAGCCCCCGGGCCCAAGGCGCGCTCAGACTTGACTTAGCGGCAAAGCCAAGGGGCAAGTGCGGATCGCCGCGGGCCCTTAAAGCCTACAGCCTTGGTTGACGCGCGGCGACTGATTGGACGAGGGCATCTCTACTTCCCCATGCTGCCTCGGCAACTGCACGACTGACAAAAAGATTGGCACGAGCAAGGCTTGCTTTCATTGCCTTCCTTTTCCTTGTTCCAGATCCCCTTCCTTGCTTCCTTGCTTCTGAAATCTCCAGATCTGCTCCATCCCTTCCCTTTCAGTGAGCAATGGCACCCTGCAAGGTCAAGGTCGACGCGCTACCGGTTTGGTACTCGCCGGCCCTGGATGCCCCCAATATGTCAGAGAAGAATCTCGCCGCCACACGCCTCATGACGGCGATGGAGGGCAGCAAGATGGGGGAGACCGAACTCCGGGCTGGATCCGCCGAGCCGGAGGCCAAAGGGAGCACCTTCTACCCATTCTTCATGAACGCCATCGTCACCGGCCTGGTTCCTCCCTTCTCCGACTTCTTCTGCGCCGTCCTCCGCCATTATGGGGTGATGCAGTCCGTGGATCTGCTGCGCCACTTCTTCTCCCTCCGAATCAACGGTGAGCACACCTTGGCGTGCGGCAACTTTGTCGCGTACGCCAAGGCCAACGGATCTCGAAGACTGGGAAGAGGGCCGACAACTATGAGAGCAAGTGGGTCATGATGGATGCTAGATGCATCCACTCCTAGTTGGTGCTGCCCATGAGGATGCCCCAGCCCGACGAGGAGTGGTCTCGCGTGAAGCTTGACGACCACCGGGCGAAGTTGGTGCTAGAGAAGATGAACGCTGACTTGAAGCCAGACAACGTGAAGGCGGTGAAGCTGATGGGGGCCACACTCCTGAGGGAATTCTAGACGCAGCGAGTGGCTCCGCTTCAGGCGCACTCACACCCCTTATGGATGCTTGGGGGTGCTGACGACAAGCTCCGCCTAAATCTAGTGGCCCTGGCTGATGATGAACTGGCCTCAGCTCTTCGCCTCTTGGTTGGAGACGACCAGGAAGGTCTGGAAAGTGCCCCTTCCCCCTTGTTCCTTCGTGAGGATCGGGCACAGGTGGTGGAGGCCATGCCCACCTTTGATAGCCGCGGCCTGGTGCCACTGGAGCCGCCCGCGGTCGAGGGGGAGGCGGCGCTCGTGGACATGTCCTCGGATGACTCCCGCAAGGGAGGAGGAGAGGAAGAGGGCGAGGAGCGCGATTAGGAGGAGACCCTCGAGGGGATGGGGGGGACCTCCCCCCACGCGTGTCTGACATCCTCCGCACCCTGCCAGACGACGACAAGGCTGATGCCGCCAAGGAGGATAATGGCCCGCTCGTGTTTCCAAGGAAGGGCAGGTCAGCGCTGATCTCCCGACAGGCTGCCCCGGCTCAGGTGGCGCCTGGATATGCTTCCAAGACTTCCGCTGCATCTCCTTCTGTGTCCGGAGCTCCCGCGACTGCGCCCCGAGTCTCGAGGCTCTCGGGCTTCAAGCTTGGCAAGAGGATGGTGAACTACGCCACGATAGACCTGTAAGTATCCGTGCTTTTGCCTTGCTCTTGATTATGCGGCTGGTACTTGACGTTCTCCATTGATTGGCTAGGCCACTGCCTACTGCGAGGAAGAAGAAAGAGGGCATGGTGACGCCGTCCAGGGCCGCCTCGCCTGCCGTAGCTGCTCCTTCGTCCGCGGGGAAGGGATGCGACGACGCTTGTACCTCCCCTGCCCGGTCGTCCTCGCGAGGCCTGGGGGAGCGCCCTGGTGAGGTGCCAGCCCCGACGGCCCCGCTAGCTCCGGAGGTACCAGAACTTGATGCCGTTGCTGATGTGCCCAAGGTTCAGGAGCCCCAAGTCTCCCAAGCCGTGGCCATACTGCCACCTTCCCCTCCTGCTGCACCACTAGTTCCGGGCCCTCATGCCTCCTCTGATGTCTTTGACCACGCCGTCTCTGAGATAGTCCAGCTGCACAAAGACCTCTAGGGCACCGACTCCCATCTGGTAGCCGGCCGCCTGGAGCTGGTTTCTGTCTGGCTTCACTCTGACGCTTCTGTCCGAGTGAAGCTAAGGCGAGTCACGGTAGCCTTTGAGAAGGAGAAACTGGCTGCCGCCCAAGCTGCAGCTGCTCGCGAGGCGGCGCTGAGGGACGCCACGGCCGCCCAGGACCGCTGCAAGGTGCTGGAGGCTGAGCTGTAGGATCTGCACAACAAATGCGCTGAAGAAGCTCGCGGCCGCCAAGCGGAGGAGGACAAGATTAAGGCTCGGGAAGATGCCGTCAGGGGCCGCGACACCGAGCTGACGCGGATAGCAGAGGCGCAGGCCGCCGAGCGCGGCCGGCTAGAGACGCTGGAGCAGACAGTGAAGGTGGAGAAGACCGAGGTGGACGCCAAGGCGAAGATCCTGGCAGAGGACCGCGTGGCCTTCGCATTCCTTGAGGAGAGGTCTACGGCACTGAAGACGCTCTATGACCATGGCCTGGAGAAGCCGCTGGCTACCGATGAGGAAGGCCCCACGCAGCTGCCTCCTTACCTGGTCGAAGCGCTCGAAGAAGTCGTGAACGGCGTCGGCCCCATGGCTGGGACGGAAGATCATGTTCTTTCTTCTGAAGCGCTGACGCGTGTCTTCAGGCACCTCTACCTTTGCGATGCCAATGCCGACCTTGACGAGCTGCTGGAGCCCATGGACAGCGATTGTTTCGCCGTCGCTGCAGAGGCCGTGAAGGGCCAGGAGGTGGCCTTGCTGGGGAAGTTCCGCGCCTTTGCTTCTGCGCGCACGGCAGGCGGTGGTGCTGGTCCTGCAGTCCCAAGTGGCGGCAAAGGTGGCTCTACCACGGGGGTGAAGCCCTTGGCGAGCGACGATAGTATCCAGGGGTGACGGCTTCTTTGCTGCTTAATTCCTGCAATGCGAACCATGCCTCGTGGAGGCGTTTAAATTTGTTTCTGGTGTTGCGAAGACAGTTATGGTTTGTAATATTTGCTCCAGAATTTGCTTGCAATTTCCTTCCCATTTGCTTTATGTTTTATGTCGGTAGAGCTCGGCCCCGTGCATACCTCAACCGCCATTAGCCCCGACCAGAATCCAGGACAGGACCAAGGAGTGAGGGGCTACGTGACAAGTTAGGCTCCCGAGTCGCGATGCTCAGGAGTCCCCCTTGGCGTGCAACCAGCAAATAGGGATGGAATGTAGGGGTAGGTCTAGTGTTCTACGTCGAAAGAGCCCGGCCCCGTGCATACCTCAACCATTGTTGGCCCCGACCGGAAACTAGGATGGGACCAAGGAGTGAGGGGCTACGTGACCAGTTAGGCTCCTGAGTCGCGATGCTCAGGAGATACCTTGGCTCCACTCGGGGGGATGCGCGCGATGACCAGGTTTGAAGGACCTAGTTAGGTGGCGTACGCTCAGGCGTGACCGGGGTGCAGCCCCCGTGCCCAGCCCCCTCGCGCGATGCTCCCGAGGGGAGGTGGTACGATGAGGCCGGACACTGAGCTCTCGGCTCCCTGAGGTTGATACGGCACGGGGCCGCCCTCAGTTGTTTATCACTAGCGCGGAGCATAGTGCTTCCGCATGTGTACGAGAATAGCCGCTCCTCGGCAGTGTTGACGACCAGCGTGGAGCATGGTGCTTCCACTGGTGCGTGGGAGGGGGGCCCTGTCGGCGTTCTGGGAACGGGGGTCCCCAGACTTGCCTGCCTGCGGCCTGCGGCGTGGCTCAAGAGGTGGCCCAGCGCGGCCCATCTTCATCAGCACGAGCTCAAGACCCTCGCGAGGGGCCAAGCCTCGCGGGGCGGACGACAAGAGGCTTCCTCAGGCACGGCCTCGTCAGGCTGGCTCGCAAGGAGGCGGCGAGATCAAGGCGGGGTACCTCACGAGGTGCCCATGACGCAAGCGATGACGACCAAAGCCAGGCAGGCGCCGGCCCGCGCAGAGTCCTTGTTTCCTCTTTGGTGTATAGGGAGCAAGCGCATGGAAGAGTATCAAGCAAAGGCATCCATTTTGGTGAAACAAGACCAAACTAGCAGAACGGCAGGATGGAGGTCATCGTGGAGCCCAAGCCGGCGTCACCACCTGAGCCTTTGGCAGGCGAGGACCAACTTTAGTCAGGATAAGTGTACTAGATGTTCCCCTTCAAAATGGCCAATTGTTGGCGCCCTTCCCGCTCAATATTAGGGAAGAGGCTCAGGGCCTTTGCCTATAAATAGGACTAGCCACTCTCAAGGTAGGGGGGTGACAAATCGAACCCTAGCTAGAATCACCAACGCAAGAACCCCTCCCCTCGCGAGGCTGTTCTTCCTTGTATTGTTCATCATCAGCCCAAGAGGCAATCCACACACCACAAACTAGAGTAGGGTATTACACCACAATGGTGGCCCGGACTAGTATAAACCCTGTGTCTATTGTGTTGCTATTTTCATAGCTTAGATCCATACCGAGGCGGTGAGGCACAGGTAGGTAGAGGGCGAAATCTCCGTGCGCACCCCAGTTTTCGAATCTAGAGGGTCTGCCGGAACCCAAAATCCGACATTTGCCGCGCCAGGTAGGGGTGCGTCGGGGCTTTTCCTTCCGCCGACCCGCTCTCGTCGATGCCGCGACTCGCCCTGCGATGAGTAGCGCGCCGCCTGCTCCGGTCGTCGCGGCCCTCCTGGGCGGCTCGCAGGCGGCACCTTCAGGCCGCCGCGTCCAGCCATTCGTCCGCCAGTTCGGTGCTACCTCCATGCGGTAGGGGGCTCCCTCAGGTCGATCGGTGCTCAAGGCCGATCTGGCCTTCAGCTCGGAGGACCACCCCTCCAAATCAGCCTGCTCGGAGGACCACTCCCGATGTTGTGCACCCCCACCATCTGCCAGGTGGCCGTCACCAGGACTCTGATCGATGGCGGCTCGGGCCTCAGCGTGCTCTTGATTGAAGCCTTCAGCCTCCTCCACATACCACTGGAGCGGCTTCAGCCCAGCCGGCCCTTCTTGGATGTTGGGGGCAGGTCATCCAGCTCCCTGGGGCAGATCCGTCTCTCGGTAACCTTCGGCACCTACGACAACTTCCGCACAGAGCTAATCGACTTCAACATCACCCCCATTGGCCTCCCGTACAATGCCATCCTCGGCTACCCAGCGCTGGCCCGATTCATGGCCGCGACTCACCCATCATACAACCTCATGAAAATGCCCGAGAGTAGCGGCGTCATCACCGTGTGCGGAGACACCAGGGATGCATTGCAAGCGCTCAAGCTCGCCTTTAAGGTGGCGGCTTCAGTGCAGCCTACAGACTCGGACGCCCCTGAGCCCAAGGGGGCTGCGCCAGCCAAGAAGAAGCAATTGTTCACCCAAGACAAGGTAGAAACCAAACACATGCTGGTTGACAAGGACGGATCCACTGACTCGACCTTCACCATAGGCGCCAACCTCGAGCCCGAGCAGGAAGAGGCCCTGGTCAAGTTCCTGCGCGAACAAGAAGGTATTCGCATGGGAGCCCGATCAGCTGGCGGGGATCCCTAGAGGCATAATCGTGCACCACCTCAACGTGTGCCCCAATGTCCGCCCCGTAAAGCAGAAAGCAAGGCGGCAGTTCACGGAAAGCAGGCTTTCATCATCCAAGAGACCCGCAAGTTGGAAACTGCAGGGGTCATTCGCAAGGTCCGATACCCGGATTGGTTGGCCAACCCAGTCGTTGTGCCAAAGAAAGGGGGGAAGGAACGTATGTGTGTCGACTTCACCAACTTCAACAAAGCTTGCCCGCAAGATTCGTTTCCACTCCCCCGCATCGATCAGATCGTCGACTCCACCGCCGAGTGTGACCTGTTATGTTTCTTGGATGCCTTCTCTGGGTATCACCAGATCAAGATGGCGGTAGAAGATGTGGAAAAAACAGCCTTTCTAACCCCGTGTGGGGGATACTGCTACACATGCATGCCGTTCGGACTGCGCAATGCGGGGGCGACCTTTCAGTGGCTGACGCACATCACCTTGGGCCCGCAGCTCGGGAAAAACGTCGAGGTTTACGTCGATGACATTGTGGTGAAGTCTCGCGAGGCCAAGACCCTGATGCTCTACCTTGCAGCCACTCCCTACTCCGCCAGCGCAGCCCTGGTGGCGGTTAGAGAGGAGCATCGGAACAAGGCCACGGCATCTGCTCGTGTCGAAGTGAAGCGTGAACAAGGAAGACCCACAGAGACTGCTACCACAGCCAAGAAGGATCAGCCGCCGTAGGAGAACACACTCGGGGCAGCGGAGACCCCTCCCCCTAGTGACCAGCCGCTGGGGGCTCCCCTGTCTCAGGAGGCGCCATGGTCTCCGGAGATCGCCGTCGACACAAGCACTCCCAACCTTGTCGAACACCCTGTGTACTTCGTCAGCACTGTGTTGCGGGACGCTAGGGCGTGGTACCCCATGCCTCAGAAACTCCTCCTAGCGCTATTGGTGACCCCGCGCAAGATGCGGTATTATTTTCAGGGCCACCCCATCAAGGTTGTCTCAGCATACCCTTTGGAAAGGGTGCTTAGGAGCCCTAACTCAGCTGGAAGAGTCGCCGAGTGGAACATTGAACTGCAAGCGTTTCAGCTCGAATTCAGCACAACCAGAGTCATCAAGGGGCCGCCTTGGCAGATTTCGTGGCAGAATGGGCGTAGGCGCCGGGCCTCAGGGCTGATTAGGATCGATCGCTCTCCCCAGGAAGTGAGGCGCCGGACGGTTGGATCATGTACTTCGATGGGGCATTCTCCAGGCATGGCGCGGGGGCTGGCGCGGTGCTTATATCTCCTACTCAAGACAAGCTCTACTATGCCGTGCAGCTCTGTTTCCAGCACGGAGAAAAGGTCTCCAACAACTTGGCGGAATATGAAGGCCTAATAGCAGGTCTGAAGGCTGTGGCCGCCCTAGGAGTGAAGCGCCTTACCATCAAGGGTGATTCGCAACTCCTCGTCAACTTCTCCAACAAAGTATACGAGCCGAGGGATGAGCACATGGAAGCTTACCTTGCGGAGGTCCGCAGGATGGAGAAGGAGATCTGGGGGATGGAGTTACAACACGTGCCCCGTGGCACAAATCAGGAGGCCGACGACATCGCCAAACGAGCATCCAGGCGGCTACCTCAGGATCCTGGCGTCTTCGAAGAGCGGCTCTTCAGGCCCTCGGCCACGCCATCACTATCAAGCGCAGTGCAGCCTCAGGAGGAGCTCCCCTAGCCACCAGCCTCGGGAGCCCCGGTCTGTGGCCCGGCCTCAGGAGCGCGTCTGCTCTTGACAATGGAGCCTCAGGAGGGGTGCTGGATCACGGAGCTCCGGAGCTATCTGACGCAAGGGACCTTGCCAAAGAAGGAGGAGGAAGCGGAGCGCATGGCACGGCAAGCCACAGCATACTGCATCAGGGATGGAGAGCTCTACCGGAGGCGACCGAATGATGTGTCCCTGCATTGCATCTCCAGGGAGCAAGGGAAGGAACTGCTGGCGGATATACATGATGGAGACTATGGGCATCACTCATCGTCGCGGACCCTCGTTGGCAAGGCGTTCCGCAGTGGATTCTATTGGCCCATTTGCGCTCAATGATGCTGTCGAACTGGTAAAGGCTTGCGAGGCCTGCCAGTTCCATGCCAAGCAGATCCATCAGCCGGCTGGAGGTCTGAAGACTATACCCCTCTCATGGCCATTCGCAGTCTGGGGGCTGGATTTCCTGGGCCCGTTTCCTCGGGTGCCAGGGGGCTATCGCTACCTCTACGTCGTCGTGGACAAGTTTACTAAGTGGGCTGAAGATGAAGCCGTCCGCACCATCCCCGCATGGTCTGTGGTCAAGTTCATCAAGGGCATCGTGAGCCGGCTCGGGGTGCTGAACCGCATCATCACCAACAACGGTTCGCAGTTCACCAGTAACCTCTTCAAAACATACTGTGCTAACCCTGGAATGCAGATATGCTACGCTTCAGTGGCGCACCCCCGGAGCAACGGTCAGGCCGAGCGGGCCAACGCGGAGGTCCTGAGAGGCCTCTAGACTAGGACATTCAAGAATAAGTTGGAGGCCTGCGGCCGAGGTTGGTACGACGAGCTTCAGTCCGTGCTGTGGTCCATCCACACGACCGCGACCAAGCCAACTGGCGAGACCCCATTCTTCCTGGTCTATGGAGCTGAAGCAGTCCTTCCTCACAAGGTCGGGCGTCATTCCGCGCGGGTCCTAGCGTTCGACAAGGCGCGGCAGGACACCATGCGGGGGACGGACCTCGTACTGGGGGAGGAGCGTCATCGGGAGGCTGCGCTCCGAGCAGCAAGATACCAACAAGCGCTGCGGTGATACCACTATCGCAACATCCGCCCCAGTACTCTCAAGGTAGGGGACCTCGTGCTCAGGCGGGTTCTCTCCAGGGAGGGACTGCATAAGCTCTCTCCCATGTGGGAGGGCCCGTTCAAGGTTGTTCATGTTTCCAGGCCCGGCTCCGCGCGCTTGGGGGTACCCGTCCAGAACGCGTGGAACATCCAGCACCTTCGGAGATTTTACCCTTAAAAAGGCCCAGACCCTATGAAGAAGGAGAACTCCTGTGAAGCTGTTGCGTTTTAGAAAAGGCCCAGAGCCTGTGCAGAAGGCGAACGCCTGTGAAGCTGTTGTGTTTTGGAAAAGGCCCAGAGCTTGTGAAGAAGGCGAATGCCTATGAAGTTGTCGCATTTTGGAAAAGGCCCGGTGCCTGTGAAGAAGGCAAGCGCCTATGAAGTTTATCCTCCCGAGAAAGGCCCGGAGCCTGTGAAGAAGGCCAATGCCTATGAAGCTCGCCGCCCGTGACACTCTCATGTAATAATGAGTGGGGCTGTACATGCCCCGGAGTCTCAGGAGCGCCGGCCTCAGGCCCTGGGGCTCCCTCCCACGCCCAGTGGCAGCACTTAGCTCCGCGCTGGTGAGAAGACGTCGAAGACTAGATTAGGGGCCGGACGCGGCTTTTCTCATTTGCTTTCTGCAGTTGGCTGTTCATCCCCATTCGAGATTTTCTTGAAGTTGTTGTCGTCTTTGGCTTGTGACTCTTTGGCTTTTTCGCTCTCCTGCCCCGATTTCTCTCGCGCAAGTCTCACGAGGGAGCAACGCGGGCACCCTCGTGAGTGTTTTCCGCCCTTATCGTTCGAGTCTTCCCTACCCGGGTCCACTACAGGAGCACCCCTCCAGTCCGTGCCCCACGGGCACCGCGACACGAACACAGGACCTGGGTCGGTCGCCTCTGCGGCTGAGGCCGGGAGCTACCTCTTTAGACTAACCCTCGCAGGACTCAAAGCATTCGACGAGGCCTGGGCCTTGGGAAGCAAAGATCACAGCAGGCCTCCCCCCGAGCTAACTAATTTCTACGCGTAGGCGCGCTGCACAAAGGCACAATACAGGAATAGCGGAAGCAGTAAGATAATTAACAGCAATAGTCCAAGCACACCCTCGCGGGGCCCTACACTACTGTCTCTTTGCGCAGGAAAGAGAAGAAAAAGAGAACAAAATGAGCGCGACTCGCCCGACACCAACTCGCGGCAGAGGCTCGAACTGCCTTCGGAGCTCAGGAGGACTCCATCTCGCGCTTCACCGAGGCGCGACGGCGGGAGGACCGGCTACCTCCCTCCAGGCAGGCAAGGCGGTGCGGAGGCTGATCGCGGCCACCGCTGGAGGAGCCACTGCCCGAAGAAGAGCCGTCGAAGCTCGATGAACCACGAGCACCGCCGACCACACGCGCGCTGTCGTCTTCATTATCACTGGGGGTGGACCCACGGCCATGATCGTAGTTCTCGGCACAGCACCTAGCGCGGCGACCATCTTCCTCGAACATCCTCACGTAGAGGGTGGCATCGCCATCGAATTTGAAG
The DNA here is from genome assembly GCF_002162155.2 of Triticum dicoccoides. Classification (NCBI taxonomy): domain Eukaryota; kingdom Viridiplantae; phylum Streptophyta; class Magnoliopsida; order Poales; family Poaceae; genus Triticum; species Triticum dicoccoides. Next base: position 519,706,296 of record NC_041391.1, read on the forward strand.
TGCAGGTTGCACCACTGGCTCAGATCGCGCACGCGGTCAAACGTTTGCCAGCCGCGGGTCAGAGCTAGGCTCCCGGCTGCAGATCCCTCCAGCGAAGCCCAGGAGGCTCGGCTGCAGCAACCGTCTGCCTGAAGCCAGAGGCCGCCCGGGGCGCTAGCCGGAAGCTCACCTAGGAGGGAGCGAGGAAGTTGGAGCCGGGTGCTGGCCGGTTCCGCCGACCACACAACAAACTCCGGCAGAACCTCTGCCGAGTGGGAGCGAGGCCTAGGGGGTCGTGTGGCCATGGCGCACCCCCCAGCGGTGGCCTGCCGCCCGTCACCACATGGGAGATCACCTCCACGGCCGCGAGGAGACACCGTGGGAGTCACAGGGTGTTTGCGGGGACGGCCTCGACCGCGCTTGGGCAGGGGAGGGTCGAGCCCCGCTTGGCGGGCCTTCCCTTTCTCCGCGGCCGAGAACCTCTTTAGCGGAGCCATGAAGAAGGAAGAGAGGCAAGAAGTGATGGACCGGAAGGGCAGGCGCCGCCCCATACTTATAGCCAGAGGACGCCGACCTCCGGCCTCCACGATCACAGGTAATCATGACCCGTTTTGCATGCAGGGCCTTGTCAGTTCGCACAGTTGCCGAGGCGTCGTGGGGAAGCAGAGCCTCCCACGCCCAATCAACCGCCACGTGGCACCCAAGGCCGCAGGCTGTTAGGGCCCGCGACGCTTCGCACTTGCCCCTTCACTTCTCTGCTCAGCCAAGTCCGGGCGCGCCTTGGGCCCGGGGGCTACTGTCGGTGTTCTGGGAACGGGGGTTCCCAGACTTGCCTGCCTGCGGCCTACGGCGTGGCTCAAGGGGTGGCCCAGCGCGGCCCATCTTCATCAGCACGAGCTCAAGACCCTCGCGAGGGGCCAAGCCTCGCGGGGCGGATGACAGGAGGCTTCCTCAGGCACGGCCTCGTCAGGCTGGCTCGCAAGGAGGCGGAGAGATCAAGGCGGGGTACTTCACGAGGTGCCCATGATGCAAGCGATGACGACCAAAGCCAGGCAGGCGCCAGGCGGGCGCCGGCCCGCGCAGAGTCCTTGTTTCCTCTTTGGTGTATAGGGAGCAAGCGCAGGCAAGAGTATCAAGCAAAGGCATCCATTTCGGTGCAACAAGACCAAGACCAGCAGAACGGCAGGATGGAGGTCATCGTGGAGCCCAAGCCGGCGTCACCACCTGAGCCTTTGGCAGGAGAGGACCAACTTTAGTCCGGATAAGTGTACTAGATGGTCCCCTTCAAAATGACCAGAATGACCAACGCAAGAACCCCTCCCCTCGTGAGGTTGTTCTTCCTTGTATTGTTCATCATCAGCCCAAGAGGCAATCCACACACCACAAACTAGAGTAGGGTATTACACCACAATGGTGGCCCGAACTACTATAAACCCTATGTCTCTTGTGTTGCTCTTTTCATAGCTTAGATCCATAGCAAGGCGGTGAGGCGCTGGTAGGTAGAGGGCGAAATCTCCGCGCGCACCCCAGTGTTCGAATCTAGAGGGTCTGCCGGAACCCGAAATCCAACAGGCCCCTCTGAGGAGGGCCCCCAGGGCATGTACAACCCTGCCCTGAGACGTGTCTTGCACGGCAGGGCTGGAGGAGGTGTGTCTAGGCACTCATGAGCCAGCGCGGGACTCACAAGGCCCTACCTCAAGGCGGGTTGCACCTTGTCTTGGATCTTGGACAACTGTGTGTTCCTGCGGGATGGTTAGGTACAGATGCTCTACGTCCTCAGGTCCCGGCCCCCAAGCGAGCTTAGCCGCCACTGGTATGCCAGGTCACGATGTCGTGGTCAAGGCCAGGGGGTGAGGGCTGGGGAGCCAGTAAGAGCTCCTGAGTCGCGATGCTCAGGAGCCCCCCTTTTAACGCGCAAGCGATTTGCACAAGAGAGAAACAAAGGCCCGTGGTAGGCATCGATCAAGCAGGTGATAGTCGTAAGCAGATTAGGCGTGAACGGCAAACCATCTTAGGTAACAGCAGAACAGATACATGCCACTGGGCCAGGCCCGAGCGGCTTGGGGATGATGCAGCCCGAGGGGCGCCCCCAGCAAGGTAAGCTAAAAGCATAAGGAAAAAGGGATACATGCCGCAGGGATGGACCCACGCGGCCTGGGAATGATGCAGCCCTGAGGGCACTCCCAGCTTAAATGAACTTGGAAGATGTCACCTGGTTCTGTTGTAGATGGAGGGCTGTTGGAGTAGCTGAAGATGCACGGTGAGGAGGCCGCTCCTCACGAGCCACCGGAACCCTGAGCCTCGGGAGGCTCTGGGGGTCCAGGTGGTTCCCTGAGGACCGTCTCCATCTCCACCAGGACCTCATGGTGCCTGGCCTCCTGAGCCGCCAGAATGCTCCGCAGGTGTCACTGGTGGACAGCAGCCATGTTCGGCATGTCGTAAGGCATGTGAACGTAGCTGTGCGGCGGACCCTCACAGCATCCCATGCACAAGGGCCAGAAACGCTCCTGAGACGTGGCTCGGTTGAGCCCTGTGATGTCGATGCATACGCGTAGCCCGCCATCCTCGTCTGGATGGGGAGCTACGCCAGGCATGTGGCGATCGCCGCACATGGCTCTTGCTTCCTGAAGCTCCTGAGTGGTCTTGGTGACGAATTCCTGAATGTTGGGCTTTCCTCGCCCTGCGCCTTCATGAGGGAAACATGCCGCAAAGCACGCCTCCAAGTGGTGCCCAAGCGCCTCCCTTGTGATGTGGGCAAGGTCTAAGGCCCTCTAGAAGAGAGCCCCTGAGCCCTGCCCGAGGAGGGCGCCGGGCGCACCTTCCTATGCGAGGGAAGGCGGCGCCCCATGCACGGGCGCTGATCCTGACGCGGCACCGCCTGAGAGGCCAACCTCCTGAGGCCTTGGGTGGAGCGGCTGCTTCTTCTCCTTGGGAGTGGCCTCCGGAGGGTTCTCGCCTTTGCTACTTGGATCTTCAATGGATGCAACTTGGAAAGCACACTCGAGGGAGCACACTGCATCTCTCTCTTCGCAGGGGACCGTGATGATCCCGCCGCTTCGTGGCATCTTGAGAACGTTGTAGTCATGGTGGGTCACTGCCATGAACTTGGCCAGGGCCGGATACCCCAGGATGGCATTGTATGGCAGGTGGATGTGGGTGACGTCAAAGTCGATGAGCTTGGTGCGGTAGTTGTCGCACTGTCTGAAGGTGACAGGGAGGCGGGCCTACCCAATCGGTGGGGGGGGGGTGGAGATGTCGATAACTCCTGAAAAAGGCTTGGTAGGCTGGAGCTGATCATATGGCACTTGAAGGTTATTGAACATCTCAACGGACAGGACGTTGAGGCATGCACCACCGTCGATCAGGGTCCTGCTGACCTGCACATTACTGATGACTGGGGAACAGAGCATAGGGAGGACGACGGTGGTAGCCGCGCACTTGAGTTGATCCGCTGAGCTGCAGGTGATGGCGCACTTGGACCACCTGAGTGCGCGTGTGGCCTCGAGCTTGGGGAGGACTGCGTTCACCTCGCGAGCGAACTGCTTGAAGATGCACTGTGAGGCTGGGGCCTGAGCTCCGCCCAAGATGCAAGCGATGGCGCGTGGCCCCTGGAAGCCCCCAGCCCCCTCGTCCTGATGATGGTCAGCATTCCTTCTTGGCGGCGACAACGGAGGAACACCTGCATTTCCCTGCAGGCGGTCCTCGCGAGGCTGATCCCTCCAAGCGCCCTCACGAGGCTGGTCTCTCCAGGCGCCCTCGCAAGGGTGGTCCTGACAGCGATCCTCACGAGGTCCCATCGTCCTCCGCTACGTCCTCCTCCTCGGCCGTAGCCCCGGTCATTGTTCTCGGGGCGTCGGCCGAATCATCCTTCTCGAACTGCCCTGAGCTCATGGCAGTCATTGGTGTTGTGGGTGTGGAGGTTGTGGTAGGTGCAGAAAGGTCGGCTGGCCTTGGAAGACTCCGGCTGATCCCTTCCATGCTTCGTGTCCGGCTCAGCGGCGAGCACGACTGCTCCCTTGTGCTTGACGTCCTTGGCCTTGAGTTTCTTTTCTTCTGGGTCGGTGGCTGGTAGCTCGAGGAGGGAGAGCCACCCCTCCTCAGCCCTTGTGCACTTGGTCGCCAGGTTGAACAGCTCCTGGGATGTGCACAGCTCCTCGTGGATGGCCAGCTCCTCTTTCATCTTGACATCGCGAACACCATCAGAGAACGCCGAAATGATAGCCTCATCCGTGACCTTGGGGATCTTGATGCGGACGCTATTGAAGCACTGGATGTACTTCTGCAGGGTCTCCCCAGAATGCTGCTTGATGCGGCACAAATCACCCACGGCCGGGGGGCGGTCGCGAGTGCTCTGGAAGTTGGCGATGAAGCGACTGCATATCTCGTCCCAGGAAGAGATTGAGCCGGGGGGCAGGTTAATGAGCCATGAGCGGGCGCCATCCTTGTGGCCATGGAAAACCAGTTCGCCATAACTTTCTCATCGCCCTTGGCCGCTTCGATGCTCAGCTCGTAGAGCTGCAAGAACTCTTCGGGGTCGGGGGCTACTGTCGTAGCGAGGAGGCATGTCGGGCTTGAACTTGCCAGATCAGGTGATGCTGCACAGCTCTGGGGTGAAGGTGCGGCAGCCTGCTGTGGCCACCGGAGCCCCTTACTGCCGTAGAGCTTGCTCTTGGTGATGCCGCGCACCACTGCGACTGGCAGCACGTGGTCGGGTCATGCCGGTGCAGGGAGCACAGGGGCGCCTTCTCGGGGCCGAGGGATTTCTTGACAGCTTCTTTCTTGTCGCGCGGGCGCCGGGCGTGGCGGGTCACCCCCGGGGGGCATGCGCCTTGGAGCCAGGGCGCCGCCTTAGGGCTGAGGTGGTGGAGGCGCTCTTTGAGCCGCGTCGCCCATACTCGGCGGCGGGTGAGGCAGCAAGAGGGAAGGTGTGGGGTAGCCCCCAGCGGTGCTGACGAGCTCAGTGATGCGGGCGAGCCAGTCCTCGTAGAGGTCGTCGACAGGGCGGAAACGCAGGAGCTCACGCACCGTGAGCAGCACGGCCTGCGCGTCCGTGGGAGCGCGTCGAGCGTGGGACGACGATCCAGCTAGACTCATCGATGGAGTGGCGGTGCGACCGTCCCGCTGCACCGAGGGGTGCAACGAGGACGCTTGGTGCTCGCACCCTGCCGGGCCGGTGGTGGCGTTGGCGGAAGGCGACGGAGAACGACGAGGGGGGCCGCCGACAGGGGCCGTCTAGGCGACCTGAGCGGCGAGAGCGGCCCGACGCTCAGCGCAGGCTCGGCGAGCGTCAGACATGGGTGCGACGAAGCGACGGGGCGCGGATCGACGGAAGGAAGGCTTCCGCGCACCCCTACCTGGCGCACCAAATATCGGATATCGGGTTCCGGCAAAACCCTTAAGGTTCGAACTGTGGGGTGCACATGAAGATTTCCCCCTATCGAATCTCACTCTCTCTGCCTCGTCGCGATCCCTAGGCTTAGCTAAACGAAATCACAACACAAGAGACACGATGTTTATACTGGGTCAGGCCACCATTGTGGTGTAATACCCTACTCCAGTGTGTGGTCTGGTGGATTGCCTCTTGGGCTGATGATGAACAGTACAAGGGGAAGAACAACCTCCTGAGGCGAGGTGTTCTTGTGCTCTGTGGGTGGTTCGGGTCCGAATGGATCTCAAGGGTTCGTCTCTGCCTCTGTCCAAAAAATGGATCCCCCTTCTATGGTGGTGGCTAGTCCTATTTATATAGGCCCTGGTCCTCTTCCCAAATATTGAGCGGGAAGGGATTCCACAACGATGGGATTTGAAAGGGGACAGCTAGTACAGGCTATCCTGACTAAAGGTGGTCTTTGCCTGCCAAAGGCTCTGGTGATGATGCCGTCTTGGGCTGCATGATGACCTCCGTCTTGCCATCCTTCTAGTCCTGGTCTTGTTGCACCGATATGGAAACCTTTTCCTGATGCCTTGGTACTCCGCGCGTGCGCTTGTCCCTTAGCACCAAAGGGGAAACTAGTACACTGCGCATGCTGGCGCCCGCCTAGCCTTGGTCGTCATGGCTTGCGTCATGGGAACCTCGCGAGGTACCCCGTGCCTTGATCTCTCTGCCTCCCTCGTGAGCCTGGCTGGTGAGGCCGCTCCTTAGCAGGCCTTGTGTCATCCTCCCCGCGAGGCTTGGCACCTCGCGAGGGTCTTGAGTGCTTGGTTGGTGAAGATGGCCCGCACTGGGCCGCTGGTGGAGCCACGCAGCGGGCCACAGGCAGGCAGGGCTGGATACCCCCATATCCAGAATGCCGACAGGCACAACCCACTAGGGCGTGCCTGGGCCTCATGGCGCGCCTTGGTGGGTGCTGCTCACCTCGAGCCACCCACAAGTGCTTCCTTGGCCCACTGGATGTCTTCTGGCCCAGAAAACATGCAGAAAATAGCAACAGGCATTGGGCACTATGTTAGTAGGTTAACACCAAATATGATATAAAATGACTATAAAATGATTGTAAAACATCCAAGAATGATAATATAACAACATGGAACAATAAAAAATTATAGATATGTTGGAGACATATCAGCATCCCCAAGCTTAATTCCTGCTCGTCCTCGAGTAGGTAAATGGTAAAAACAGATTTTTTTTGATGTGGAATGCTGCCTAACATGTTCGTCACATTTCTTTTCTTTATCGCATGGACATATGGACTTTTATATGGTTCAAAGCAATAGTCTAATTTTGACATGAAGACTTTAATACTCAAGCACACCAACAAGCAACCATGTCTTTCAAAATATCAACGCTAAAGCGATTTATCCATAGCCCATCATGCTCAGTCATTGTTCCATTCATGAAACACACTCGAATATTAGGTACACCCAATGCTCAAATACGATCATAGGGCCCCATAGTTGGTGCTTTATAAGAGAAGATGGAGACTCCAATTCAAATAAAAATTGCATAAGTAAAAGAAAGGCCCTCCGTGGAGGGAAGTAGTGATTTGTAGAGGTGCGAGAGCTCAAAGCTTAAATTGAGAGATAAAAATTATTTTTGAGAGGTATACTTTTCCCACCAACGAAAATGACTTGGAGCATCCCAACACTTTCCTTGCTAGATACATCATAGGCGATTCCCGAATAGAAAATAAAGTTTATTCCTTTTTCCACCATTACTTTCACTGTCCATGGCTAACCGTATCCACGGGTGCCCTCCATACCAACACTTTCCAAGGAATTTATTATTTGACAACATAAAGTAAATTCATTTTTAATTTCGGGACTGGGCATCCCTAATACCTTTGCTGTACTCTCGTGCAATGACAAGTGAAAAAACACTCATCATGAGAATAACACATCTAGCATGGAAAATATTGGCTACCCTTTACCGCTTCGCGAGCAGTAGAGCACACAGAAGAGAAATTTACTTTGAACATTAGAGATGGCACATCCAAATTTTCTTAGAACGGCATGGAAATACCGTATATAGGTCGGTATAGTGGACTCATATGGCAAAACTGGTTTAAAGGGTTTTGGATGCACAAGTACTGATCATACTTAGTGCAAAATGAAGGCTAGCAAAAAGATTGAGAAGGGACCAACAAAAAGCAAAAAATCTCGTACCCAAGCATTAAGCATAAGTAACATCGAATAATGCACCAAAAGTAGGATATAAATTTCATTGCATAACTATTGACTTTTGTGCGTTCATAGGGAATCACAAACCTTAACATCAATATTCTTACTAAGGCACAATTACTCATCAATATGACTCACATATCATATCGTCATATCTCAAAACCATTACTAAGAATCAAGTTTATTTTGTCCAATGATCTTCATTAAAGTTTTTATTATATCCTCCTTGGATATTTATCACTTTGGGATTATTTTCATATGTTACTTTTGATAAGCTCAAACAAATATAAGTGAAGATCATGAGCATAATTTTTTTCTTTCTCTCAAAATAATCTAAGTGAAGCAAGAGAGAATTTCTTAAAAAATTACTAACTCCCAAATAAATCTAATTGAAGCATAAGAGCATTTCTTCAAAATTAACAAAGCGCACCGTGCTAAAAAATATATAAGTGAAGTACTAGAGCAAATCCATGGCTCTAAAAATTTAAGAGCATAGGAGCAAGCATAGCATAATTTTTTGGCTCTCTCAAAAAGGTGTGTCCAGCAAGGATTCAACACTTAAAACACAAATCAAAACAAGCAAAGACTCATATCATACAAGATGCTCCAAGCAAAACTCATATTATGTGACGAATAAAAATATAGTTTCAAGTAAAATACCGATGGTTGTTAGAAGAAAGCGGGGATGCCACTCGGGGGCATCCCCAAGCTTACTTGCTTGCTACATCTTTGAATATTATCTTGGGGTGCCTCTGCCATCCCCAAGCTTAACCTTTTGCTTATCCTTATTCCTTCATCCATCGTAAGATAACCCAAAACTTGAAAACTTCAATCACACAAAACTCAAACAAAACCTTCGTGAGATCCGTTAGTATAAGAAACCAAACCACTACTATAAGTACTATATAAAACCTATTGTTATTTCGTTTTTTAATTATATCTAATGTATTCCAACTTTTCTATGGCAAAAACTCATCAAAGAAAACCATAGAATCATCAAAACAAGCACACAACACAATGAAAGCAGAACCTGTCAAAAACAGAACAGTCTGTTGCAATCTGAATATTTCAAATACTTCTATAACTCCAAAAATTCTGAAATAAATTGTTGGACGTGAGGAACTTGTCGATTAATCTTCTTAAAAAAGAATCAACTCAAAATCACTCTTCTGTTAAAAATGACAAATAATCTCGTGAGTGCAAAAGTTCTGTTTTTCAGCAAGATCCAATAAACTTTCACCCAAATATTCCCAAAGGCCATGCTTGGCACAAACACTAACTAAAACACAAAAACCACAATCATAACAGTAGCATAATTGTGCTAACACACAAGAACAGAAAGAAAGAAGCAAAAAATAAATTTTATTCATTGGGTTGCTTCCCAACAAGCGCTATCGTTTTACGCCCCTAGCTAGGCATAATATTTGAACGGTGCTCACATAAAAGATAGTAGTTGAAATACGAAGAGAGCATCATGTAGCATCACTACCACATGACCCCCCATATAAACACATTTTTTCATATCTAAAAGTCCATATATGCGTTGCTTGTGACTTTACCAATGGTTTGGGACGCGTAGCCTTATCCAGTGTTGCTAGCGCATAATGCAATGGTTATATCACCGTTGGTAGAAGGAGCATTGCAAGACTACAACAGATAAAACAGACTTCTACAACACTTATATATGTTGGTGCTCAAAGTACATGAATCAAAATCCCATTGCTTCTACAGAGAATTTCCAATGCTTCATGTGTTGCTACATATATAATGTGGATAATATTATTTTATCTATAAATAATTGCCAACAATTAAATTAATGCTCCACATAATGGTAGTAATACTAATGAAAAAAGAGAATATACTCAAGAGAGGAAGAAATCATATATTAGACAAAACTGTTGGATTACAATAGTGTATATTACAGGAGGAACATCATCCAAATGTGATGCATAATCTAACTTTTTTCTTGACACCAAAACTTAAGCCAAAAGCATCCATCAACATCCCTACAACTTTAAACTGAACCTAGGAACAACATCCAGGAGGAACGACATCCTAATTACTTAATTAAAACTGAAAGAATCCATCATCATCATCATCATCATGAACCAGAACATCAACATCCTCATTGCAATATACTTGCCATGCACCCATATACTCATCCATTTATCTTTTGAATCTACAAACAAGAAAACAAAATGAATTGTTAACACACAATGCATTAACATGATGCAAGTAGTAATAGAGTCAAGGTATGAGTCACGTACAAAGGTTGAAGGCCATGAAATCTTTTTTTTTCTGCATTACCAAGAGTATTACAGCTTTTGTGACTTCATACCAAATTATCAGATTTCATAGGTGCCTTATCGACATGAACTTCCCATAATTCATTTCTAACTTCAACACCATCAAGTTTAAATTTAGGATCACAACTTACAATCATAGCAATAGCTACGTTAATGTTATGGTTTTTTAGGCTCTTCAAGAATACTTATGTTCCTCCCTAATAGAGAAAACCAAAGCTACCATTGGCAGAATCATCCTCACCACCAATGGCAAAACAGGGGAACAAATGAAATGAATTTGAGCACTCTAATAGTAGTTCACTTGCACCCAACCAACTCAGCGAACCACCTTGAGCATTCTTATAGGCTGCATTAGCATGTTTTGTTATTTTTTGGTCTGGACAACACTCTGATTGAAAAAAATAAGTATAAATAAATCAACAAGCTAGCACTACAGTTTGAACATAAATTTGTATACAATTATGAAAATATACCAGCTTGTTTGCAGTAAAAGTTTTCTCCCTGACGTGCACTGACATTATAAGCAAAGATTGTTTGTTCTGAACAACATTTTGATAACAAGATGACCAGCAGATACATAAACATCAGAGCACTATATTTTGAAAATTTTGTATTTGGTAATGGAAATATACCTTGTCTGTAGTAGAATTTATTTGGAAGGTTCCAAATATATTTCAACTTCCTCTTCTTTCAGTCTTTTGTTTCTGCATTTTCAACTGAATATATAGAAACATGAATTATATATTTTATATGATGGTGAATAAGAATATATTGAATCAGAAAGGAATGAGCAGCAAGCCAAAAAATGGGGTCATCAGTTGATTCATTTATAGCCTCCACTGACATAAGGACCAAAACAAGCTGAAAAATGGGGTCCATTTGATCCAGGACACCTATCTTGTTTTTTGAAAAAAATCCAAGACACCTATCTTTGTCTGCCATGTTAACCATAACAGAGGTAACCGAATAGGTAGACGAACAATCTCCACCTTCCAAAAAAATACGAACAACATCCAATACAGAGCTTTGAGTAATGATTTTTATTCCTGGGTGTTTGATTATTTCACAACTCAGCCAATTGTACACATTATATTTCTCCTTATTGGGTTTCCTCCTTTTCACACATTATGTGGCTACAGTGCAAACTACAGGCAAAGATGTGGCACATACAACATCTAAGGAACCGAAGCATGAGCTTGCCTTCGCAATCAGCGATTCTTGCTTCACGGATCATGCCTACCCGAGCAATCTGGACCTGGACATCTACCAACTTATAAAGATATCCACGCCATTGATTTCATAGAGGAAGAAATTACCTGAACAAAATATCGGCCTATTACACCAAGCTGAGAACAACGACATGGAAAAGTAATGGATTTATTCCGTTTACCTCCTCTACTCAATCAATGAATAATCAATCTTGGCTATTGTAGTTAGTTCATCATGCTCCATTGTGGCAATCACCTCACTAAAAGTAGAAATAAAATGCCAACAGTTAAGCATGAGATAACCATCCCCATCTCTGAAATAGAGTTTACAGAATGTGTGTATGAAATAGTGAGGCTCAAGGCAAAATCACAAGCAGTAACATACTACTACTTGTGTTAATCTTGGGTGTAACTTTCAAGTCTGGACTCCAGACCACAAAAGATCTGGAGGTCTCTGCAAACTACAAAATAACTGGCATCCTAAAATCTGTAATCAACTCATCGGTCCAACAAGAGTGGAATATCCTCAAGCAACATAACTTGAATTGGTATCTAGAGCTAGAGCACAAATTGCTACAAAAAGCTAACCGAATCATGATTATTAGTTTGTTACTATCTGGAAATGAAAATGTGACTTTCTGTACAGGAAAATGGAGGGCAGCACAGCAGTGTTCCTCATACCAGGTTGTCAGCAACCCCGACATCATAAAGATATATTCAGAAAATAAGCAGAGATGATATAATGCAAAATAAATAGGAAAGATGCCTAAAATAGTACTTATAGAGAAAATTTGATAGAAGCGTTCATCTCTTCATTGGATTCATATGTTTGGTTTACTCATTGCAAAAGTTACCATTGTTTTATTACTGAGATATCCAGATTCTTATGTCCGGTGTCTGAGATTACCCCTTCCCATGGATCCTATCCAAATTCTTATGTTTGGGTCTCTCCTGGATTGAATAGTAATTTTCAAATCTCCGTGTGCTATATACTTTAGTTCTCAAAACAACCTATATTATATTTTGCATACTTTATTTAAACTTTGGATCCTATTCCTCCCTTCTAATGTCCAGGTGTCAATGTCTTCCACCATCCTAGAGAGAGCCTACATCGGTGTTGTCCGTTTGTTTTCAAAAAAAAATCGTGAGGAGGTAACTGCGCAAACAAAATCAGAAAAACAAATCTCTCTATATATCGATTGGTGGGTGAAAAAAACATATGAGAACCAATACGGAGGGCATGAATTGCAACGATAAGATGAGATAAGGAGCAGCGCACTAACTACATGAACTCGCAGGATTGTTTGCCACCATGCACTAGATGGATCTGGAGAATGTGGCAGGGATATTTACCTGGCGAGAGATGTGAACTGATTAAGAGAACATATTGGTAGAGTAGGGAGCAAGAGAGGATGAATTGTGGGAGAGTGGGTCGGCAACTAACCTTGATCAGCTCAGGGTGATGCCTTGGCCACCGGCTGCCGGGCATGCGATGAATCCAGTAGGAGACGAGGAAGGGAACTATGCTGATATGGGGGGAGGTTTCTGATTTTGTTTGCGCAGTTACCTCATTGCAATTTATTTGACTGATGTTAGTCTTGGTCTTGAATTCCTATGACAGGTGGGGCCTTGGTAATGTAGCACATGTATTCTTATTTTTTGTTCGCTATTGGCGGGAGAGAAAGGAGGGGAAGGTAAAAATTGGAGTTAAGCCAAAAATAAATAAATTACGGGGGTGTCTAACAATTTGAAGACAAACAAATTATAAATTTTCTTATTATCATCTGGCCCGTGACGGGCACTTGTACATATATTTGTGCCAAGTAGAACATGTTCCGTCTATGTTTGTTCAAACTAAGTGCAATATGGGTGCCGTAAAAATGAATGCTAGTGCTGAAACAATAGAAAAAGTTAACCCAAAAACAAAAAATTCCTAGCTTGCATGTTCTGACCTACATGTACGATTGTCGTCCAAAATCACTAGTTGTCGCCCATCATATCCAAGACCACTAGTTGTCCCCCACGGGAAACCATGCCATCCAGATTGGGTGTTGTGTGAGGAGTCGCCTTTACCGGTACACAACCATCGTGTTTGTTGATGTGAGGGCGGCAAGGCAAGCTGCACGGTAGCAGTGGCAAACCGCGGCAATTCCATCAAGGAGGGGTTGCCTTTTGCAAACGCGAAGGCGAGCGGCCACCTCCTCCACTACCTCAATGGGTATAGCGGCGCCAACTCCTTGTCGCGGGCCATCATGTCAACCGAGGAGAGGGAGGCAACGCAGGCATCAGCGGTAGGAGTGGTACAACGCGATAAGTTTGTCAAGAAGGAGCTATTATCGGAGATCGGGAAGGCGCACGGCCATATCCTCCACTACCTTGGTGGTCGTTGTGGGGCTAACTCCTTTTCACAGTCCATCGTGTCACCTAAGGAGATGGCGGCGAGGCAGGCTGCGTGGTAGGAGTGGCATAATGCGACAAGTCCGTCCAGGTGGAGGTGCCGCCGGCGATCACAAAGGCATGCGGCCATATCCTCCACTAACTCGGTGACCGCAGTGTGGTTGACTCCTTATCATGGTCCATCGTGTTGGTTGAGGAGAAGGCGTCGAGGTGGGCGGCGCGGTAGGAGTAGCGCAACACGGCAAGTCCATCAAGGAGGAGGTGTCGTCGGCGATTGCAAAGGCGTACGACCACCTCCTCCACTACCTTAGTGGTCGCCGCAGCATCGACTCCTCGTCACGGGCCATCGTGCCAACAGAGGAGAGCGCAGTGAGGCGGCATCGCAGTAGGAGTGGCGCAATGCTACAAGTCCGTCAAGGAGGAGGTGTCGCACCGACAATCGTGAAGGCAGAGTCGACTCCTCGTTGCGGGGTATCGTCTCAGATGAGGAGAGAGCGACCAAGTAGGAGGCGCAGCAATAGTGGCGCAACACGGCAATTCCTTCAAGGAGGATGCGACACCGGCGATCGCGAAGGCACGCGTTCGCCTCCACTACCTTGGTGGCCATGGTGGTGCCCATTCCTCGTCGTGGACCATCATGTCGGCAGAGGAGAGGGGCTGAGGCAGGCGGCATGATAGAAGTGGTGCAACGCGGCAAGTCCATCATCTAGGCATCATGTCGATTGAGGACAGCGCGACGAGGCAGGCGGTAAGGACGGGTGCATGAGGAAGCAGAGCGGCTCCTCCACCAGCGCCTAGCCGCAACCGGGAAGGGTTGTCGTGCCCCGACACCCTTCTGCCGTTAGAAGGACTACTCCAACAATACGACATGACGACAGTGGTGTGGCCTTCCTGGGCGGTCACGCATACTAGGACACCTTCCCTATAAGTTATCCTAGTTTTTTTTAAGTTTTTAGTCAAACGAACAAAATGTCGTCCATTTTATATAGATTATAGACGAACTATAGTGATTTCCGTCGTGTTTGGTAAAATTCGTCCGGTTTATTTTAATTTGTTTTGAATGCATAGGCAAACAAATTTAAGTCTAACATACTTCCTATGCATAGGAATTTTATAGGAAAACAAATTAGCAAGACAAGCAAGATCTAGCATATGCAAGGAAGAAGAAAGAAACAATAGCAATCTCAACATGAAGAGAAGTAACTTAGTGACACGAAGATTTCCACAACCATATTTCCCTCTCTCTAATTATATGTGGGATAATATTCAAATTCAACAATATAACTATCACATAACATATTTTCTACATGATCCACATGCATGCAAAGTTGACATTTCTCCAAAGTAGTGGGATCTCAAGTTGACACTCTTTGAAACATACTTTCAATATTATTGCAAACACTATTATCAATCTCATATTCATCATGGGGCTTAAATAAATTCTCAAGATCATAAGAAGAATCACCCCAATCATGATCATTGCAATAAGTAGTGGACTTAGAAAAATTAGCATCCCCAAGCTTGGGGTTTTGCATATTACTATCATAGTAGAAATTAATAGAATTTATAGTAAAATCATTGCAATCATGCTTTTCATTCAAAGAGCTATCATGAATCACTTCATAAATTTCTTCATCACAATTTCCAGATTCGCGAATCTCAAGCAAAACTTCATAAAGATAATCTAGTGTACTCAAATCACTAGCAATTTGTTCATGATAATTGGATCTCTTAAAAAGATTAGAAAGTGGATGAGGATCCATATCAAGAGATATTTAGCAAGCAAAGATGCAAGCAAATAGAAGGCACATTGCACACAAGCAAAGAAAGATCTGTTGAGAAAACAGCGGACGAAAAAGAGGGCGTATAAAATGAGAAATTTTTGTGAAGTGGGGGAGAGGAAAACGAGAGGCATATGGCAAATAATGTAAATTAAGAGGATATGAATTTATTATTAGGAACCTGGTTGATGTTGAAGATCGTCCCCCGCAACGGCACTAGAAATTTCTTTTGATGTCTGCTAGAACTACATCGATATTTCCCCAAAGAGGAAGGGATGATGCAGTATAGCGATGGTAGGTATTTCCCTCAGTGATGAGACCAAGGTTATCAAACCAGTAGGAGAACCTCCTCACACCACGTAAACAGCTCCTGCACACAAATAACAAATACTCGCAACCCGACGTGTTAAAGGGGTTGTCAATCCCTTTCAATTATGACGCCTCAAGATAGGCAAATAATGTGAGGTAAATGTGGTAGATAGGACAAATAGATCATGAAACAAATAAATTTTAGCAAGGTATTTTTGTATTTTTGGTTTAATATATCTGAAAATAAATTCAAAGGAAAATAGATCACAAAGGCAAATATGATGAAAAGAGACCCGAGGGCCGTAGGTTTCACTAGTGGCTTCTCTAGAGAAAAATAGCAAACGGCGGGAAAACAATTACTGTTGGGAATTTTATAGAACTTCAAATAATCATGATGATATATAGGCAATGATCATTATATAGGCATCACGTCCAAGATTACTAGACCGACTTCTGCCTGCATCTACTACTATTACTCCACACATCGACCGCTATCCAGCATGCATCTAGTGTATTAAGTTCATGAGAAACGGAGTAATGCAATAAGAATGATGACATGATGTAGATGAGATCCGTTTATCTATTCGGAGATATATATATATATATATCTCATCTTGTTATCCTTAGTAGCAACGATACATACGTGTCGGTTCCCCTTCTATCATTGGGATCAAGCACCGTAAGATCGAACCCACTACAAAGCACCTCTTCCCATTGGAAGATAAATAGATGAAGTTGGCCAAACAAAACCCAAATATCGGAGAAGAAATACGAGGCTATAAGCAATCATGCATATAAGAGATCAAAGAAGACTCAAATAACTTTCATGGATAAAAACATAGATCTGATCATAAACTCAAAGTTCATTGGATCCCAACAAACAAACCACAAAAAGACTTACATCATATGGATTTCCAAGAGACCATTGTATTGATAATGAAGAGATAGATAGAGAGATAGAGAGGAAGCCATCTAGCTACTAACTACGGACCCGTAGGTCTACAAAGAACTACTCACGCATCATCGGAGAGGCACCAATGGAAGTGGTGAACCCCTCTATGACGGTGTCTAGATTGGATCTGGTGGTTGTAGACTCTGTGGCGGCTGGAATTGATTTTCGTAGACTCCCCTAGGGTTTCTGGAATATTAGGGTATTTATAGAGCAAGGAGGTGGTTAAGGGGGCACCTAAGGTGGGCACAACCCACCAGGGCACGCCTGGGCCTCCTAGCGCGCCCTGGTGAGTGCTGCCCACATCGAGACACCCCCAGGTGCTTCCTTGGCCCACTGGATGTCTTCTGGCCCAAAAAAATCCTCCAGGAGTTTCACTGTGTTTGGAATCCGTTTGATATTGATTTCCTGCAATGTAAAAAACATGCGGAAAACAGCAACTGGCACTTGACACTATCTCAATAGGTTAGTACCAAAAAATGATATAAAATGACTATAAAATGATTGTAAAACATCCAAGAATGATAATATTACAGCATGGAACAATCAAAAATTATAGATACGTTGGAGACGTATCATGTGTGCAGGAAAACGCACGGGACCGGCGCCGCGGTGGGTGCAGTGGCGCGCACGGGCGGGGGTGCCGGTGCTGGCATGTACACGAGCTCGTGTGGGTCCACTGGGACCTCGCTGACGCTTGAGGCTTCTAGTGTTGTGATAGTGTTTGGCGACCACCCCGTCATTGCTACAGGGATGGTCGCTGGCGCGGGCTCGAGGATGGGAGTTTGGACGGGCGCGGAGGCAGCATCCGCCGCGGCCAACTCGTTTAGTGCCATGTCGATGAGGCTCCATTACTCCTTATTTTCTATCTCCTCCGGTTCAGAGTCTACTTCACCAAACAGGAAGACTAGTGGCAGATGATCCTTCTGTGCCATGGCGTTGGTGTTGATCTGTGGGAGGGGAATGGGAGTTGAAGAGTGAGGCCACCCATATTAAGCAGTGGCTCGGGTGCCATTAATGGAGAGGTTGGGAACGAGGCGGGCGGCCATGGAAGTCAAAGGGCTCGCTTCCAGTGAGCCTTTGCAGCGTACAGCTCGCATGCTTCCCGATGATCCTACACATCGTAGAACTACTTGCACACCTCCCGGCCAGCCTGCGCAGCGGACTTCGCTTGCACGTCTCCCGTCTACTCAAGCTGCTATCCGCATGGCACCTCCTAGCCATTAAAAATTTGACGTGTGGCGTCACGTGAATGGTTAGAAGAATGCCCATGGTTTAAATTATACAAATGTTTGAGATATAACGAGGCAACTATTTATTTCAAAATGCCTTTGTTGGCTTCTAATTCGTGCGCCTTCTATCGAATAGGACACGAAAAATACCAAAGAATGTTGGTGCCATTCCATGATAGCATGCCAAGTTTCATGAATTTAAAACAAGTTTTGGACTTACTAGAATTTTGAAACCAAGTATATTAATGTTATTGGCCGAGCCACGATGCCAAGGTGTTTGAAGTTCATTCCCATTTCTTGCATGGGACCTAAGCATGGAACCATGGACACACATATGATTTTTCAACCCAATTTGCTAAACCAGAGCATGTGCATGTAGTTCAAATTTGAATTATGCACATAAAATGCCTAGAAAACTCATTTAATGTATAAAAATGACCAAACGAACCCTGAATAATTCCAAATTTTAACATAACAGTCATGTTGTTCTATGTTGGATCTAGAAAAAAAATCAAGGCGAGAAGAGGAAATGAATGTTGTTTCGTCCGGAAAGGTGACACACCTTCCCTACCGAAACCGCAATGCTTCTTGTGAGAAACTCTGGTTAGTGAGGAGCGTATAACAAATCCTGCCCTGAATGGGACGAATTTTTTACCACAGCATGTTGGTGCCATTCCATGATAGCACGCCAAGTTTCATGAATTTCAGACGAGTTTTGGATTTACTAGAATTTACTAACCAAGTATCTCAAAGTTTGTCGGCAAGCAACGTCGCCGAGGTGTTTGAAATTCATTCTCATTTCTTGTATGGGACCTGATCATACACCCTAGGACACACATTTGATTTTCCAACCCATTTTTCTGCACTGGAGCATGTGCCTGTATTTCAAATTCGAATTTTGCACATTAAATGCCTAGAAAACTCAGTTAATGTATAAAATTTTCCAAACGAACCCGGAAAAATTCCAAATTTTAACATGACACTCCTGTCTATCTATCTTGCCACTAGAAAAAAAATTTGAAATCAAGAAGAGACAACGAATATTGTTTCATGCACGAAGATCATACATTCCCTCCCGAAACCATCAGGCTTCATGTGAGAAACTCTAGTTTGTGAGAAGCTTGTACCCAGATCTACCCCAAATGGGAAAATTTTCTACCACGGCTTGTTGATGCCATTCCATGATAGCATGCCAAGTTTCATGAATTTTAGATGAGATTTGAATTTACTAGAATTTAAAAATCATGTATCTCAATGTTTGCAGCCGAGCGACAGTGCCGAGGTGTTTGAAATTCATTTCCATTTCTTGCATGGGACCGCAGCATGCACCTAAGGACAAATATTTGATTTTCCAACCCATTTTCTACACCGGAGCATGTGCATGTAGTTCAAATTTCATTTATGCACATAAAATTCCTAGAAAACTCAGTTAATGTATAAAAATGTCCAACCGAACCCCAAAAAAATTCCAAAATTTAAAACGACACTCTTGTTGTTCTATGTTGACACTAGAAAAAAAAACTGAAAGCAAGAAGAGGCAACGAATATGGTTTCATCCAGAAAGGTGACACATTCCCTATCGGAACCATGAGACTTGTTATGAGAAGCTCTCGTTTCTGAGAAGCTTATACCCAAATCTGCCCCAAATGGGACAATTTTTTTACCACATCATCACTACAAAAAACAGACATATCCGTGACATTTTGGGACGAACGAATTTTTTTCTGTCATACATATGACACTTCTATGACGATAATTGTGACAAAACCCGGTATCACCATAGATGTGGTGGGCTCCTACTTCTATGACAAAAAATCATGACAGAAAATGGGCTTTTTGTCCTGGGCGGGCCGGAGACGCAGCTGCATGACATTCTTTCGGCCGTCCATGACGGAAAAAATCGTGGTAGAAGCGAGGGCGAGGAAAATTTTAGGGAGTTCCCGGTTACGGTGGGTGGTGGGGGGCCAAGCAATGCGCATTTCTCTCGTACACGTACGCGCATGTGTGCGAGGCGTTGGCTCTACTGAACCCGAGCGAGGTGTTGGGCTCTAACTAAACCCGAGCGATTGCACTATAGGCTACGCGTTACTGAACCCGAGCAATCGATCGATGGCTGTTAACTGAACCGGAGCGATCGATTCCTTCGCTACTGCTTCTAACTGAAGCCGATCGATGCTGCCTCTCTGGATGAACAGTGAGCATTGCGGGGGGGATTGGATGAACAGTGAGCGGTGGGAGTGGATGAACAGGACCCTAGCGTTGCCTCTGGATGAACAGGACCCCAATCGATTGAGCCGGTTGGGGCTGGATGAACAGGACCCCATGGAGGGCTGGATGAACAGTAGACGGTGGAGGGGTGGATGAACAGTAGCCCATGGAGGGGTGGTTGAACAGGAGCCCGTGGAGAGGGGTGGTTGAACAGTAGCCGGTGGAGTAGCGCACGGTGGAGGCGGGATGAACAGGAGCCCGTGGATGAACAGTCGCAGGTGGAGGCTGGAGGAGGTCGACGGTGGATGAACAGTAGGCCATGGAGGCTGTAGGAGGTCGACGGTGGAGATGAACAGTATCCCATGGAGTCCCGTTTTGCGGTACGCCACACCCCTCCCGATGAACAGGACCCCCGTTTCGACCATAGCGCTCCAACACAAGTCCGTTTCATCCGTTTTGCGGTACGCCACACCCCTCTCGATCAACAGGACCCCCGTTTCGACCGTAGGAGGTCCGTTTCCTCCATTTTGTGGTACGCCGGACCCCTCCCGATGAACATGATCCCGTTTCGAACGTGGTCAGTTGAACACAAGGCCGTTTCCTCCGTTCTGCGGTACGCCAGGCCTCGTTTCCATCGCCTGTTCCATCCAAGCCCTCCGGATGAACATGACGACGCATTCTGTTCCGACCCAGCCGGTTGGCTCCCCATGAACACGACGACGACGCTGTTTCTCCGTTCCGACCCAGCCATGTACACGAGCCCTGGCCGTACGTATATATGCGTGAGTTGGCGTTCGAGACCCCGCCCGTATGTACACATACGTGGACGTATTTTCTTTCTTGCGCACTGGCCGTTCTACGTACATGTACATGCTACATGTGCGTCTCTACTATGATACGTGCGCGCCTCTACTACGACATGTGCGCGCCTCTACATCCACTAGTATGTACGTACACGTTCACGAGCAGAATGACAACGCTACGTACGCTTCGACCAGGTGGGTCCCGACTGTGAGGCACTTCCATGCCTGCGAAGATGTAGCTGGTGGGTGCCAGCAGTCAGGGGGGCGAATCGTTTTTTTTGGACGCACTTCCTTGCGTGCAAAGATGTAGCTGGTGGGTCCCAGCAGTTAGGGGGGCGAATCGTTTTTTTCCCCGGACGCACTTCCTTGCGTAAGAAGATGTAGCTAGTGGGTCCCAACAGTCAGGGGGGAAACGTTTTTTCGCAAAATACGATGGCCCGTCCGGTGGGTCCCTGCTGTCAGGTGGAGGTATCATTATTTTCCATGTAATAAGGAGGCACTTCCTTGCTGCGGCCGTGGACCCAGCTGTCAGCCTCTCCACTTACAGTCCACTTCAGATGCATGTCAGTGGTTGACCACGTTGACCAGGCCGTGCTGAGAGCACCAAGGCGGTGGACGACGGCGAGGCCTAGGAAGGGAACGAGACGGACGCAGGGAAGACTCGGCAGTTGTTTCCCAGGCGGAGGGGAGTACGACTGTACAAGGGTTTACTGGTTCGTCTGCCCTCGCCGGAGAATAACAACAGGTGTGGGTGAGTAGAGGGATGGCTAGGACAGCGATGGGAGTACGGTGGGGCGGTGAGGCCTACGCGGCAGCACAGCCGGCCGCGGGGAGGAGGGAGCAGGGAGTCCCACCGGCGCTTATTTGAGCGGCTCGAGCAGGAAGAGCAGAGATTGAAGAAGCACGACGGCCATTGGATGGAAATCCAACAGTAACTGCTTGTGCATCAACCTTTTTTAGGAAAGCCTCAAATCTGTGGAAAACAGCATACAACCCATCTGCCATTATTTCTAATAATTTACAACCCATTTGCTAATTCTTAAGGGTTTTTTGGAGCCCATATTCTTTTTGTTAGCATTACAGCCCATATTGTGGCCATGGTTAAAAAATTATACGAAATTTTGCATATTTCGGTGCGGTCCAAACTATTTTTATTCCCGAAATTTTGAGTCACATTCAAACTGATTTTAAAAATAAATGTATATCAATATAAAATCCAACAAATTGTCCACGCATAAAAATCAATGCAATTTAAAATCTAGAAATGAAAAAAAAGAAATTTGAAACTAATTGCCGGTTTGATGTGTTTTAAAAATGTACAACCCATTTCTCATTACTGATAGTCCATTTTCTCGGCCAGCCGAATGAAGCTCTCCTCGTCTTGAAAGATTTGCAACCCAACAGGCCTGACAAAGCGACTTACTTGGCAAATTACAAAAAAACTGGGTTGTGGCTGTGGACCCAGCTGTCAGCCTCTCCACGTACAATACTCTTCTAATGGAAGTCGGTCATTGACCACATTGACCATGCCACGCCAAGAGCACCAAGGCGGTTGACGACGGCGAGGCCTAGGAAGGGGAAGACGCAGAGCCGGGGAAGACGCGGCAGTGGATGCCCATGCGGAGAGGAGTACGAGGGTTCACTGGTTTGGCTGCTGCGTGAGGTTGCTGTCGCCGCAGAATAACAGGGGTGTGGGTGAGTAGACGGATGCCCCAGGATAGTGGTGGGAGTAGTAGGGGGCGGTGAGGCCTCTGCGGCATCACAGCCGACCACGAGAGGCAGGAAAACACGACACGACCGGCGCTGCTTTGGGCGGCCGGAGCAAGAAGACAAGAGGTTGAAGAAGCACTACGGCCGTTGGATGGACATCGTACGGTCACTGCAGCTAGAATCATTTATATTGAATAAGTTGACAAAGCCCTTGGTACGCGTCAACTTATTAGGCCCACAGGTCAGCCTCAGAAATGGTGCGCCCCAGATGTCAGGGGGAGGAATCATTTTTGGGCGGCCGAAGCTAGTATATCCGAGATTGAAGAAGAAGCACGACATCCATTGGATAGACATCCAATGACCACTGCTTCTAGAACCGTGTGTTGACTATAATAAGTTGACAAAGCCTTGCATACGCGTCAACCTTTTTTTAGGGGACGTGTCAACTTAGTAGGCCCACAAGTGTGTGGCAGAGAACTTATAGCCCATTTGCGATTTGTAAGAATGTACAGCTCATTTTTGAATTCTAATGGAATTTACTACAGCCCATTTACACTTTGTTAAAAGTACAACCCATTTTCTCGCTAGGACAACGATTAATAATTTCAACCAACCATTCAAGACAGAATTCAATAAAATTCCCCACATTTTGATGGGATCTGAAATATTTGTATCCTGAAATTTCTAGTCAGATTAAATATAATTTGTATTACATAAAAATCCAACAAAACATTGCATGGGCAACAATTAAAAATTAAAATTTTCAAAATCCATAAATAATATTTTATAAACTAATTTCATGTTTGGTGCATTTTTTTATAGTTACTGCCCATTTTTCATAATTACATCCCATTTATTATTTTTTAAAGCCCATTTTCCTGTGAAGCCTAATGCATAAAATTTGCAGCCCAGCGGGGCGGAGAATAACAAGTTGACCTTGCCTCGGTATTCCTCAAACAAACGTATAGCTTGGCTAGCCATTTCCATCTTGAAAATATTAATATCTAGGCTAGATATCTGGCCTGGGCTAGACGGGCCATAGCTCGCCCAGTTAATACCCTGCTCTTCTCTGAACAACAACGAAAACATCGCCAAGAAAACTTTGTAGTGCTCACGCCTCAAAAACACAAATAGTGCCCAAGTTGCTTGGTCCCAGCTGTCGGCCGCACCTCGTGCAATTCTCTCGTTTATATTGACTACATAGTTTGACAATGGTGTGGGACCGTGATGTTAGGAAACCAGGAGGAAGCAAAAAAAATATAGTTGTACATAATAAGGAGGCACTTGCGTACGTACAGCAATGGCCCTACTGGGCCCCTACTATCATCCAATCAAAATAAAGTCATCTCCTGAATCCTCATATTCGTTGACCATGTTAACAATGCTAGGCGCGACGGCGAGCGCAACAACTCGAAGGACGACGGAGAGGGCCTCGCGGGCCCTTATGGATGGTCTGATACAGCGCCCGCAGCTCTTTCAGGAAGCCAGGATCATCGGACACCTATGAGTACCTTCGAGAGACTGAGAAGGCATGAAACGGTTAGGCCGCGCTTGGGAGCTCTGGTTTATTTCAGACATGTATTAGGATACAAGTGTAATTTACTCGTCATCAGAAACAATGCGTAAAATACAGGCGTAATGAAACCGAGGGCACGAGGTCTGTAAGTAAAACTGGCGGGTTACACGAGTAATTTGAGAGGCCAGTGTATATTTCACTACTAGTCGAAATCGACCAACCAAGCACTTTGCCCGAGACCATCTGCTTTTATTTACAAGCGGTTTTGGTTGGAAAACAACGATCCAATCACGGCCTAAGATGATGAGTTGGTCGGAAGATCATATGGTTTCACGTCTAACCTACCCGACTTGTCGTATAGGCTATGAATGAAACATAAGACGATGAACTTCTTAAGCATAGAAACAACAGAAGAGGATGATCACTGTCATTAGATCGACATGCAAAACAATACGAAGCTTTATTCTGAGGAGGCACGGTGAACAGCTCGTGATGTCGCATGCCACAACATTCCAAGCTCAACTTTGCAATCAAACACAAGGCCTGGCATTGCATAGACAATTCAGAACAAACTCTTAACACAGGAATATCTCAGCAGAGTAACTATTTACTTCTAAAACTGAACATAGGCATACGCAAAATCGATCGACGTTGCTCACAGCAAAGGGTGTCCCACTCAAAAATATCAATGACCAAATTTTGACAAGGTTTTCCAACTCCAATATATATTGCACAAGGCCTAGCATTACATAGACAATATTCAGAGCAAACTCTTAACAAAGGAATATCTCAGCAAAGTAACTGTCTACTTCTAAACTGAACACAGGAATAGGAAAAAACGATCAACGCTGCTCACAGCAAAGGGCGTCCCACTCAAAAATATCAAATGCATGTCTTCTTGCTAACATCAACAATTAAACTTTGACAAGATTTTCCCATTCAAAAATTTGTAATGCCTATGATTGTGGAGTCCTGTCATGGCTTCTTATACTTGTTTGGGCACTTTTTGAGTTGCCGATGCTCTCTGCAGACTAGTCACGTCACCAGCGTCTACTAATACTCTGTAAAGATTCTCGGTCATTCCTTCTGTAATGTAGCGCAAACAGTGACTGCTTCTTTCTGCAAAGTGAAACGACCAACTAGACCCAGTAATGCAGCAGTTTGGCTTGGACACATTGGCTCCTTTTGTGCAGTTCAACTAAAATCAAAGTCGGAATAAAACCGAGCTTCAATTTTGATATCCCTGTAAGCAACAAAAGGTATAAGGGAAACAATTATGAGAAATAACGGTTGATGACTTGTACTCCCAGAAGAAAAGTATCTACTGATCTACCTTATCTTAATGGGAAACAAAGCAGGAGAGTAGAAATTCTCCATCAGTGTGATTCATTCATATTGACTGAGGCATTATCTTAACAATGCCTTGTTTCAACATTTATAAAGAACGACAAAGCAAAAAAGTACCATTCCTAAAACAAAGCGACAGATTCATTTTAACAAAGACATTATCTTAACAATACCTTGGTTAAACATGTAGAAAGAACTACAAAGCAGGATAGTACCATTCCTAAAACAATGCGACTGATTTGTTTTAACAGAGGCAAAAAAGAAATCAATTACTGGCCAATAAAGGAGGATGAAACACGCGACCACAAAATGGTAATCCCGCTAATCCCTAACAAGTATTGCAGTTAATTAATTCCGAGAGTGGCATTGCTTAATTTTACTAGTGGCATTAGATTAACAAAAATTATAAACGATTCTAGGGGAGAGTGGGCACAACAACAGCATATCTGCGTTGCTCCCACATTTCTTCTCTTTGAACCTTTTTCCTATGGGAGGGCAACAAATCTAGTACTGCACAAACTACCCGACCCCCCAGTTTCTTTCCGTTACAGATGTGTGTACTGGAATACCCCCTTTTCCCTTTTCGACCAACAAAGCGGCTGGATAGCCAGTCTATACCACTTTCCGTCCTTCCTTTCCTCATTGAACCACGTACTAGATTCATGCTCCACCCCACCGCACCATTCTTTCCTCTTTGAACCAAGACCTAGATTCGACTACAGATCAAAAAAGCCACATGCAGCTAGAGCAACGACGGTTTCAAAGAAACTTATACCTTAGGGTCATCGGGATGTGGCAAGGCGTGCAGCGGGAGGCTGGATCTGCCCACACTATGTACGGTAGCGAGGAAGAAGGGGTCGGTGGCCCTCCCGCACAGGCGCTGGGTGAAAGAGAACAGCGCAACCGGCGATAGAGTGAACGCTGCACCTCCTCCCCTTCCTGGTGCGACGGGA
>NC_041391.1:519732748-519775162 GCF_002162155.2 Triticum dicoccoides
GTTTAGATCTAGTGAAGAGAGGGTGAGAGACTGTGAATATAGCAAACCCTAGAAAGGAATGCTGAGCGTCCAGCGTGTATATATATGTAGTGCGGTGAGAGTGTGGTGAGTGCAAACCCTATCGAACAAGTGCTGAGGTTCCAGCTTATATATATATACTGTAGTACGGACTGAGCTTCGGTGCCTTAACTGCACCTGCTTTTGGCTGTATGACAGGTGGGCCAACCACATTTTGGGCCCACCTATCATAAACCCAAAGGCAGGTTAAAGTAAATGAAGCTGCGTCCATATAGTACTCATGTATACGACCAATATATAGTGGAGTGGTTTTCTTATTCTCTCCATAACAATCGTTTTAAATTGTGTAAGTACGAAACAAAACTCTTTATTTAATGTACCAGTGAAGAAAACTACTAGGTACTCCCTCTGTCCCATAATGTAAGACGTTTTTTCATATTACGTTGGTGTCAAAAAAACATCTTATATTATGGGACGGAGGGAGTACTTCCGATGAACTAACGATCCACACGTCCTGGTCGCACTTCCTGTCCTTCACGTGCGGTACACTACCCTGCCTTAATTGAACAACCACACATGCACCAATTTATCAGAAACGTGTGAGAGTGTGTACAAATAAATAATTTTAATTTCAATTATCGGAAAGGTTTGTGAGTATGTATAGTTTGCCCTCTCTAATAATTATGGTTTGTTGTGTTTGGCCTAAACTTGGTCAAACTTTACAAAGTTTGACTTCAGTCAAATCTAATATGCGGAGTAAATAAAAATGGAGGGCTACTACGTCCATCTGGGTTTTTAGTCCACACCATTTTTCCAATCAAAGTTAATAGCTGGACAAATAAAATTATAGGGTAGCTGGAGACAAAGTTGTGAGAAGGCTTAGAAATCAATACAAAACTTATGCTCTTAGTACCAACGTCGATCCTTCTTCAAGGAAACATTTGGTTCATAGCCAATTGTGTGATAAAATTGCACCAACGTGAAAGATGACTACGTCTCCAACGCAACCAAGGTGAACTGACAAAGGATATCATCATTGTGGGTAACAAGCAAAGAGCACTGATGGAAGACAGATTGTTTTTCATTTAAAATCGATCAGCTTCACCAGCCGACGCAGCCATGAGGCGCAACCATGAGCATCGATAGGTCATCGTGGTGATGCATCATCCATTTGGCATCAAGTTTGGGTGAGGCACCTATGAAGTTCGACAAATCCTCATTGTGGTCTATTTCTTCTCAGTAATCAAGCTCGAGGAAGGAAGAACCACGTGGCAGAGGACAGTTAGGCGGAACAACAATGGCCATCCAATTTTGTGCAGTTCCACTAAAATTGAGGAAGACATGCCCGGGTATGGAGATACGCATCGCTGTTTCCAAAAAAATAAAAAAGGGATATAGTGTTGTTACTTTGTTTTACAAGATTAACAACGACATCTCAATTGTCAATAAGAATTAATGAAAGTACACCAACGAACAGAAGCATCATGATTATCTTGGTCAGAACTAAACCAGGATACACGAGAAAAAAAGCATTTCTTCATTTAACTAGTGATAGTATTAGATTAGCAGCAGCAATAGGAGCATATGAACAATGATTGCACAACCACCTTTCAGCTTTTGTCGAAACAACCTGTATACCTCCACCGAGGCATAAATCAGGACAACTTTTCGAGAGGCATTTCCTCTATAGTAGTAGGTGATGTTGGACCAGCCGACGAACCCTAGCTACTATACATGGGGAGCTGGGGAGTAGTCGCATAGAAGAAAACCCGCATGCAGCAACCTGGGGAGCTGGACGAGTACAAGAAGTTATACCTCAGGTGAGCGAGATGTCGCTTTAGGCGGGCGGGCGGGATCTGCCCACACAACTACACCGAACAAGGGCGCGGAGGACCTTCGTCCGCGCCAGCGCTGGCTCTGGGAGGATGGTGCGCATCGGCTCCCTCCATCGCTGACGACGACAACATCAATGCTGCACCTCCTCACCTCCCGCAGCGGACGGGATTCGGCCGGATCTATGACCACCAGCGAGGAGAGAGATAGAGTGGACACTGTCATCTTGTTTTGATATGGAGAGGGTGAGAGAGCGAGACGTGAGAAACTCTATCAAACAAGAGGCTATAATGGAGTAAAAAATCTCTCCATAGCAGTGGTTTTAAATAGAATACGCGCATTCCCAAAAAAAAGAAACGAAAACTGGCCGACAATTTTTTAACATACCAAGAAAGAAAACTCGATCAAAAACACGCCCCGCTTCCAGGTCGCAAGAGTCGTCGCGCACACACACATAGACATAGACATGCATATCCGTGTTTACGTAAAATTCCATTTCCATCTCCATCTCCAATCATATTTGTCCAACGGGAACATTATTTACGTTGTTATAATTACATATGCAGCAATATTAACGTACAACATCTCATGTTTGCGGGCATCCGAACCGCTGCCATAGCCCACGACCGCTCCTGACCAACCCGAACCCTCTGCATCACCCGCGTGTGCTTCCCGCCAGAAACGGCCAGTGCCGCATTCATGCCCGGCCAGAGCAGACGCGACCTCTCACTGGCGCCGGCATTGAAGCGGCGCACCGGCCGAGAGAGCGTCGCCCGCGCCGCTTCCTAGTGCACGCGACTGCTCCGTGTTCAAAGGTCGCAATAGCCAGCCACAACATGCATGTAAAAAGTTCTTGGGAGTCCATGCTATAGCTAGTTGTCCTCCCCCAACTCATCAATCTCTTCTTGTAGAGTAGTGCTAGTACTCCATGGCGCGATCCATCGACAAGCGGGTGGGAAAGTTATCGTATACTCGGTTTGCGGTGAGTGGCATGCCGAGCGACCGTGTGGGGTCGAGCCGTGGAGGAGGGTGAGACACGAACACGACAGACGTGATTTAAACGTTGGTTTTGCTCGATGGCGCGATCCAACGGAAAGAAACATTGGTTTATCTCCGTTTCCATTTTTTCTCCGGAAAAACGAAAACTTTCCAGTCCATTTTAATTCCTACTCCAAGGTTGCCCTGCTACAACATTCCATCAAATACAAAGGAAAACTAACACGCATGCTGATGCATCTCAATGATACACAGATCATAGCCAATATTTACTTCAGAACTAAAGACAAAAGTTGTGAGAGCGTGTACGAAAGAAAAACTACTGATGGGTTCACTATGACTTAAACTCTAAACCCTAAACAGGATTTAATTTCCTGGCCAGGTAGAACTTGTCGAAGGAAAGAAGGCTGGCACCCTCGAATCATACGATGCCTTTGTCCAGTTCCACTAAAATCGAGCTAAGCATGCCTGATGGCAAACATATTGAAGAAGTGTGATTAGAATAATAGTACTAGCACTAGTTCATGAGACATAAGCTGATCACAAGTAGAAGCCGGTAGAAGTAGAGAAAGATCGACATGGAGATGGAGCTACGTGGGGAGCTACGGCAGTGGAGCAAGCCGGCTCCAAAACAAAGTTGGACTACCAGGGACGTTGGGCTGTAGCTAGAAGGGTGGTTGGGACGCGACACTGGCCCATACCGCGGTGACCCCCGATTGGGACGCACCGACTGTTGGTCTTCTCCCTCGCCGATGTCGACCGCGTCTACGCAGAACATTGTTCCCTTCCCCGAGCTGCAGGATCAGGCCGGATATGTAACTAGCGGTGGGGCTACCGTCATTCTATGCTTGTGAAGAGAGCAACCCAAGAAAGCGGGCTTGTAGCTTAGGCTCCTGCTAGTGTATATATAGTGGTTTTCTTTTTCTCTCCATATCAACCATTTTATATTGCGTACGTGCCATTGAAGAGTGAAATGATGGTTGCTTCTTCCGACTAACTTACTGTGTGATTTGACTGCTCCTTAGTGGCCCCTACATGTACTCCCCCTACGTGTATGCAATAGTGACACGTACACATGGATGCAAAAACACGCGCGACGCCCTAATGCGTGCATGTCCAAGCACACGACGGAACACGCACGGTCACGCTCAAGTGCTCAACCTACACATGCATGCACACACATACTCAGCCAGGGTGAGCTAGTGACCGTATAAAGACCGGAAAATGTATATATTGAGCGCAATGAGCGTATTATGAAGTCCACTGATCGTATTTTTACAAATATACAGTGACAGACAGTGTATTTATCTTGTTTGAAATTAAGCCATATTAACTGGAGAGGAGGCAGTATGGACTAGCATTACTTTGATGTGTCCCGTCAACTTGCCGAACGAGGAGAAGCTTGTAGGATGGGAGAAGCTTGCGCGCGGTGGCTTGCAGGACAAGGAGAAACTTTTGAGTAATGATGTGGACGTGCAACGGTTAATTCGGTGTCAGACTGCCAGAAGCATACACTACTACTCCCTCCATTTCAGTTTACAAGTCCTACGCGTATACCTAGGTTGCCAATTTTATCATCCTAATATAAACTATATAACACAAAAATTATACATTTTGAAAATAGAACATATGAAGTTTATATTGGTATATTTTTTGTAATATATGACTTGTATTAGATTGGTCAAATTGACGACCTAGGGGTACGCGCACGCCCTATAAACTGAGAGAGAAGGAGTAGTTTGAATTCCCGAAGAGGCGAATAGCCAAGCGCAAAGTAGGATAGTTACTGCTTTGATGTGTCCCCTCATGTCGCCGAACGAGGAGAAGCTTGGTTACTATTACACCTCTCCCTCGCCCATGCGCGCGGTGGCTTGCAGGACGAGGAGAGGGTTTTGACTACAACGCCCTCTACCTCTCCCTCTCCCTCACCCTCGCCCTCGCGGCGGACGTGCATCAGTTCAATCAGTGTCAGATTGCCAGAAGCATATTGTACTGTAGTATCATCATTGTTGGACCTTCCGAAGAGGCGAAGAGCCAAGTATGCACTATACTAGTAATCCTAGGAACCGGATGGAGGAGCGTCTGCACTCTTATTATATTTTTAAAATGTGCTAAAGCAATCTTCAACACATTTGGTTCTCTTCGAGGGTTCTCGCATGTGATAATGGAAGTTGATTGCATGGAACACTCGCCACAATTCTCGCTTAATTCTGGCTCATATCCTGTTACAAATAGGAGCGCTCGGTAATATTTCCTCTTTTTTTTGTTATTCAGCATGTAAACAGGTCAGCAAACCTTGCAGCGCATCTTTGTGCGAACCGTGTTTGCTGCACTTTGAATGTGGCCGAGAGCTGGCTTGATGAAACACCTCGCTTCCTACCTCTTTTCTTGTGGGATACCTCGCTTCCTAGTGAACAGTGTCTTGGCTGATCGTCCTAAGAATGCTTATATATGAATAAAGCTCTCTCATTTACCCGCAAAAAAGATTAAGCCATATTAACCGGAAAGGAGGGAGTATGGACTAGCACTACTTTTCGGTGTGTCCCGTCAATTTGCAGAACGAGGATAAGCTTGCAGGACAAGGTGAAGCTCGCTTACGCCCTTTGACTTATCCAACCTACCCTCGGTGGACATGCATCAATCCATTCAGTGTCAGATTGTCAGAGGCATACACTATAGTACCCAACATGCGGAGTACCATCATTGTTCGACTTCATGAAGAGGAAAAGAGCCAAGCGCAAGGTTTAGTAGTACGAGTAGTACTACTACTAGAACCGCATGGTGGAGCGTCTGTACTCTTATTTATTTTAATCTCTGATAAAGTACACCTTTATTCAGGAGAAGGGCGAAAAATGGCAGCCCAACATGTAATGATGATATCGATCAACCAACCATGCTCGAATATACCTTGGCCTCCGTGCGAGCCCGTCTGTGTGTACTCGCTCCTCGTCTCTCTCAAGGAACGGCGGGTTGGCCATTTTGCTGTCAATTGAGATCGGTTTGCTCACACTCCTATCCCACATGTCAGTGATATGCCAAGACGAGGTGCGTTGACCGACTGGCCATACACGTACTTGGTTTTGCGCCTTCATATACTACTCCTCCCTCTGTCACAGTTTACAGGGCGTGCTTCATTATGATGCATTTCTCTCAATGCATTTCCACCACCAGAGAGACTTTAGACGCGTTTGGTTTAAAGCTCAATTAATTAGGGCGTGGTAACCGCAATCAAGTCCACAATTTTCTCTCGATGTACTACTACGGAGTGGAGTAAGTGCATGCATGTGTGTACCCGGGGTGGAAGCACTGCATGCATGTGTGTACGCATTATTTCCTCTAGTAATTGACACCATGCTATAACTACCAATGCTATTTTTCAGGCCGATCGCTAGTCGCCTTGGTCCCACAGATTGTTTCTTTTTTCTGAAGCGCGCTCTATAAAACAGTGACGGATGGAGTAGTATGAGCGGATTCAAAGAAGAGTGTATTGATGGTTGCTTCTTCCGAGCAACATACAGTGGGAAAGGTGGGGGCTTATGATTTGACGGCTCATTACTCACTATTAATGCGGCGCAATGACTGGGCTGAGTCTCCCATGCGGTTGTGCACTACAACCTCGGTTCTTAAATACACTCCGGAGTATTTGCTTTCTAGAGATTTCAACAAGTGACTACTCAAATATTTATCCTTTTAGAGATTCAAATTGACTACTACATACGGATGTATATAGACATATTTTAGAGTGTAGATTCACTCATTTTGCTCCGTATGTAGTCACTTGCTGAAATCTCTAGAAAGACAAATAGAGTATTTAGGAACGGAGGGAGTACACATACGCAGCAAAATGAGTGAATCTACACTCTAAAATATGCCCATTTGAAATTTGTAAAAAGATAAATATTTAGGAACGAAGGAGTATAATTTTGTGCATGGCACATGGACCCGGATGTCGAAGAGGCTTCTCGCAATGCTACCAAGCTTCCATCATTTGTTTACATAATTGACATACTATACAAATAATTTTCCAGCGACATGAAATTGTACAATGGTGTGAGCATTCAACTTTTGTTTCGTGTGCCGTGCCATCGATGCTCTTTCAGAAACAATAAAAAACTAACTTCCTTGCTAATGCATCTCAATTATTAGCAGATCAGAGCTAATATTTACATCACGACTGAAGACAAAGTTGTGAGAAGGTGTTAAATTAAAATTGATCCATGCTTTCATTGGCAGCAACGTCCACCCAGCTCTGTCTAAATCAACAAGGCATGTTGGGAAAAAAAGTAGCTATCTGGAGCATGCAACATTCCGATCATTTTGTGCAGTTCCACTAAAATAGAGTTGAGCGTCCGTGGTCCAAAGATATTAAGTGTGATTATGATAATAGAGGACATGTGATGAAACAATAAACACACAAATAGAAGCCGGTCACCTTTGAAGTCTCTCTTAAGACTAACTAGTCGGAGAAGATTAGGCTCGGAGTTGGATGAGGAGGATAGAGCAAAACCAATCTCCCTTTGTGCAGTCACACTGAAATGTAGAGACGTTGCCCGTGTGACATTTTAGTACAACTGCACAAAACACTCTTAAGAAAAAAGTGATTTGTGCAGTTCACCAAAAGGTCGCAATAGCAACGAGGTGAAATGTATAGCCCTGTTTGCAAAAAAGAGGTAGAAAGGAAACAATTACTGGCCAATAACAGTTGATGACACATGTGAAGACAAAAGAGAAGCATATTCCTTGTCCTAAGGGAAGATAACAGCACGGTTGTGTTTGTCAAAAACGGTGTGAGGACGAGATTGCAATATGGAAAGTACGTCGGACGAGCTACGTTTTGGGCAAATAACTATGGAAGATCCACATGCAGCGACGTGGGAAGACGGGCAGTGGAGCAAGGCCGGAGGGGATACCTGGAGGTCGTCGGGATGTAACTAGGTGAGCGATGGTGGGCGGAATCTGCACATATTGCGGTAGCGAGCAGGTGGCGTAGGGCCAACCGCGCCGGAGCTTGGTCAGGGAGAACGGTGTGTACCACAGATCGGGACGTGCTGCCTCGGCGCCGTCCAACGGAGAAACAATGCACTTCCTCCCATTCCCCCAGCGGACGGGATGCGGCCAGATCACTGATCAACGGTGAGAGATAGAGAGGCCACCGCAGCCTTGTTTGAGATACTCTGAAGAGAGACAGACCAGGCAGACAGGCTCCATTGTATATAGCGGAGCGGACTACCGTTTTCTCCATAAAAATCATTTTATATTCTGTGTACGTGCCATTGAGCGCTATAACTTTATTTAAAAATAACGCGTCAAGTCAAACTTTGTTTCGACCTCCCTAGGTAAACAATCTCTACACGCGTTCAAATTAGCACGTGAGCTGCCATTTCATAAAGAAATGAGCTCCACCGTGTACTGGCGCGGGTGTGGCTGGGCACGAAGCGTGAGTACGTGCACAGTGCACCTATTCTCTTCTTGTATACGTACACCACCTACGTGGGGTTGTGTGAGAGAGATACAAACCTAGAGAGATATAGTGTGTTGGGTTCGTGAGAGTTTTTTTGTGGGTGGGTGGGGGGTCAATCGAAAAATGTAACATATGCAATGTGTGTGAAATAGAGTCCTGGATATATCATATATGGAGAGAGGGCGATCCACAAGAAGAGAGTGGAGGTATCATCGGCTTGAGGTGTCCATAGAATCGAAGAGAGGGATGATGTGTGTGTGTGTGCGCGCATGCGATCGATAAAGAGTGCCATCAAATTTGTGTGTGCCCGCGTCAAATATATAGAGTGGCTGGCCTACTGGAAGGTGAGAGGGGACATGCGCAGTTTGTCTCTGTGGCATGGATATCTCCCTACAGTGCTCGACTATCGATGTGCGGTGGGGGAATAGGGAGGCCTAATTAACTATAGAGGTACAATGGCTGGTATATGTGTGGAGGAGGAGAGAGGCCTACCTCATGTATTAAGGAGATCGATCTACCTCATGTATTAAGGGAGATCGATCGGCATCCATGCATATGTGTAGGAGAGGAATAAGGTTGGGAGAGAGACAGAGCTAGAGTGTTGGAGGGGGTGGTAGTGGAGTTGCTTCTAACAAATGGTGGGATAGGCTTGCTAGACAAATGGAGGGCACACCCGCAATATCAATAAGAGAGGAGATGGCTGCTTGTCTGTGCACGTGTGTGTGAGAGACGGGTCAGGAGGCATGCATGAATGATGAGGGAGGACGATATGGCTATGGTAAGCAGACGTAACTACATAGGAAGATCAATCGCCCTTTGTTAGAGAAAGGGGAGACATAACTTGTGAGGTACGTCGATCGATGGGGGAGGGGATAGTTAAAGTCGATTTAGGTATATGTTGGGAGATCGATTGGTATACATGCATGTGTGTGTTAGAAGAAAATGAGGCACGTGGAGAAGGATAGAGAGAGAGGGGTGCATCTAGGAGGTGGTACGAGAGGCATACTATATCGAGGGAGAAGGAGTGTGCGAGTACGAGATCGATGAAAAGAGTGGTGGGAGTGAGGCATGGACGGTGATAAGAGAAGAGGGGAAGCTTGTGTTTCTGCTAGGCACACCTGCCTAGAGAGGCATATCGATCGATGTGTGCCGTAAAGAAGGAGCTGGGGGCCTACACACACCATGGGTGAAAGACCTAAAGTGAAAAGACGAATTTGCGCGATGGAGCTAGAGAATGCCGAGGGAGGGTGAGAGGGATGCGGGCATGTGCATGCATGAGAGAAAGTTAGCACTAGCTACAAAGACAAGAGGATTGTGTGGGTGTCAAAGACGAGTAGAGATCATACTTCACTATAAAAAGCGAATTCGGATATTTGCAGAATTTATCATAGTGTTTTAAACCGACGCATGTGTGAATATATATATAACGGTGATACACATGGTGTGGTTATGAACATGTTATACTACATATAATATATTTTATCTCTACTTATAAAAAACAGAGTTGTTGATGATGGTGTGCCTGCCATCCTGCAATATGGGCCGTCCGATTTATATCTGGCGGATAGGAAGGAAACTATGACAATTTTGAAAAAAGATACCCACACCCCTCTCCATATTTGCAAATTATGCCCCTTGATCATGTTGATCTTCTGTGGAACGCATGGGCATCTCGCTAGTACCACGTATAATATATATAGAACATTGATTATAATTTGGGCTAATGTGTGGCTTTTGCAGCTCAGGTCTAAATACTTGTCATAATGTAGGGGGCGGGGCACTATACTTTGTGTGATAAACATGGTGTATGTATGGAACATGGTTTAGATTATGAATATATAGTTAGTACATCAAATGTACTATTATTTGGAATCAACATCAAGTGTATTCAAAAAATAGAATTTGAGTTCATGTAGTACACATAGTTCATATCTATCTCTATAGTAATCATGTGGTGTGTTATTAACGTAATACACGAATGACGGTTGAAGTTGGCAACAATCATGATTGTAGATTCTTATTGAAATAGAGAAACGAATTCAAATTTAGTTCGAATTGCAGTGGTAGTATAGACATTTGGAATGCACTAAAATGTTGGTATGAGTAGGTTACATGCATTATACAGCAAGCGAAAAAATTTAATTGGACATAACATGGATTCATACTCCCTCCTTCCATATATATAGGGCGTAATGAGTTTTTAAAGACTGCCTTTGACTATTGACAATATTAATAGTACATGACATGCACAATGTGTGAAAATTATATCATTGAAAGAACCTTTCACAGACGAATTTAATGGTGTGCTTTGTGTAAGTTGCATGTCATATATTATTGCTCTAATATTTGGTCAGAGTTAGCATCAAAAAACGCATTAGGCCCTATATAGATGGAAGGAGAGAGTAGCTTTGAATAGCATTTGTATAGTAAAACGGGGAAAGACTCTCTCTTTGTGTGGTGTGAATAGTTTAAATTTTTTTCGTTTTCTTTTTGGTTGAGGGAAGTGCGAATTGATTTGGTACGTACAAGTACAATATTACCACACGTTAGGCTTGTCCCTAAAATTCAACCCGCGCCTTGTTATATCCCGAAAATTCAGATATCGTGCTCCCAAAACTGGCGCCTTCACAACCCACGCCTTGCTATCCCGAAATTACAACGCGCGTGAAAACTCCCTCCAGCTGCCAAATCCCGACACGTGAAATCCCCCTTCTAACCCTGAGCCAAAAGGGCCGCTAGTTCAAATCAGTGGGGGGTACTTTTGTAACACACCCTACATTTTGGACAAGTGCATCCCTAAGTCATGCTTCACCCCCTCCCATCGCCCCCTTTTCACCATTCGAAATCCCAGGCCGCCATACCTCTCCGCTCTAGCCGCGAAACCCCACCCTCCTCCGTCAGCCACCTCACCGCTGCCTAGCAGGAGCTTCTTCCCCGACGACGTCATCCACCACAACAGCTTGACGTCCCTCGTCCACCTCCTCGGATGATGATCCGTCGTCCATCTCGTCGTCCCGCTGCTTCAGCCGCCCCGTCCTCCACCTACATGGATCTGCTCCGACAATCGTCTCGTCTATCGCGGCTGCTCCATCCCCAGAGCGCCGCCTTAACCTGCACCACCGGAACCGCAGCATCCTCACCGACTCCTCGGACGAAGCCGAGGCCTACTCAGCGCCACCAAAGAGGTTGTACACTCATCGCATCACACATTCTCCTTAACTCGACCTCCCGATGCCGACGGTGCTCCATCGGCGCACCCCCATGGAGCGGCTACCATGAAGCTGGCACCGCGGGCGACATCTCCACGGCGGCTCTCCCCCAGTGTGAGGCCCCTTCGGCAGCGGCATCCATACCAGCCGGATCTGCTGCTGCTGCTCCGGCTCTCGCTCGCTCGCTCGCCCAGCTGCTGCAGCTCCGGCTCTCGCTTGCTCGCTCGCGCTGCTACTGCTGCTCCGGCTCTCGCTCGATCGCTCGCTCGCCCAGCTGCTGCTGCTTCGGCTCTCGCTCCCTCGCTCGCGCTGCTGCTGCAGCTCTCCCCCTCGCTTGTGATGCTGCTCTGCTCCGATTTAGCCATACTTCAGTCGACTGAATCAACTTTTGGGTCAGTCGATTTTAAGGGAGTTAAGGAAGAACCACCCGCAGCGGGGACGGGGGCTCGCCGGAGAGGTACCCCACTATCTATCTTGGGGTTTAGGGTGGGGGCGGGGGGCCTAGAGGCCTGGCCGGGGCGGCGGTGGGGAGTTGTTTCGGGCGGCGAGGCGGCGCTGGGGCCGGCGGTTCAGCCGGTGGTGGCTGGCGGCTCAGGGGGGTGCAGGTTGAAGATGAATTGCAGGCCCTCCCTAAACTACATGTCAAGTGCCTTGCTGCTACCATTGCGTTCAGTTTCGACAGTAACATTCAGATTTCACATTAAATTTTTGTTTCGACAGTTAAGTTTAGAGTCAACAGTTTTTACCTCATCTATTGTAGTTAGGTGGTTTTTGGTGATGTAAATTTTTCATCAATTTTACATTATCTATTGGAGATGCTATTAGAATCCCACTTGATATTGACGATGTTTGTCTTGTGCTGCTTCAGTCTTGACATCTTACGGCTCACCGGAGCTGCTCCAACAACAGAATGATCCATCACAACAGAGCAGTGCCCTGGACGCTGTCTACAGATCCCTCAGATCTTCCTCCACACCTCCGACAGCCACCTCTGCCTCAACTAATTCAGCGACCAACCCAATGATCCTGAGGTCTACACGTCTACGGCAAACAGGTTGTACACTTGTTGCATTACTTATTACTATACATTCATGTCGATCCATTAGGGATATTTTGGTTCAACAGAAAAACATAGCAATAGGGAATTTTCCAATGGCACTCTACTATTCAACTATTCCTGCATTTTGTTGAAAGGAATGAAGCAAAACATCCACCTAGACCTACTTTTCAAAATCCTATGCATGAAAACAAGACCAAGTGCATTAGTGGCAGAATAATATTCTAACTTGAGTCAGGTTCAAATTAATGTTCAAACTTGAGTTCTAAATTATTTGTGGGGCACATATCGAGGCAGCAATGAATAGTCTGTCTGTCTAATATCTGGTTCACCTAGGGTATGCCTATGTTGTTCATCTTGGGTGGGAAACAAATAGTAAAGCAATCATCATCTGTCTTTTTATTAAATCAAAGCAATCATCAGCCTGCTATCATTATTTTTGGATCCATCCACTGGTTGTTACCGTCACTCTAAATTTCTGCATGCTCTCCTTACATAATCTCACCATATTTTTTTCGTATGCATGTCAAATATTGCACACAGTCATGCTGAACATGTAGAGAAAAAGAGAAGAGTTTTGCGCGGCAATACAATGTCATGCAGACATCGCTCCATGGTGGGTTCAATGGCAAACCCTCCTCACCCCTCTCCAGATTGTAATCCAGAGGAAAATATCTGTTCTGAGGCGGATTCAGACGCCACTGACCACTCCTACTTACCCCCCAAGGTGTTTTCTCTACCTTGACATGATGATTTTAGTCATATCGTGCATATGTTGCCTTGCAGTGCCTACTTTTG
Source organism: Triticum dicoccoides (assembly GCF_002162155.2). Taxonomy (NCBI): domain Eukaryota; kingdom Viridiplantae; phylum Streptophyta; class Magnoliopsida; order Poales; family Poaceae; genus Triticum; species Triticum dicoccoides. The sequence continues at coordinate 519,746,121 of NC_041391.1, forward strand.
ACATCATATATGTCATCTGCTTAGTTTAGACATGTTCTGTGATGCCACCTCTTTAGTTTCTATATCATATATGGGAATTATGCAGTCTCATGTCTTTTAGCCAGCCATAATATATGTGAAATATGCAATGCCATCCTGCTTAACCAGGCATCATATATTTGAATGATATCTTGCCCATCCTTTTCTTCATTACATTTCCATTTGTCGACTATGTTTGTACATTAAACTACTCTTCCTGTGAATCAGCCATTTGGGTGGGAGATGGAAAAATCTGGAGTGAAAACAAGGCCTTCAGAGCAGACAGTGCTACCTGTCGAAGCAGATCTCTTGTTGGGTCCCGATAGCTCCTCAGAGATGGATTCAGAGACAGATGACCAGTCCTATTCCCCCACCGAGGTGTATGCTCTAACTTGGCATGGTTATACTGCTCATATCATGCATATGGTGTCTTGCATTGCATAGTTTAGACATCATATACACAATATTCAACACCATGTTCTTAGTTCAGACATCATATCGAATGCTCTCTGTTTAGCATATAAATCGCATATGTGAATTAAATGATGTGATCATAATTACTTAGATAACATGTAGGTGAATTATGTCATGCGATCCTGTTTTGTTATTCATCATATCTTTGAATTATTTTATGCTATGCTATCCAGTTTAGATAGACATCATATATGTGAAATTATGTCATGCTATCCATTTTAGTTAAACAATATACATGTCAACTATTTCATGCCCTCTTTTTTCCACACTATCTATTGCATCTGTCTCTCATACAATGTCTGTATATTCAACTATGTTTCCTGTTTATCCGCCATTTGAATGGGAGCAGGTGATGCCAGTATCTAGTGGACTAAAAACACGGTCTTCAAATAAAATAGTGCTACCTCTTCGTGGAGATAGCACCCCGGTTGTACATGCACAAGAACCAACCCTACCACACATAACCCAAACTCTCGCAGATTGTACCCCTACTGCGATGGACAGTGAACTAGCTTCGCCCAATCTAACCCCAACCCCAGCCAATATTAATCGAGTTCCTGTTGACGCAGCACCATCTCCACCACAGAGCTCCCAAACAAGAGCAGTTAGTAAGGCAGATCCAATGCCCAAAGGGCCAGTACTATCACGGCGAACCCCAACTCCACCAGTTAGTACGCCTATTCCTGTGGAGGAAGCACAACCAGCTAGTCGTTGTTTAGCATCTATCGCATTTGATGTTGTTAAATCGTATGTGCGCATCTTCCCATCTTGGAAATATTATACTGAAGATGAAGAAAAATGCCAGTTGCAGGTGTTTGTCCAGGAGTTATGCGTAAGTAATGTTATTCATGGCAATTACTTTGCTTCGTCCCATACATCCTACCTCCATGATGGTTATAATACAGCAAATTTTCCCATTTTTCTCTATAGAGAAGGACCGATTTGGAAACGTAGGATGAGGTAACCTGTGCTAATACCTCTGCTATCTTCAAGAATTCTTGGTGGCAGTATCAGAATTACCTGAAGAAAACGTACTTCACCGGCAAAGAAACTCATCAAATTCCCTTACGTTCTCCTGAGACACATTTACTAGACGATGACTGGGAACGCCTTGTTCTGTACTGGTCCCGAACCAAGAATGTGGTAAGGTCTATGAGCTCATTTTCTATTTTTAAGTATTATATTCTTGCGTCTTACTGTACTCTGTTCATGTAGAACAAGTGCCTAAACCTGAAGAACAACTGTTCTAATTTAAGATTCCATTGCTATCATAGTTCAAAAAAGCGCTAGGCGTTAATTGTGTGTTTTGCCACCGCCTTGCGCTTTATTGACCAAAGCGCATGCTTATGCGCAGTTATGCACAGATTAAGCGTAGTTATGTGCAATGCGTTTTGCCAATGCCTAGAGCCTAGGCGCGCCTTTTTTAACTATGATTGATTTGCTCTTGTATCACTGTATTTACTCATACGAACTTATTTTTAAATTGAAGGATCCATTAGAAACTCCAATGTCACAACAGGTATGTTCACGCATGTTTCTTTAACAGGTTTGCTCTTATCAATAGCTCTATTGATTTCAATTTCAATTGTGTATACAGTTGACTTGCATATCATGCACATCACTAGCATCACAACAGAGCCAATAGGGTTGTTGTACATGTAGACCCGTGGTACCCATCTGAAATCTTGTTATGCCATGTAATTTCCCACGCTTTGTATTCTTTCACTGCTGCTTTGTCTTGAACTGATATGATTGGAACCGTGTCTCTATTTTGATTTGGCAAGACAATGCAGTGACCATAGGACATAGATATATGTTTGTTTGATGCTTTTATTTTGTACTAGTACTTGGCAATAGAAGACTTGGTAGTTTAGTCCTGTCCACCTTACTAATGAACTGGTTCACCGAAATGAGTTTCATATACTAGTACATGCTAAACTTGTTATGTGTCTGCTTGTTTCCTCTTTTAGAATGCTGACAGAATATTGGGGAAGAGTGCCTTATTAAGCAATGGTAAAGGAAGTAATGCAGATAAGGTTCAGGATAGTGACACATCCTTGTTGGTCTCCAACAAAGCTGATAAAACAGCTAAGGAAGACTATCTTGAAGACAGCAAGACAACACCAAAGTCCTGTCTTGGTTTATTGTTCGAGTTACTGGCCACTACCTCTTGCACAAGCTATTCAAACTCACTGTCTGAATCAGTTCAGTTTCTTGAGTCTCAACTACAAGCTGAAAGACATCGATCAGTTGTGCTGCGACAAGAAGCGGAAGGACTGCGGAAGTCCCTAGAGCATTCAGATGCATACTTTCTGGTGCAACAACAAGCATTGGATGATTTTAGCGCCAAACAAGACAAATCTAATAAGCTTGCTAAGCTTATTGCCAGCATGGTGGATACCCAGGATAACGTTTCTTGAGCTCTTTTGAAGTTGTTTCAGTTATGCTCTTGTTTTGCTGACGCGTTTATTTGCACTGGTGGCCAATTTTGACGGCCAATGTATGTAATATGCTGCTTTGTTCCCTATATTTGCACTGGTGGCGAACTTTGATGCCCAGTGGATGTAATATGTGTAATAGAGGTAATAGGCTAGCGTTTATTGCTTGCTTATTTATTTCCTTATTATCTTGTTTAGTTGTTTTCTTGTAGTCACTGCAGTTCTTTTTCTTTGTTTTTCTAGTGGCCACAATAGCCTACTTTTGGTAACTAGGCCAAAATAATCATGGCAACACACGGACTGTTGTAACCATGGGCCTCCTGCAGGCCGTATGTTCCATGGGCCTTCTTCCGGCTGTAGGATCCATTGGCCTTCTATACAGGCTGTAGGATCCATTGGCCTTCTATACGGGCCTTCTACGGGCCTTAGGATTCATGGGCTTTGTAAGGGCCGTAGGGTCCATGGGCCTTCTACAGGCCGTAGTGTCCATGGGCCTTCTATGGGCCGTAGGGTCCATGGGCCTTCTACGGGCTGTGCGATCCACTGGCCTTCTACGGGCCGTACGATCCATGGGCCTCATACGGGCCGTATGATCCATGGGCCTTCAACGGGGCTTATAGTCATTCCGCCAATCATGGGCCGTACTATTCGTGGACCATAACGGGCCGTTAATAGGCCGTATTTGATAAGTCTATGAAAACAGCCCAAAGGGTTTTTTGACATGAAAACGGCCCAATGTATTAACGGTCCACAAACGGGCCGACTGCAACGACGGGCTGAATTTGGCCCACAAGTAGAAAATGACAGTAACGGGCCATATGTAACCGAATGCTGCAAATGAGCCCAAGAACCAATGGGCCCTGAGAAGGCCGAAAGATAACTTGGGCTGGAAACGGCCCAACGGAATAATGGGTCGTTAATGGGTATAAAGTGACACACTGTTCATTACGGGCCAGTTTCACAACGGGTCGTTAATGGGCCAAGAGTTGCAAGGGGCCTCATATGGGCCGAAAGAAGTCATGTGCCACACATGGGCCAGAAGTTAAAACGGGCTGGAATCATATTGGACGGCCCAGATGACGCTACTGGGCCTAATTCAGAGAGGTCGTAACGGGCCCTGTGTTAGCGGGCTGTAAATGGGCTATATGCGAACAGGCCATTAACAGGCTTTCCGTGGGTCGGCCCGCCACCTTTTGACCAAGTCAAACGGGCCGGCCTTTTCACAGGAATTGGCCTCTGTTGGGCCGTGCCATGTGTCGACGTATCATAGGCACCTTTGGTCCAATGAGTGGATGACATCTATCCCAACGGTGAGCCGACACGTGTTTCCTCCAGCCAATGATGATTTTAAACGTGGAAAATCCCCATTGGTCGGGGCTGTTAACGGGTTATCGGATCCAAAACCGGACCCGATAGCTTAACGGCGTTCCGTTAGGGTGGATGCCACATGTTGGTCACCCTTGATGAAAGCACTTCTGTGACGCGCGATTTATTGTCATGGAAGTGGATACTTCCGTGATGATAATTTTGGTAATGTCATGGAACACTTCTACGACAGCACAGGTATGACTATCTTGATTCTGTCATAAAATCATCATGGATGTACATGCATTACAGAAAACGCGACCTACTGTGACAAACACATATCATCACGGAAGTGTATTTTTTTGTAGTGCATGTTGATGCCATTCCATGATAGCATGCCAATTTTCATGAATTTCAGACAAGTTTTGGATTTATTATAATTTAAAAATCAAGTATCCCAATGTTTGCGGCCAAGTGACGGTGCCGAGGTGTTTGAAATTCATTTCCATTTCTTGCATGAGACCTAAGCATTTACCAAAGGACACACATTTTATTTTTCAACACATTTTCTGCACCGGAGCATGTCCATGTAGTTCAAATTTGAATTATGTACATAAAATGCCTAGAAAACTCAGCTAATGCATAAAAATGTCCAAACGAACCCCAAAAATTACAAAATTTAAAATGATACTCATGTTGTTCTATGTTGACACTAGAAAAAAATGAAAGCAAGAAGAAGCAACGAATATCATTTCATCCACAAAGGTGAGACGATCCCTACCAGAACCATGAGGCTTCTTATGAGAAGCTTTGGTTTGTGAGAAGCTTATACCAAAACCTACCCAAAATCGGACAATTTTTTACCACGGCATTTTGGTGCCATTCCATGATAGCATGCCAAGTTTCACGAATTACAGATGAGTCTTCAATTTACTAGAATTTCAAAACCAAGCATCTCAATGCTTGCCGGCGAGCCACGGTGCAAAGGTGTTCGAAATTCATTCCCATTTCTTGCATGGGCCATAAGCATCATGGATACATATATGATTTTACAACCCATTTTGGTGCAGCGGAGCATGTGCATGTAGTTTAATTTTAAATTATTGTAACATCCCAAATTTTCAATTTGGAATGTTATATATTAGATCATCATTGCATATCATATTTTATTGCATTTTCGTTTATCCTAGAAATTCTAAGCAACTAAAGGACCGACAGAGAGTGTTTGGGGTTTCGTTATTTTCATATTTGAGTTTTCTCAAATTTTGAAAAGAGGATCATTTGGTCTTAATTATTTTTCTTTTTGAATATTTCCAATATGAAAATAAAAGAGAGGAGATAAAATGACTTCTCCAAAATAAAGAAATATTGCAGGAAAGATATTAAAATCAAATAAGATTTTTATTTGGAGTTTTATTGCTATTTTATTTGAATTAGGAAAAAATGCATTTTTCAAATTTGCATTAGAGTCCCAAATAAAAGTTCACTATGTCCGTTTTATTTTTAGAGGACGGTGAAAATTTATTTCAGGATTATTGGAGTCTGTTTAGTATTTCTTTTAATTGTTTTTCTGCATGTTGGATATTTTTAAAAAAAAATAAGTTCCCGCCTGACTGGGCCGAAGGCCCAGCCGAGCAGGCCGGCCCGCCTGGCGTCGCCCCCTCGCCTCGCCATGCGCCCGCCGGACTCGAGGAGTCCGACCCCGAGCCGCCGCTACCGCCCCCTTGCCCAAGTCGGAGCCCCTGACCCCCTATATATAGCCTCCGCCGCCGCCCCTCTCTGCCGCCAGCCCCGCCGCCACCGAAAGCCGCAGCCGCCGAGCTGCTCCGTCGCCGCTGACGCATTACGCCGCTAGCCCCGCCGCCCACCGCCGCCAGCCCCGCCATCGCTGCCCCGCACTCGTCAGACCTAGCCCGAGGTATACGCCGCTGCGGCCGTTTGTCGTTTAGGTTTTTTTTATAAAACCGTTCAGGTTTTTTAGAAACCTAGATCGGTTTTTTTAGAATAGATCGGTTTGGTTTTTCTTTCGGTTTAGTTATTTAGCGGATGTTCGTTCGTACGTTCGTTTTAACGAACGCTCTTCGTTCGTTAGCCACAGACAGCGGGCGTTCTTTCATTAGCCTGTTTGTCAGTTTTTCTTTTTCCAAGGTTTTTTCACGATTATTTTCGATCACGATTTCAGCCCCGATCTTCGTTTTAGCTTATCTTTTCGCTCGTTTGTCGGAATCGGGTGATTCAAGTGCCTAGATCTTCGTCTCGAAGCCCTCTTTCTGTTTAACCAACTTGAACAAGATTTTGCTACTGTAAAATTTGACTTTAGTCCATATTAGTAATTGGATCTTGTTTCTTTCGTAGTTTGAGTTTCGTTGCTCCGTTTGATTTGATTCTTTTTGCAAATCGGAGTTCTTCAGTTGAACTTTCTGGTTAGATCTTATCATTTGAGTTTTACCTATGCATTTAGTTGAGTACTTATGTATGCTATTGTTTGTTTGTGATAGAATTCCGGAGTGCGAAGTGTGCTACTACGAGTCCCTAGATTTTGCAGATCATGAGCAAGGCAAGTAACACTTTGATCATATCCCTTTATTACCCAGTTTTTATGCATTAGTTTCAACCCTCAAACATTGCATGGTTAGGATCTAAATAACATATGGGTTTTGGGAAGTAGATGATGAGTTAGAACCTATTGCCCTGTTTATTATTAATCCTTTGGGAGTTACATCTATGTTATGATCAGGATTGCTATGCTATGCTCGTAGACATGGATTGGGTGAGTGTATCGATGACAGATGTGAGTTTTGTTAATTAATGGTTAACTTAAGGTGGCTACTTAAATACACATCTGGGTGGATTGCTTGTCAGGGCACCTGGAGAATCCAGTGTTGTCCTAGGATATCCCGGAGTACCCGTGTGATCATCCTATGGTCCGCCACCCAGGCTCAAAGGGATCATAAGATTATTCATGCTAGAAACTTCTGTGTGCAACCACAAGCTATTATGGGCTCTAGCATAGTTGAGTATGTTGCATGACCTCTTTCAGTGGTGGGCTAGCAGATGTAGGGGAAAGTAGGTGTAACTGTCCACCCAGAGTAAAGAGTTAATGTTTCTGAAAGACTGTGTCTTGGTCATCTGTTTCCCAAACACCATGTAGTGCGAGAAATCCAATGGAGAAGATCGAGTCTTCTGGGCAAAGTGCACAAACCTCTGCAGAGTGTACAAACTAATCATGGTTAGCCGTGTCCCCGGTTATGGACATCTTGAGTATTTGGATCTTTGGATTATCATGTTGATCTCATCACTCTAAATTAATTTTGTTGGGTAATTGCTGATGCTTAATTGGGATTGAGTTGGAGGAACCTTCTCAATATTTAACAGCTACCATGATAGTTAAATAAAATTTATTCCTTTGTTGTAGGGAAAAATTGGCTTTATGCAAAAAACTGTAACCATAGAGCTTTCCACCACCCATATTGCATGTAGTGATAGCATTTATTCTGTTCATTACTCTATGTGTTACTTTGCCAGCATATTCCATGTGCTGACCCATTTCGGGCTACAACATATCATGTTGCAGACTTTTCAAACGACGAGTAAGATGCCATAGGTCGTTGTCGTGCACTCAGCTATGCCGTTGGAGTTGATGGAATCACTTCATCTTCCAAGCCTTCCGCTGTTATCATATTTAGATGGCCTTAAGCCATGTTATTGTAATAAGTTCTCTTTTGAGACATTCGATATAATAAGTGTGTGATTGCTACTCTGTTATAAATCCTCGAGTACTATGCGTGTCAGCATTACCGATCCAGGGATGACACTGATGCATAGAGACTCGACTGTTTGAGGTCTGGTCGCTACAATTATGCACCTTAAATGACAACAAAACTCAATTAATGTATAGAAGTGTCCAAACAAACCCTGAATATCTTCAAAACATTTGGTGACACTCCCATAGTTGCATGTTCATTGCAGATAAAAGTTCTAGCAACTCGAACACCCTCCTTTGCCGCTGTAGCTCCATTATGTATTTCAAATCAAGATGAAAAATCAAGTAGGTCACACACATTTTATTATCACCAACCGTGTATGATGCAGTACAAAATGTCTTGGCGGACCGTCAGAGTTGTATATGGCTTACGCGAGAAGTTTCATCGGCTACAGTCCATAGCTGGCACGTCAAGCACACTAGCTCGCTCCCCAAATATCATTTCACTGTTCAATCATCACCAGTCAAAGATGGGGATGTGGACCCTCGTGAGGGCAACTTCGGTGGCCCACTCCGGTGAGAGCGCGGGCGCAACCGCTATGAGGGTGCTAACAACCTGCATGAGTGCGACCGCAATCTGCGATCGGGTGGCCAAGGCAGCCCATACGGCCGCTGTTGCTACTCAAGTGGCAGCAACAACATCTACGATGGGGATAGCAACTAGCGAGAGCGGCACAACAGTTGTCCGTTCCACAGCGGCCACCCCAGACCTGATGGAGGCCGCCCACAACCATGTCGAGGCCGCCCACGCCCACCTCCTGGCGGTCACCGCACAAATCACAGGAATCTTCTCTCACAACGGTCGACAACCCACGGCCAAAGAGATGGAAATCAGCGAGAGCTTTCGAGCAGCCGTCTGTTTGTTCAAAGCATACCTTGCCAGGATGTAGCCCATCCAAGCCAATACCACAGCCGCCCACGCCCTGCTCGTGGCGGCCTTTTACAAAGAGATGGCAGACGCGGATGGCGAGATGCTTGCCGAGTATGGTGCGATGGATGACGTGGAGCCCCTTCCCCTGGAGATCATCGAGTGCGAGCTGGACATGGAGGAGGAGGTGGATATCGACGAGTGCCAGCCGGAGTAGTACTCTTTGTTTAGAATGCCGGTCTTTAATTTCTTAAGAGTAATGTTTAGGTCAGCTAGCTCTGTTTAATTGATGTACTTGGTCGATTAAGAAGTGTGGGTGTGCTATAGGGTCTTTTGTGTACCCAAATTATGCGATGACATGGATGACCACTATAACCAGGGAAATTCAGACCAAAATTTGCACGTTCAAACTAATTACACACGGGATAAGCTATATGAATCATTTGTGATGTTCACATATCGTACACAGTGTTGAATAGGGGACCGTGTCTGATGACACTTTGCACGCCATTTTTTTCGCTGCGTCGAGCCAAAAATTTTGGCATCCTCGGAAATATCTACCTCCACCGCCCCCTGTCCCTGACCGAAAGCCACATTTGCCCTGTTTCCGCCTTCCTTTCCAAGTTCAAACCTTAACTGCTTGCTTGCAGCGCCACCTCCTCACTGATGACCCTCCTTCACGCTGCTCGGCCTCATCGATCTAGGCAGGTAATCCACACCCGGGCCCCATCCTCCTCATTCTACATCCCACATGCCCCGACCATCGGCACGACACCTTCCCCCAAATCACCAACCCATCCTCCAAATAAGCGCCACCCTAAGCCATGGTGCACGCAGTATAGCCAGGAGCTCAAGGAGCATTTGGCAGCGAAGAAGCAAATCATGGCTGCACGCCTGAATGAGGTCACGATGGCTACCATTAGTGACGATCCCCAGATCTTGGAGGAGCACCTTGCAATCGATGCCACCGCCTGCTTTAAACGAGAGCTCGTGGCGTTTTCTTGAGGCCACTTCGGTGCCTTCGACAAAGACTACGAGGAGTTTTCTCAGCGTTCCCGTGCTTACCTCAACTCGGGAGCCTGCAGGTTGGTGCCCGGAGTGGCTCAAGCAACTCACCACTACGAGGAGGGCACTCACGATGTGGAGACCTCACCCTCTTCCAAGTCCAAGGAGCCAATTGTCATCGATATCTCCGACGACGAGGAGTAGCTTGTCTTATTAGCTCAATATAAGGACCTATGTTCATTTAGCTAGCTATGCAGGTTAAGCATGTTCGGTTTACCTATTGCATATGCTGCTCCTGCCATTTTGTGACAAATTCTAGTGAATTGTCCCATGTACTTTTACCATGCAATCTGATCCTCTAGTATATATGTTCTATATGTAATGCAATGTGGTGCTCACTTATTAATTGTTTGGTTACTTTGTTGTCATGTTGAGTTAATTGTTTTGTTCAATTATGCAATGTGATGTTCAATTCTTGTTGGTGCAATTTTGTATGCCTTCCATGTGAGAAATAAATCGAATTTGGCTATACAAAATACACAAGAAACAAATACAATTGATATATTTCCAAGTTGTCAAGCATGCTTGGTTTGGTAACTGTCTAATCTTCTAGTATGTTATATATTGTGCAATGTGGTGCTCAGCTAATGTTTGGTTCATTTGTTGTGCTGTTTAGTTAACTATTTGGTTCAATTCAACAATGCGATGTTCAATTGTTGATGGTGCATTTTTTTTATTTTCTTCCATGTGAGAATTAAATCGAATTTGGTTGTATTAAATACATGAGAAACAAATACAATTGCTATATTCCAAGTTGTTAAGCATGCTTGGTTTGGTTAACTGTCTAATCTTCTATTAGGAGTATGTTATATTGTGCAATGGTGCTCAGTTAATGTTTGGTTCATTTGTTGTGGTGTTTAGTTAACTGTTTGGTTCAGTTCTGCAGTGTGATGTTCAATTCTTGTGGGTACAATTTTGTATTGTTATGCATGTGAGGAATAAATCGAATTTGGTTGTACTAAATACAAGAGAAACATATACAGTTGCTATATTTCCTAGTTCTTAATCATGCTTGGTTCGGATAAATGACTTTTCCATGTGGCTCGAATTAATCTACTGAATTTGCAATGTGTTTGTTTTTCATCAACATATTTTACTAATAGTATGGCAACCCTAACTTAACCTGATCAATAACTACCTTATATGTGTTGTAGGGAAACAATGGGAAGCACTGAGGTTTACAATCATGGTTTGCACATGCATGGTCCCTGTCTAATAGCACATAATTGTGCAATTGCAGGAACCATTCTAATATTTAGGTTTTTAACAATTTGGTCTTGCACATGTAGGTCCTGCTCTCAGAGGTTTTGACCCACTGTTCGACCCATTTTGCATATGGGGAAATGAGTTGTCCATGAATATCAGTCAAGTCAAGAAACTCAGAAATATTATTAGGATATAGAAACTAGCGAAGAAAAACAACAAAATCTTTGTCTACACAAGGAAGAAGACATCAGTGCACCATAGGATGGCATAGACTATTATACTTTGTCTGTTTTTATTCCTTTGCATCATTTCTGAATTTAGAGAAGATATTTATGCATATCTTCGTTTTCGGGCCTTTCCAAAGTAGTTCACTTATGATTACCTCTCAAACCACCTATATGGTCAGGAGGCGAGGAAGGTATTCATACAACACCCACGGTATAATATTGAAGTCTTCCTCAAGAGGACAAAGCATGGACGGTCAATCATCCACAGGCACTGGCCTAAAGTTGCAAGGACCTTCAACATCAATGAAGGCTCAATATTCACCTCCCGCTTTAGCAGTTTTCCAGATGTGATTGATCTGTCTATCTATCGTCTATGCTAATTTCCAAATCTTATAAATGTTGCACGTGAAACTTGGTGCTGGTGCAGTTGTGTAATGGGGTAGCTAGCTATATGCCTATATGGTGTAACTCAGTGCTGAAGCTATATGTACTCTAATGTATTTCAATTATGAAAACCTGGTTCCGTAACACGAAAATGAAATATATTGTGTGCTTAATATGAAATGTCAATTTGATTAATAAATGGATTATTAATAATAGGCTAATTGGCATGCTTATTGGGTTTTTCTACCGCAAACAGCTATTAAGACAACACCATGGCCAATGACCTCACACAATCCACACAATTTCTAGGAAGAAAATGTGTTGGATCAAAGAACAATCACAAACAACTTCCTCTGGAAAACTGTTTGCATTAGGCCACCTTGCACAAATGTTTTCCACATAAAAAGTGTGTGTGTGTGTGTGTGATGGACAGCCTATGCCACACAGTTTATTCTATGCACCGTGCGTGATGCATTCAATAATGCAAACAATAAATTTGTTAACATCATGTGCAATGGCAACGCTACCACAGACGATTTAACAGGGAAAATTGTGGGTGATGTACATGTGAACGGAATCGTTCGTCTAGGATTCATCGTGTGGGATGTACATACAAACGGAAACGTACTTATTGGATTGGCTGTGTGGGATGTACATATGAACGGAAACGTACTTCTTGGATTGATTGTGTGGAATGTACATATGAATGGAAACGTTTGTCTGGGAATGACTGTGTGGGATGGACTTACGAGCGGAAATGATTGGGCCTGCATAATTGTATTTGATCGCTCGCCCGATCGCACACGAGCTCATTTTGCCCAGCGTGTGTGACTGGAGGGCCTATCCCCGATGGTTTCTAGGTCATGTGGGAGGGAACCCTTATTGCCCACACTCACCTGGCGACGGTTTAAAACTTTGTCACTGAAAGGGGTTAAAAACTGTTTGTATAGCGGCTCGTTGCGCCAGTAATTTAAAATGGTATACGGAAATGCATGTCATTTGCCTATCAAATTAGAACATCAAGCTTATTGGGAAATAAAATAACTCAACTATAATTTTATACTTGCTGGTGAAAAGAGGTTATTTGATATTATCTCTCTAGATGAATGGAGGACACAAGCCTATTAAAATGCCATGTTGTTTATAGAATAAAATTAAAAGATGGCATGACAAAAAAAATCCAAAAACAGGAATTTAAAGTAGGTGATAAAGTTCTATTGTACAATTCTCGTTCCAGATTCTTTGCAGGAAAACCTCTCTCTAAATGGAAAGGACCATACATTATTGAAGAGGTCTATGGCTATGGAGCTATCAAGATTAAAATGCTGATGTCACCAATCCAAGAGTGGTTAATGGGCAAAGAATTAAACCTTACATCTCAGGTACACACATTAATGTTAAAACTAATATTTATTAAAAAAATGATTCTGGAACACTCCAGAGCCCTGAAAAAGGAAGAGGTATGCGATACAGTAAGTAAACCGACTCCAAAAAATCCATAAAAATAATTTTTGCCTGTCTTGGAATATTAGAAAAATTACAAAAATAATAAACAGCCGAGAGGACCAATGAGGAGGTCACAAGCAACAAGGTGCAACATACCCCCAGGGCACGCCGTATTGCCTTGTGGGCCCCTCGTGCGCCTTCCTGACTCCATTTTCATCCCGAATACTTGTCTCGCAAGATAAAAGTTCAGTATATATACATGTGGATGTTTTGACCACTGTATCACAAGTTTCTCCTATGTTCTTGTTTCGAGCTATTTTTCTGATAGATCTAGGTCGTCAAGCTCTCCATGGCCCCCAAAATGCTCTGTACCAGGCATTGGATCGTGCAGCCTTCTCCGGGAAAATGACCCTTTAGCGAGGTTTACTATGAGTGGTCGTCCGGGGAGGAGACGCTGTTGAGCACAGGGAAACTAAGGAGGCTACCAGTGATAACATGGATAGGGATGATGGGGTAAACCCGTGTCCCCTATGGAGGATATAGAAAAGGAAGACATACTTCAAAATCTTCAGCCTAACCTTTCTTTATCTAAAATTAATGCGTTAAAGGAGGTTGAAGTAATTTGTGCGCAGAATATGCCACTCACTCAAGAGTTTATCGTATTGGAGGAGAAATATCGGGCCCTCTGAAGGATCAATGATAATATGAAGTTCTTACTATTGAAGGACAAGCCCACCACTTCATCACCACCATCACCGAAGAAAGAAACTTGAGCACACGGGTATGGGCACCACCTTTGGCTTGTTCCAAATTTGGAGGAGGTGCCTCGATATCATTTCACCATCACTTTTTATCATCATTATTTATCTTAGTTTGATCCTTAGTTATTTCGTGATTTGAAGAATAAAAGTTTAGTACGATCTAGTTTCGAGTGCTTATTTCATGATCTATCTATATATGTAATTGTGTGTGAGATTTATATAATAAAGAGTAGTTTAAGTTTTGTTTCTTTACTTTCATGTTTAAATGTTAGGAATGAAAATAATGAAGAGATCATATTCTTATCCAATGGGTACTAATGACTTCACATAAAGAAAAGCATAGTTGAGAAAATTTATTGGGAATTGACAAACATAGCATTGGTCATTGATGCACTTCATGGAAGATTAATAAAGGAAGAGATGATTCACATATAAATATACAATCTTGGACATATTTTATGATTGTGAGCCCCCATCAAATATTTTCTGCTTGGTCAAATAGCTGATCTTGGACAAGGAAGACAACGTAATGAGTTATGTCTGCTTATATTCACACAGAAGTTATATTGGCATGGATCCTCTAACATGTGGTGCTTGCTTATAATCTTTTGCTAGCCAAAAATTCGTACTAAGTAGAGATACTGCTTGTACATCTAAAACCCCTTGAACCAAATTTCATGCCACGAGAATCCATCATATCTACCTATGGATTGAATAAGATCCATCAAGTAGGTAGTCATTGGTGCACAAAGCAATAAAAATGGCTCCTAAATATGTATGTATTGTAAGGCAAAATAAACTTTGTACGATCTTGTGATGTCAAAGAAATAAAAGCGATGTACCGCATTATAAACGTTGTTATCACAAGGGGCAATGCAAAGTGATGTTCTGCTACTTGTGAACTTTGTTGGGCTTTTCTCGCAGTTAAGAACCAAGGTTATCAATCTAGTAGGAGAATCACACAAAGCCTCGTGAACAGCACCTGCACACACAAAAGCAAACACTTGCACCCAACGCGATCAAGAGGGTTGTGAGTCCCCTTGGCGGTTACTTGCAAGGATTAAATCTCATAGTGGTAGATAGAAAAATTGCAAATATAAAATAAAAGTAAATAGAAAATTGCAGCAAAGTATTTTTGTGTTTTTATATATGATAAAGGTAGACCCCGGGGGGCATAGTTTTCACTAGAGGCTTCTCTCTCGAGCACATAGCATAAAGTGGGTGAACAAATTGCGCAATTGATAGAAAAGCACATAGTTATGACGATATTCAAGGCCATGATCATGTATATAGGCATCACGTCCGACACAAGTAGACTGACTCCTGCCTGTATCTACTACTACTATTCCACCAATCGACCGCTATCCAACATGCATCTATGGTACTAAGTATAAAAAAGAGTACCGCCTTAAGCAAGATGACATGATGTAGACAAAGTAAACCCAATCAATATGAATAAATCCCATCGTTTTACACTTAATGACAACAATACAAATACGTGCCTTGTCCCCTTTTATCACTACGAAATAGAACACCGCAAGATTGAACCCATTACAAAGTACCTCTCCCGCAGAAGATAAATTAATCTAGTTGTCCAAACCAAATGGATATATCGGCGAGAAATACAAATCTTTAACAATCATGCATTATAACGTTCAATAAGACTCCAATACTTCACATAAATATTTAGATCATATAACCACAATTCATTGGATCCCAATAAACACACACCAAAAGAAGATTACATCGGATATAACTCCAAGAACATCAAGGAGAACTTTGTATTGAAGATCAAAGAGAGAGAGAGAGAGAGAGAGAAAGCCACCTCGCTACTAGCTATGGACCCATAGCTCCATCATGAACTACTCACGCATCATCAGAAGGGGCAGCAAGGTTGATATAGATGCCCTTCGTGATCGATTCCCCCTCCAACAGAATACCGGAAAAGGCCTCCAGATGGGATCGTGGTAGAACAGAAACTTGCGGCGGCGGAAAAAGTGTTTTCGGTGGGTCTCTGTTGGTTTTCCGATTTTAGAGAATTTATAGATGTGGAATTATGCCAGACGGAGCCACGAGGGGCCACAAGGTAATAGGGCGCCCCCCTAGAGCGTGCCCTGTTGTTGTCATCTCCTCACTTGCCGTCATGTCTCCTCTCCAAGTTTCTAGGGTCTCTCTTGTCCAAAAAATTGTCAAAAAGTTTCATAGTGTTTGGACTCTGTATGGTACTGATTTCCTAGAAAACCAAAAACAGGCAAAAAAACATCAACTGGCACTAGGAAATGGGTTCATAGGTTAGTCCAAAAAAATGATATAAAATAGCATGTAAATGCATATAAAACATCCAAGTTTGATACTATAATAGCATGGAAAAATAAAAACTTATAGATATGTTGGAGACGTATCAAGCATCCCCAAGCTTAATTCCTGCTCATCCTCGAGTAGGTAAATGATAAAAATAGAACTTTTGATGTAGAATTCTACCTAACATGTTCGTTATATAATATTTCTTTAGGTATTAATATTAAGATCCGAATTATTCAAAGAAATAGTCTATAATTTGATATAAAAACATCAATACTCAGGCATACCAATAAACAATCATGCCTTTCAATATGAAATGCTAAAGACTGTTATCCCTGCAAAATCATATAATATTGTCATGCTCCATCTTCCTAACACAAAGTATTAATCATGTACAACTCCGATGACAAGCTGAGTAATTGGTTCATAATTGTTAACTCACTTAAGCTTTTTCAACTCCCACGCAATACATGAGTGTGAGACATGGACATAGCACTATGGGTGGAATAGAATACGATGATAGACATCAATAGGGGGAAATAGAAAAGGAAGATAGTCTCACATCGATGCAGCTAATCGACGGGCTATGGATATGCCCATCAATTGATGCCAATGTGAGGATTTGGGATTTCCATGCAACGTATGCACTAAGAGCTATAAGTGTATGAAAGCTCAACATGAAAACTAAGTGGGCGTGCATCCAACTTGCTTGCTCATGAAGACCTCGGGCATTTGAGGAAGCCCGTCATCGGAATATACAAGCCAAGTTCTATGATGAAAAATTCACACTCATATATGAAAGTGACAACATAGGAGACTCTCTATATGAAAACATGGTACTACTTTGAAGCACAAGTGTGGAAAAAGATAGAAACATCGGACCTTCTCTCTTTTACTCTCATTTTTTGGGGCTCTTTTTGGCCTCTCATTTTCTCGCTCTTCTTTTCTCTCTTTTTTTTGTCTGGTTCCTTATCCCACCTTGTGGGGGAATCATAGTCTCCATCATCCTTTCCTCACTGGGACAATGCTCTAATAATGATGATGATCACACTGTTATTTACTTACAACTCGATACTAGAACAATGTGACTCTATATGAATGCCTCTGGCAGTGTACCAGGATGTGCAATGATGCTAGGGTAACATGTATGATAATGACAAACTGTTGTTGAGTCATAAATACTATGTCAGCTATATGATCATGCAATGCAATATGACAATGAAGTTGTGTGTCACAATAACGGAACAGTGGAAGTTGCATGGAAACATATATTGGAATGGCTATGGAAATGCTAGGATAGGTAGGTATGGTAGCTATTTTGATGAAGATATAAGGAGGCTTATGTGTGATAGAGCGTATCATATCACGGGGTTTGGATTCACCGGCGAAGTTTGCACCAACTCTCGAGGTAAGAAAGGGCAATGCACGATACCGAAGAAGATAGCAAATTGCGGAAAGGTAAGAGTGTGCATAATACATTGACTTACATTAGTCATAAAGAACTCGCATACTTATTGTGAAAGCCTATTAGCCCTCAAAGTAAAGTACTACTACGCCTGCTCCTAGTGGGGTAGATTGGAGGAAAAGACCATCGCTCATCCTCAACCACCACTCATAAGGAAGAAACTCAATTATAAATCATGCTCCAACTGCATAGCATAACTACACATTATACGTGCGTGCTTCAGGAATCACAAACCTTAACACCAATATTATAATTAAACCACAATCATTCACTAGTACCTCCCACATATTACCATTTTAATATTGCAAAACTATTGCAAGGAATCAAACTTATCATATTCAATGATCTACATGAAAGTTTTTATTATATTCCTCTTGAATACATATCATATTAGGACGAATTTCATAACACATGCATATTGCCATTACTATTTATTAGACTCTCAAAAAGATATAAGTGAAGCATTAGAGTGCAAATATTTCTTTAAAATATAATCACCGTCGTGCTCTAAAAGATATAAGTGAAGCACTAGAGAAACTACCCTGCTCAAAAGATATAAGTGAAGCACATAGAGTATTCTAACAAATCGCGAATAAATGTGTGTCCCTCTCAAAAGGTGTGTGCAGAAAAAGATAATTGTGGCAAACTTAAAATCAAAGACTACTATAATATGCAGCACTCCAAGCAAACTCATATCATGTGATGAATAAAAATATAGCTCCAAGTAGTATACCGATGGATTCTAGATGAAAGAAGGGATGCCATCCGGGGCATCCCCAAGATGCTATGGTTGAGTCCCCCTGAATTTTACCTTGGGGTGCCTTGGGCATCCCCAAGCATAGGGTCTTGCATCTCCTTATTCCTTCACCCATCGTGATCTCACCCAAAAATTGACAACTTCGGCACACAAACTAAACAAAGACCTCGGGAGATCTGTTAGTATAACAAGCAAATCATAAACGTTAGGTACTATTATGACCTATTCATATTTTATTATTGCATAATACCAAACTTCTCCATGACTTATACCCCCGATATAATCGATGGATTCATCAAAACAAGCAAACTATGCAACGAAAACATAATATGTCTAAAACATAACAGTATGTAATGATCTGACCAAATGCAATACTTATGTAACTCCAAAAAATATGACAAATTAGGAAAACTTGGGAAATTTGTATATCAATCATGTGTAAAAAAATTCAGATCAACAACAAATTCCTTTGGTTTTTAGGAATTCCTGTACTGGGCACAAAAGTTTCTATTTTTTCACATAGTCAACTCAACTATCAACCAAATCATCCCATAGGCTTTACTTGGCACAAACACTAACTAAAACATACACAATAATAACAGTAGCATAGTTGTGTCAAGACTAAAAAACAGAAAAGAAACAAGAAAAATAAGATAACTATTGGGTTGCCTCCCAACAAGTGCTATTGTTTTACACCCCTAGCTAGGCGCAATGCAAAGTTTCAAGTATTATCATCTTTGAAATCCAACACTTCAATCACATATTCATGCTTCCTAGGAGGTTTAGCATACATATTTTTAATAATCACACTTCTAGGAACAAAGTTGAAGAATTTACTTTCATAGATAGGTTCCTTATTAAATCAGTGAAGTTGGGGTGAACACTAATCATTTTAAGATCCTCACTTCCATTGTTAGATGTGTCACCCTTATTCTTAGGAACATACATAAACTTGGAATTATTATTAGGTGGAGTACTTCAATAGTTTTTATGGAAGAAACAACGCAACCCAAATTATTAATAACTTCTTCCAACCTATCAATTCTAGAAGGGCTTTGCTTTATTCTCTCATTGATTATAGGTTCCCTCTCTTTTACCATTTTTAATGTGGTTCCTACCTTTGATCCAAATTGAGTGACATGATTATGAATCTTCTTATCTACATTCTCAATATGTTCAATAGTAGACATTTCAATTTCAATACCTTCTAACGTTTTCATAACATGTTCTAAAGTCAATGATGTTTCATTAATATTAATAGGTGGTGATCCCACTAAAACTCCCCATAGTGTTGAAAGCATCCATAGGGTGACTACTAAATAAATTCACTCAAGTGATAGTATCTAGCATAAATCTATACCAAGTAGTAACACCCGCATAAAGATTGCGAAGAAGAACGGTAGTGGATTGCTTATGAGTTGATCTATTTTGAGCATCACAAATCCTATACCAAGCATCCTTGAAACTTTCGCCTCCCCTTTGTTTAAAATTTAGTACTTCATTCACAGGAGTACAAGCAACAAGCGAAGAACTAGCCATAGTGGCAAAGCAACCGATCAAGCAAACAATTTTTTGTGTGTTTTTTGTAAAAAAATTAGAAGTGGGGGAGATGAAAATGAGAGGCAAAGGCAAATAAAATAAGGGCAAGTAGATCTTTGTGCGAAGGTACTTGATAGGTTTTGATGATGTCTCCTCGGCAACGGCGCCAAAAATTACTCCTGCTACTTGTGAGTTGCGTTGGGCATTCTTGAAAGAGAAGAGGAGATGCAGTATAGTAGAGATAAATATTTACCTTAATTAAGAACCAGGGTTATCAATCTAGTAGGAGAATCACACAAAGCCTCGTGAACAACATCTGCACACATAAAAGCAAATACTTGCACCCAACGCGATCAAGAGGGTTGTCAATCCCCTTGGCGGTTACTTCCAAGGATTAAATATCTTAGTGATAGATAGATAAATTGCAAAGATAAAATAAAAGAAAATAGAAAATTGCAGCAAAGTATTTTTGTGTTTTTATATATGATAAAGGTAGACCGGGGGCCATAGTTCTCACTAGAGGCTTCTGTCTTGAGCACATAGCATACGGTGGGTGAACAAATTACTGTTGTGAATTGATAGAAAAGCGCATAGTCATGACGATATTCAAGGAAATGATCATGTATATAGGCATCATGTCCGAGACAAGTAGACCGACTCCTGCCTGCATCTACAACTATTACACCAGCATTCGACCGCTAAACATCATGCATCTATCTTATTAAGTATAAAACAGAGTAACACCTTAAGCAAGATGACATGATGTAGACAAAGTAAATCCAATCAGTATGAATAAACCCCGTCGTTTTACACTTAATGGCAAAAATACAAATACTTCTCTTGTACCCTTCTACCGAAGGGAATAGAACACCACAAGATTGAACCCATTACAAAGCACCTCTCTCACTGAAGATAAATCAATATAGTTGGCCAACCAAACGGATAGATCAGAGAGAAATACAAAGCTATAACACTCATGCATAATAAAGTTCAGAAAAGATTCCATTACTTCTCATAAATATTCAGATCATATACCAACAATTCATTGGATCCCAACAAACACATCGCAAAAGAAGATTCCATCGGATCCAACTCCAAGAACATCAAGGAGAACATTGTATTGAAGATCAAAGAAAGAGAAGAAGCCATCTAGCTACTAGCTCTGGACCCATAGGTCCATGTTGAACTACCCACGCATCATCAGAAGGGCGGCAAGGTTAATGTAGAAGCCCTCCATGATCGATTCCCCCTCCGACGGAGTACCAGAAAAGGCCTCCAGATGGAATCCAGGAAGAACAAAAACTTGCGGTGGCGGGAAAAGTGTTTTGGGTGACTCTCTATTGATTTTCCAATTTTTGACAATTTATAGAATTAGATTTTTAGGTTGGCCGGAGCCACGAGGGTCCCACCAGGTAATAGAGCCCCCCCCCCTAGGGCGCGCCATGTTGTCTTGTCGTCTCCTCGCTTGCTGTCTGGTCTCCTCCCAAAGCTTCTAGGGTCTCTCTTGTCCAAAAAAACTCGTTAAAAAGTTTCGTAGCATTTGGACTCCATTTGGTACTGATATCCTGGAGAACCAAAAATAGGCAAAAAAATTGTAACTGGCACTAGGCGCTGGGTTAATAGGTTAGTCCTAAAAAAAATATAAAGTAGCATACAAAACATCCAAGATTGATATTATAATAGCATGGAACAATAAAAAAATATAGATACGTTGGAGACGTATCCTGTTCCTTTACATTAAGAGCTTGCACATCCAAAAATAAAAAGCGCATGACAAGCTTTGCTTCCCTCTGCGAAGGGCTTATCTTTTACTTTTCTGTATTTACTTTTATGATAGCGTCAATAGTGATCACCCATATTCTTAATTATTCTCCACTCGGCAAGTATCATGTGGTGGGGAAAGATCCATGCACATATATCCAGTTGGATGTAGGTAATCATGATCACCCCTATTATGTATTGCGAAGGGTTTATTGTTTTCACCTCCAATGTATTTACCTCAAGGATAATGTCAACAATAATACATTGGGAGGTGAAAACAATAAACCTCCATCTTCCTATGTGTCTGAAGGAAACGTTTGTTCCCAAAAATATGCTTTGAGTGTTAGCATTCATGGAAGACTATACGAGGGTTGAGTATGTGGAATTGCTAAAATAAAGGCTCTTACATAGACCCTTCCTGGAAGTATGATGAATTGTAATTGCTTCAATGACTAAGAACATAGATTGCTTGTTTTCAAGAAAAGTTTATACTTCATACTTCAATGTTGTGGATGAATTGTTACTTGATTATGAAAAGATATATGATGAATAGTTGCTACTATGATAATGATCATGACGCTACCATGTCCATACTATGTTTTATCAAAACCTCTCTCTCTCTAAACAAGTGGTCATGAGTATTGAGTTCATCTTTCTCTTAAGGACAAGCAAGGTCTAAGCTTCAGGGAGTTGATACGTCCATTTTGCATCATGTTTTCCTACTATTACTTATAATGTTTTTGGTCATTATTTCACTTTACGATGCAATTATAATGCCTTTTCTCTCTTAATTTGACAGATTTACGTGGAAAGGGAGATTGTCGACAGCTGGAATTTTGGACCTAAAAATCTACCGCGGAGATAGCTATTATACAGAGCTCCAAATGACCTGAAACTCCACAGAGATTTTTCATTGAATATATAAAAAATATTAGAACAAAGAAATACCAGAGGGGGCACCTGCTTCCCACAAGGTAATAGGGAGTGCGTTGATGCCTTATGGGGCCCACATCTGGCCTCTGGCACCCACCTTCTGCTATATGAAGGTTTTTACCCTAGAAAAAAAGAAGAGGAATACTTTCTGGATGAAGTGCCGCCTTCTCGAGGTAGAACCTGGGTAGGAGCACTTTTGCTCTCAAAGGAGCAATTCCGCCAGGGAAACTTCCCATCGACATCACCAACGATCCTCTCATTATGCGAGGACCAATATTCATCAACATCTCTACTAGCATCATCTCCCCTCAAACCCTAGTTCATCTCTTGTATGCAATATTTGTCCCAAAACCTCAGATTGGTACCTGTGGTTTCTAGTAGTGTCGATTACATCTTGTAGTTAATGCTAGTTCGTTTATTTGGTGGAAGATTATATGTTCAGGTCCTTAAGAATCTTCAATACACCTCAGATCTTGAACATGAATATGATTTTAGAGTAGTTAATTATGTTCTTAAGGACATAGGAGAAGTCTTGTTATGAGTAATCATGTGAAGTTGGTATTCGTTTAGTATTTTGATGATGTGTATGTTGTTCTTCCTTTAGTGATGTCATGTGAATGTTGACTACATGACACTTCCATATTTGGGACTAAGGGAAGGCATTGGGAAGTAATAAGTAGATGATGGGTTGCGAGAGTGACAGAAGCTTAAACCCTAGTTTATGCATTATTCTGCAAGGGGCTGATTTGGATCCATGTGTTTCATGCTATGGTTAGATTTATCTTAATTCTTCTTTCGTAGTTGCGGATGCTTGCGAGAGGGGGGTAATCATAAGAGGGTTGCTTGTTCAAGTAAGGCACTACTACGAAATAGCTTATAGGTAGAATATTAGAAGTGGCGTCGGTCAGAACATGCGCTATTGGTATAGGTTAGAAGCAGCGCTTGGTGGGCCAAACCACGCTACTATTAAGTGGGCCACACCGCACCCCTAGGCCAGGATGTACTACAAACGCTTTGATACTACCCAGCGCTACAACTGAGACTATAGCTATAGCACTGTGTCAGGGACAAGCGCTACTGCTATTCTTCTATGGGTAAGCTGGTGGGCCCCATTTACCAGTAGCGTGTTTTCTAAACCAGTGGTATAGCTAGGGACCTAGCGGTAACATTTTCATTAGCCAACGCTACTGCTATGGTCGCCAGCCATAAAAATCTACCACCTTTCCCCCTTATTCCCTCCCCCTTCCTTTCTCCCCTTCCTCTCTTCCACTTGCTTGTTGCTTCTTCCTTCAATGCTCCCCCTCCTCCCTCTCTCTTCTTTGCCCCCTCCACCACCTCTAGTAATGCCCTCCCTCCTCCCTCTCTCTTTCTTTGCCCCTCCACCACCTCCATTATTACCTCTTCCCACTACAGGAATCAGGCACTTTGCTGTCAGCCATGGCTGGCGGAAAAGGCATGCAAGGCTGACGGCAAAGACCTTTGCCGTCAGCCAGCAGACGGCAACAGGTCCGGCTGAATAGGCTACGAAAAAGGCCTCTTTGCCGTCTGCTAGAGGATGATAAAGATGAAATGGTCTTTGCAGTCAACTAGCGGATGGCAAAGGAGCTAGACGGCACACATGGCAGCTTAGGGACATTAAGGGGTTAACGGTGTGCTTTGCGTCTGCTGGCAGACGGCAAAGATGCGAAGTTCTTTGGCGCCAGCCAGCAGACGGCAAAGAAACCATATAGGCCAGCCCAGTGCCCCCAGGTTGTACAGGTACCTGCCACGTGGCAGCTTTGCCATCTGCGGGCTGATGGCAAAGCTCTCTGTCGTCTGCCAGCGGATGACAAAGTGCTTGTATAGCCCCTTTTTTCTTAAATTCATTCAATTTGACAGAATTTCACACACACACACACACACACACACACACATATATATATATATAAACATTATTCTGATCACGGGATCAGAATAATATTCTGATCACAACATGAACTTCTCGAGTAACGCGCCTGATCTTCCCCGAGTACTAGGTTGAACTTCAACTAAAATGTGTTCAAATGGAGCTTGCAATATACCGTTGGAAAGATATGGACACCAATATCATGACCCAAGTTAAATTTTTGGCAAAATGTAAGCGGTTTAAGCGCAGTTTTGAAAACCGTTTTTTCTTCATACAAAAAACGTGAATCGTATTTTCGATTGCATTTCTAAACGGTTTATCAGAATGAGGTAAATAATATGGCTTTGGAAAGCTGCTGCAAAAACTCTCCTTCAACATGTTGAAAGTTTTCTCTAATTCCCTATGGATAAAGAGTAATTTGGAAAATCGTAAAATTTCGCAAAAAGAACAACCGAGTTCGTATTTTCAATGTAATTTCTAAACGGCTAATCCAATTGAGGCAAATGATATGGCGTTGGAAAGCTAGTGAAAATGTGCTACTTATTGATGTTAAAAGTTTTTTCTAATTTGGAATGGTTTAAAAGTAATTCAGAAAACAATACAAGTTTCACCGAGTTTGTATTTTTGAGCTAAATTTTTAAGAGTAAGTCTGAATGCAACAAATTATTTGGCGTTGGAAAGCTTGAGAAAATGCGAAACTTTTTCGTATATATTATTTCTCCCAATTACTTACGGTTTTAAGTCAAATTTGAAAATGGCTAAAAACGTATTTTTGGCATAATTTCTACAAACTTTATCGTAATGGGGCAAATAATATACCGCTGAAAATCTACAGAAAATGCGAAACTTTTTCATGTTGATAGTTTTCTCTGATTCCTAGCCGTTTTCACGTAATTGCAAAAATGGTGAGATCATTCGTTCTGTCTTTATCGCGAAACTGATTCTTCGAAAATGCACCACGTAAAGAACCTGAACTTCTCGGCACGTGTACTTGAACTTCACTCTGTTTTTCACATGATTGTTTTGCCCGTAGCTCTCCATCCACTCACCAGAACACTCACCGGAATTGAGCAAGTAATATACCGGTGGAAAGTTGATGTAAACACGCAACTTTCCCGTGTTGATCATTTTTTTCATAATCGCCACTATGCTAAAAGGTTTTCATCTCAAATTCATTCACTATAGTAGTCGAACTTCCTGCTGTTTTCACGTTGAACATCTGTGACGTATTTTCGTTTGTAATTTTCTCATCTATTTTGTAAGTGTTACACAAATGATTTTCCTTTTGTACAAAGCTCTCTCACAATATTTTGTTTAACTTTCTCCGACCAAGGACTTGAACTTACACTAATAATATTCCTGTCGTTTTGAAGTAAATTAGAGAAATGATGAGATCATGATTTCTGTCTTTGTTTTTTATTCTTTTTTAATACAAAATTCACACCGTGTAGTACGTGAACTTGTGGCAGTTATCAATCTAAACTTCTCTCGGTTACATGAAGATATCTGAGTGTTTTATAGACCTTGAACCGCTCTACCTTTTTTATTTGAACTTCATTGTGTATTCTTAGAAATGCAGAAATTGGAGTTTTTTTAGAAATATCGAACTTCTTCGTTATTTCAAATTGAACTTATTGGTTTATTATTTAGTAAGTGGAAAAAACTGATTTTTTCCAAATAAATATCAAACTGCTCCGCTTTTTCCAATTGAACTTCTCGGTTTTATTCATTAGTAACGAGAAATCTGAGTTTTTTATATACATTGAACTGCTCCGGTTTTTAAAATTGAACTTCTTGGTTATAAACATCAAATAGTTTCATGTTTTTAATTAGGACTTCTTGGTGTTATTCATAGTAACGGATCAAATCCTAGTTATGTAATAAATATCGAACCGCTCAATTACTTAAATTTGAACTTCTAGAATTTTTTAGGAACGGTGAAAATCCTTTTTGATGAATTTTGAACTGCTTTGTTTTTAAAATTTGAACTTCTAATTATTATTATATTTAGAAATGGTGGAAATACATTTTTATAAACTTTGATTCTCATCTAACTTTTTTGGTTTCACCGGTTAAACTTAATAAAACAATATTATTCTCCAAATTAGTATGTTTCATGTGATGATCCTTTTTTATTTTTTGTAGCGTGATACTTTCTTCCTTTTGTTCTCGTTTGAACTTCGTCTTTCTTCCTTTTTGATTTTTTTCCGATGTGATACTTTCTTCATTTTGTTCTCGTTTCAACTTCATCTTCTTAGTGATGAACTTCCTTTTTTATTTTCTGTGACGTGATACTTTCTTCCTTTTGTTCTCTTTTGAACTTCATCTTTTTTTAATGATGAACTTCTAGCATGAATTTTACATTGTTTTTCCCCATGTGTTTTGAAGTAAGAGAGTGAATGAAATCTGCTTGTTTATCTCATTGAAGTTTTTGACTTTTTTGAATGTTATTTTTCTTGTTTATTGTCAAGTATTTCATATCTTGAAATTTCACCATTCTTGTTTTTGAACTGTAAGTAGTGAAAATATTAGAACAAATAATTTTGAATTCTTTTATAAAGTTCTAGTGTGAATCGGAGTTAAAAATACAAGCTTTATAGCTGATTGTGAGCGCTAGGTAAATAGAATGTTGTTTTTTCTCTGAACCACAAGTTATTTTTATCACTGAATAGTAGACCACTTTCCTTATCCTCTCACACACCACACGTTTCATATCCACACCACATAGGCACACCACTCTTTTGTCTCTATCACTCCATAATTTTCTCGCTTTGTCTTGTTCCTGGTAACGCCCAAATTGGTTGTGCAAGCAAAAACAAGCAGTAGCAGTGGTAGCTTGGTCCTGGCCATTCTTCTCCTCTATTGGCAGTAGTAGAAAGGCAGAAATTAAAATGGTGCTGCCACCGTAGCCTACACCGCGCAGCGAAACATTGATGTTGTCAGGGCCCCACCAGCTGAACTTTCATCCCACGCCAGCTGAACTTTTCTGATCCTAAAGATGTAGTTGAAGAGCAAGAGCAACAACTTGATATATTTGTCATCCTTGTGGTTTGGAGGAGGGGTGCAGGGAGACGCTGGCAGCAGTGGGGCACCACCTCGGTAGGCTTCGACAACCGGCGCAGGCAACCCAGTAGATCAAACAGTCTAGAACTCCAGATTTAGACGACCTGAAACAAGATGACAAACTATACGTGTCGGTGTACTAGAATAGGGGTACCCTAGTACCCCGAACTTGTGCACGGGCAGTTGTAGCACCCCGCGGCAAAGGCTTGCCGGGCGAACGCCAAGATCCCCCAAGGTTCCCTTGGAGCCATCCAAGAACAAAGTATTTAAGCTAAGGAGACAAGACCCCGGCAAGAGGAGCTTGCCGGGAAGGCCAACCAAGGCGCTCCAAGGAACTTGCCGCGACGCGCCATGCGCTCCGGCAAGGCAACAAGGCCCCGGCAAGAGGAGCTTGCCGGGAAGACTAAACAAGGTACCCCGAGGCCCGGTGAGCGACGAGCTTCTAGACCCGGCGAGATAACAACAGCGGCAAGGCGCTTGCCGCGGCAGGCGGCCACTCTGCGCCCACGCTCCAGCGCATCCACCAACGTGTCGCTCTGGGGGCCTCTCCGGGCGCGCGTGGCGGGAGGCTGTGCAGCCAGCGGTGCGCAGTGGCATGCGAAGCTGACAAGATCGCCATCGTGGCGAACGGTGGCGCCCCTAACGGTCCTTTTCTGCACTGTTCGGGCGACTCAGACGGGCATTTAATGCCCTTGTCCCCTGCCGTTAGGGTTAGGTAGGGTGCACTGTACAAGCAACTGTATCACCTACCTCGCTTTTTACGTTTTTACCCTCCTCTGCGTTGCCACCTGTCGGTGACCCCTTTAGCGTATAAAAGGAGGCCCATGCGCAACGTAGAGGGGGTTCGGAAGTTCGGACGGTTTGCTTCGATTCATTCATAGCCCAGAAAACATCACACTCTCTTGCTCGAGAGCAAGAACACCAGATAATACAACCAGACAAGCAGCAGTAGGAGTGTTATCTCTCCAAAGAGCTCCGAAGCTGGGTAAACTGCTCGTGTGCCTCGCCTCGATCTGCTCTTCGTACGACCTCCGCCCCCCGCCGAACCGAAAGGGGCCCGGTCCGCCGGCCCCATAGGTGTTCGTGGATCAGTTTCCCCGACAATACGTGTTTCTAACACAATAGAACTCTGAACCTTCTGAAGAAAAACCATGGTTTGAACAAGACTGTTACGATAACATTCAGCCCTAGAATATTTACTAAAAAGCAAACACAAATTTAATTGCTCTCTTGTGGCTTCTAACCCAATAGAACTCTAAACCCAATAAAACAAACACAAGAAGAAGAACAAGAAGAAGAAGAAGAAGAAGAAGACTAGCTAGAAGAAGAAGAAGACTAGCTAGAAGAAAAAGAAGTAAAGGAGGAGGAGGAGGAGGAAGAAGA
>NC_041391.1:519776024-519914692 GCF_002162155.2 Triticum dicoccoides
GAAGAAGAAGAAGAAGAAGACTAGCTAGAAGAAGAAGAAGAAGAAGAAGACTAGCTAGAAGAAAAAGAAGAAGAGGAGGAGGAAGAAGAAGAAGAAGAAGAAGAAGAAGAGGAAGAAGAAGAAGAAGAAGAAGAATACTAGCTAGAAGAAAAAGAAGAAAAGGAGGAGGAGGAGGAGGAAGAAGAAGAAGAAGAAGAAGAAGAAGAAGAAGAAGACTAGATAGAAGAAAAAGAAGAAAAGGAAAAAGAAAAAGAAGAAGAAGAATTTAGCTTCTCTTTCCTTTTCTCCTCTCCTCTTCTTTATCTTCTTCTTCTAACTATGGTAGGTAAAAATGCCATTTTTTAGCCAAGCTAGGTAAAAAGTGCTAAGTGTGTAGGTCATTTTAGAGCTAAGCTAGGTAAAATAGGTCATTTTGGAGCTAACCTAGGTAAAATGGATCATATTGGAGCTAACCTAGGTAAACTTGGTCATTTTGGAGTTAACCTAGGTAAAAAATGGATCATATTGGAACTAACCTAGGTAAAATTGGTCATTTTGGAGCTAATCTAGCTAATTAAGCCATTTTTGAGTTAACTAAGCATATTATGCCATTTTTGGCATAAGTAAGCTAAGTATAGGTCTTTCTTGAGCCAACCCAGGTAACTAAGCATATTAGAGCTAATTTAGCATTTTAGAGCTTACTTAGGTCATTTTGGAGCTAACTTAGGTAAAATCGATCATTTTGGAGCTAATTAGGCTTATTATGTCATTTTTTTAGGAAAATAAGCTAACTATATGACATATTTGAGGTTACCAAGATTGTTATGTCATTTCAAACCTAAGTAAGCTAATTATGCCATTTTTTACGTAAGTAAGCTAAGTGTATGTCATTATTGAGCAAACCTAGGTAACTAAGCATATTAGAGATAACTTAGCATATTAGAGCTAACTTAGGTCATTTCAGAGGAAACAAAGCTAAGTATAGATCATTTTGGAGATCTGACATACTTGACATACTTCACTCCTACTTCTTCTCCGTCTCCTTCATCATCCTGATGTGCTTAGAGCGGTGAGGTAGTGGGATGTAGTCTTCTACCACAATTGGCATGGTCATGTCGCCCAGCTGTGGGATCGCGAGGTCATTGTCAGGCACCACCACCATCCCGAGGCCATCTTCAGGCAGCACCATCGCTAGGTCATCATCAGCCACCACCATCTCTTGCGCATCATCAGCCACCACCATTGCTTGTCCATCGTCAGCCGCCACCATCGCTTGCCCATCGTCAGCCACCACCATCGCAAGGTCATCGTCAGACAGAGGTTGCACCTCCTCTCCTCTTCTTCCCCACTCCATTCCAGATCATACTCACTCTTGCTTTTGCTGTAGCCAGAGTCGCTGCTGCTTTGGTTGTAGCCAGAGTCACTGCTGCTGCTCCCATTGCCTGACCAAATGCAACAAAGTTTTTTTAACAATCGATGTGAGACAAAGCCAAATGTAGAGGAAGAAGAGGCAGCACATATTGGCATCGTCGACGTTCTGGTACCGCATGCGGCACATAGTCATGTTGAACACCTTCACGGTGAGCATGGCGTCGCCATCGTGCCTGAAGACAAGGAAGTACCCATATCGCAGGTCGTAGGCATGGACGAACTGCTCCCAGCCACGACACATGTACATGTGACCGAACCTGATCACCACCTCCACGTCCCAATGCGTGCAAAGCCCGCTGCCGGCCTGTCACAGCTTCACATTCTTTGGCTGATGGTCGTCCAGCATCTTCATAAAAGTGTCAGGCAACCTCTACAGCATGGGTCAAGGAGTGATGTAGCAAACAGCAGAGTTATCATAAAGAGATGGGTGAAGGGGAGATCTCTCCTTTTATATACCTGCCTCCTGGAGGAATTCTCAAGTATGATAGTGAAGAACTCAAAACCATCCAACTCGTACTCTGGTGTGGCAGAGCGCAGCCTGCGATGGCGGACTCCCCCCATCTCTGATAAGCAGCAGAAGAGACCAATTAGTAATGCTCATGTTTCAAATTGATCATAGACAAATTTATCATAGGTACATTAGCAGTAATATTGTGGTCATCACCGAAAAATCATTAGAGGATAAATGCAGTAATATTGACCAAGAATTATTAAGTTCCAGATTCTCCATATTTACTTGAATGCTCCACTGAATGGCAACCTTTGCATGTGCATAATTCTAAATTGTACTGAATGGAAGCTGTTGCCCTAACTGAACTGAACCGAATTGCAAAATCTTGCCCAGAACTGAACTTGGAGAGAACTAAATGGAAACTATTGCCTACAACTGAACTAGCCTTGAGAGAAGATGGCAAAATAGATCAATTTGTGAGCATGTCATTGCAAGAAGGTGCAGGTGGAAAAGCAGATCAACTAAACTAAATTGAACTACGGCCCAGAACTAAACACTTGAGCAGAAATCAACAATACAAAGTGGCAGATTATTCCGGTTGCGTGCTTCTTCGGACTCCCGCTGAAATTAGGCACGGGATTTCACTAAAACATAAGTTGTATCACCATAACCCGGTAAAATTATCATCTAGGACTGGTCTCTGTAGTTTAAATAAGGAAGTAAGACCTTTCTTTCAAATTATCATCATAGTTGTAAACTAACGATATGAGCAAGATTACCATGCTACAATGATCACAATACGCAAAACACAAGTGATTCACACTCAATATTCTGTAACAATCCCAGTTCACACATATACAACCTGAATTTAACAACTAGTCACACTATTCACTTAATAGAATCTGAATTCAAACTTTGTTGTTTCTGCCTAACTGATACTAAAAACACTAGTACAACTCCATTCCTAAGCATCTTCTACACCACATATGACCGCCGACGAACCTAAACCACCACCAAATTCACACCAAGAATAGGAAGAAATCATGCTGGAAAGAAATGGAGGAAGGGGGGAATTTTTCACCGTACCTCGCTTCAACATCTTGGAAGATGGGGCAGTACACGGCGGCGGCGGTGGAGGGGGAAGGATGGCGCCGGGGTGGAGGAGGGGGCAACGAGGTCATGTGGGGTGGTGGCGGCTTGAGCACGGGGGCAGGGCAGGGCGACACGACGAGGGGGGTGGCATGAGGCGGAGGAGGGGGTCGCCGGAGCGGTGCTGTGATGGGGGTAGCGCACGACGGCGGCGGCACGGAGCGGGGTGGTGTGGGGTGGCGGCTGCTCAGGGGTGGGACAGAGATAGAGAGGGGACAGAGAGATGGGTCGGGTGTCATTGGCATTTTGTTAGGGCATGGTTCTTTGCCGTCTGCCAGTAGACGGCAAAGAGCCTAGATAACAGGCGTTAGTTTGGCCACGTTCTTTGCCGCCTGCTAGTAGACAGCAAAGAAACTTTGCCGTTCGCTCGCAGACGACAATGAAAGTGACCATTAGGTAGTCCACGCTAGTGGGCCACCCACACTCTTTGCCGTCTGGCAGCTGACGGCAAAGCTTCTATCCCGTGTGCTGGCCGACGGCAAAGAGCTCGCCGATGGCAAACATGACCTTAGTCGTCATCTTTCTTCAAACTAATGGCAAAGACATTCTTTACCGTCAGCCAGCTGACGGCAAAGAGCTGGCTGACGGCAAAGATCCTGATTCCAGTAGTGTCCCTCTCTATACCCATCTTCACTAGCTAGTCCTCTCCGTAGTTAGGGCTATCTAGGTACCTCACTATCTATGTCTACTAGCTAATTAAGAAGGAGAATTGAATATCCTCACTGTGTATGTGCTCGATCTCTCACTCAATATTAGGTGAGCAAAAAGAAGGAGTTGTGCAAGAATAGACATATATGTGTGTTTGTGCATTGGTTCAAGGAGTAACGTGATCCACTAGCGCGATATGATACCGAATTGTGTGTGGCATGTGAGTTGCCTATATTGTGTATTTGTTGAAATGTGGGTGACATGAGTTGCCTATGTTTT
The DNA here is from genome assembly GCF_002162155.2 of Triticum dicoccoides. Classification (NCBI taxonomy): domain Eukaryota; kingdom Viridiplantae; phylum Streptophyta; class Magnoliopsida; order Poales; family Poaceae; genus Triticum; species Triticum dicoccoides. The sequence continues at coordinate 519,779,962 of NC_041391.1, forward strand.
TCTGAAATGTCGATTCATTTCCATTCCGGAGAATTTTGGGCAAACTCAATATGTCCTCTGTTTAGGGAAGGTCACGTCAAAGTTTTGCATGGATTTGATGCATGCATGCAGGCGTACGTGGTTATAATTCTTTTGCTCCGCACAGGCGATCATGAAGGTCAATGGAAGGATGGTGGAAAGATACTAGCAATTCGCGATGGACAACATGCATGAAAAAAGACTGAAGGATGTTTTATGTCCGTGTCAAAAATGCAAAGGAGGAGTTAAGCTTGACCCCTTTAAGGGTGGTCAATTGAAGGCACATCTGCTCATGCATGGTTTCATGGATGGCCATACTCGGTGGATAAGTGAAGAAGATGATGATGAGGACGTTGACGCGGCAGGAAATAACAACATGGGGCCAAACGAAGAGATGACCGATTATGCGCCCGAAGAAGAGGGCCTCGGAATTGGCGATGGCAAAGAGGTCGGACATGGCGGAGAAGAGGTCAGACCAGGCGGGAAAGACACGAACACGCTGCAGTGTTCGTCGCTACTACTTTCAGCGATGAGGGGCTCACATGTTCGAGACCTGCTTCACAAGAAGACGACTAGCGACAGAGTTGCTTCTAGAGAGGAGGCCAAACTGGCACAACTGGAGCTAGACTCGATATCTCCACTGCATGATCATTGCGATCCTGAGGTCACCCACTTGAGTTTCACGCTAGAACTTCTAAAGACAAAAAAAACAAATGGACAGACACAAGCCTGGATGAGCTTCTGAAGTATCTAAATACAGTTCTTCCCGCAGGAAGCCTGTGTCCTACTAGTATTGAGGAGGCAACGAAAATCATGCACCCTCTTGATCGGCCGCACATTAGATACCACACATGCATCAACGGTTGCATCATATATGAGAATGGGCACGAGGAAAAAACCATCTGTCCAAAGTGCGATGCTTGACGATATAACAAGGCTGGAAAAAAAGATCCATAGAAAGTTGTATGGTACTTCCCGGTCGCTCCCCGTCTGTAGCGGTGTTTCATAGATCCTAAGGAAGCAATGCTTATGCGCTGGCATGCGGAGATGGTGAAGCCAGACGACTAAGATGATCCAAAGCTGAGACACTTCGCAGATGCTAGCCAGTGGAGAGCATCAAACGCTGAATATAAATATTTCACAGATGATGCAAGGAATATCATGCTTGTGCTAGTAGTGATGGCATGAATCCATTTGGCAACCAGAACACCAATCATAGCACATGGCCTGTGTTTATATGGATGTACAACCTCCCCCCCCCTAGAAGTGCATGAAGGAAAATTACATACACATGAGTATGCTTATTCAAGGGTCGAGACAACAGGGAAATGATATTAATCTGTATCTCGGGTTACTGAAAGAGGAGCTACACACGTTATGGCCAATGCCGGCCGAGACATGGGATGCCAGCACAGGACAGTATTTCGACATGGATATTCTAGATGCACCAGGTGCATGGATGATACAACTTCTCAGCAGCTATCGAAAGATGGCGGGTGTTTGAAAATCATGTACATGGGGCATTGAAGATGGCACGAGAAGGATGTCCCATCGAGAAACCGTGGAGATCTATTCAATGGTAAGGCTGAGCATCGAGCACCTCCACCTAAGTGAAGCGGCGTCAAAATATACGAGTTACTGAAGAACTTGGAAGAGTGCCCCTTGCCGGGAAAGACAAATAAGAAAATGGCACCGGAGCCGCCGCTGAAGGTATGGAAGAAGAGGTCTGTTTTCTGGGACTTGGAGTACTGGCCCAAACTCGACACGTCGCATAGCCTTGATCAAATGCATATAACGATGAATATCCTAGAGAGCTTGCTTCGAACATTGATGAACATGCTAGAGAAGACCAAGGTGGGACGAAGGCAAGAAAGACTTGGAATTTTTGAATATCAGCAAAGATATCCAAATGCCTGGTAAAAGTCGTCGAAGGAGATGGAGATGGAAGATAGGGGGGAAAAGTAAACAAGAAGGAAGAACAATATTGCCCCCCCCCTCTTGCTTCACCTTAGATTTGAAGTAGGTCAATCAATTGCTCAAGTGCCTTGCTGTAATCAAAGTTATTTCCGGGTACTGTTGGAAGATAAGCACATACCTGGACACCAAGAAAAAAGGTTCAGCGGGATGAAGCCTCACAACTGTCATGTGATGATGACGTAGTTACTCCTGGTTGCATTTAGAGGGATTATGGACACACACGTCCGTGAGACGCTTACTGACCTATGTCACTTTTTTGATGCTATCTCTCAAAAGTCGACCTGTGTGAAGCAACTCCAAAGGCTACAGGAAGATATCGTTGTCATGCTAAATGAGGTATAGATGTTCTTCCCGCCCTTGTTCTTTGATGTCATGTGCATCTGTATGTCCACATCGTGGACGACATCATCAACCTAGGGCCGACATTCCTGCACAGCTTGATGCCATTCGAGAGGATGAATGGGGTCATCAAAGGATTCATTTATAACATGTCTCATCCGGATGTAAGCATGGCCTGGGGCTATCTGACCAAAGAGTGCATCTCCTTCTGCGAGAATTATCTAGGCATCAGAGACCCTATTGTTGATTTGCCCATCGACAAGCACTGTGGAAGGCTCCAAGGAGGAGGTCACACCAATGATCAGATGGAATTGAATGTGGACCACTCGGGCCGATAGAACGAGTTTTACAGGGCAAACTTAGTAATGCTACAACACCTAGATGTGCTAGAAGATTTTCTGACACTGCACAAAGAGACCGTCACAAAGAACTACCATGACCGTGGGGTGGACAGGACGGACGCTGAAGTTATTAGAGCGCACAACTCCACTTTCTTGCCTTGGTTCAAAGATTGAGTTTTTGCTAATCCCCCGGAAGAGGGTTGTCCGGGCGGAATGTTCATATACGCCTTAGCACCTGGCCCGTTGGTCAACGTCATGACTTATCAAGCATACAATATCAATGGATACATGTTCTATGCGGTGGCTAAAGATATAAACAGTGATAATCAGAACTCAGGGGTGACGATGGAAGCCATGACTCGGAATGTAACTGAAAGAATTACAGAAGGGTCGAAGAGATCTGAGAGTTTGACTACTCTGGATTGCATAGCGCGACGATGTTCCATGTCAGATGGGCTAAGAACGTACAAAGAGAAAACCAACATTTCACTACCATGTGTATACCCGACGCTAATAGAGCTACCATGTACGCACCACCAAAAATGAGCCATGGGTACACGCTAAGCACATAAAACAATGCTTATTCATAACCGACCTGAGCAATCCCGGCCATGTTGTCATGAGGAGAGGCAAAAGGAGCATCGTCGGAATGGATGGAGTCACCAACAAAGGAGCCAGGGTGTGACGCGAACCCGGTACAGGAGGGCCCGCTTGCTACAGGACAAGCGGCTAGGGTTTTGGAGAATATACACTCGACCGCCGCACCTCCCTCCCCCATTCTAGATCTCATTTCACTACTACTGTAGTTCTGGGAAGCCCCTACGGGTTCGGCCCCTAGGGTTTCTTCAAATTTGTTTGGCTGGTCGGAGGGGAAGGTGGGGGGAAACCATAGGTCCTTCTCCCAAGTTGTTGCTTCATCTCCGCGTGCTCGCCCGCCCTCCTCATCTATGGTGGACAGGCAGGCAGATTTCAACCGCGGCCACCGCATGGATGGCTTCGGGGAAGGGCGCGCAGGGCGAGGCGCTGGTCGGTTCGGCTGAGGCGCCGGACATGACCGCGGTGGTGACGGGGGCGGGAGCAACCTGGTCTGGATGCGCGAAATCAACGACGGTGGGCAGAACTCCTCCAACATGGACCCCAGACGTGGGCAGTCCGACAGGGGGAGATGGGAGGCCGCGCCCATGGAGTCACAGAATGATGGCCATCAGAACGAGAAGTGGGGTGACAACAATCAAGGCACAGTGGGAGCGGGGCTTGCTGGCCATCGACAACAACAGCAAGATCTTCGCCAGAACAGGAACATCGACATCAAACTCCCGGCAAGAGGAATGCCTCCCCACTAGTGGGTGGTGCTAAGGTTTGTGTTACTAGCAAAGAACCTGGGCACTTTCCCGTATGTTGTCCTCGTGCAATATGTGGAAGAGGTGGTTTACAAGGGCATCTTGTTCCAATCTGCAATATTGTGCTTCCTTGGGAATGCGTGGCACCAATGTGTGGATTTTAGGCTAAGGTTGAGTGTTTTTATTACATACATGACTCCAGCACACCAAATCAGAACACTGACAAGAATAGATTTGTTGTGATCACTATTGTGGAAGGGCACGCCTCAAGAAGACAGTTAGAGGAATTTTTAACGCTTACATAAATACCAATCGGAAGTATTCTTCCAGATCAATTGGCCCTAATACTTTTGTGATGAGGTTTCCTTCACCTAGAAATGTGGATAAAGCTTGTTTCACTAAAAGTATAAATTTCAAGAGTTGTGGAGCTGTTGTGAGCTTGAGAAAGTGGTCGGAGTCTGTGGGTGCCAAGGGTGTACTTAACATTGCTTGGGTCAATGTTAGCAACATTCCTTTGGATAAGAGACATGAGAAGAACATTGCTTATGTGGGCTCTTTGGTTGGGGTGACCCTAGAAACTGATAAATCCACTGTTACCAGACCTGAATCTGTTAGAATTAAGTGGGGATGTAGAGATGCTGAGGATATTCCTTCTAAGGTTGAGGGGGTAATGGGTGGTGATGTTTATGACTTTTTTTTACTTTGTGGATAAGATCTTAGTGATAAAAAACCCCAAAAGAAAGAGTAGTTGTGCAACAAGATGCTGATGGGGCGCTTCTCCTAAAAGAGCTAGATTTACTATGGGTGGGTGACCTGAGGGACAGGGGGCCACTTCATCTACTATGGGTGGTTATTCTACCCCTTCCAATTTGGTTGGGGGACAAAAAACATTACCTATGAGGTTGGGGATTGTAGAACAAACTAGGGAGAATATGAATGCAAATGTGAACAATGATGAAGTCCCTTTGGAGGAGGAAAGTGAGGAGGTGGACAATGAACTTCTCACTGATACTATAGCTGCAGAAAATGAAAGGGAGTAGATGAACGAGAGGGAAAACTTATCACCTGAAAAAATGTCTTATGACAAGATTGTGGTGAATTCTATGCAAATTATCCCTAGTGCTATGGTTAACAAAAACTACACATCCTATTTGGTAGTGGTGGTTGGACAGCCTATAGTGACAGAGATGGCCCATGATGATAATTCTTGTCAGCAAAACACACTTATGTACTCTATGCAATCCCCTACTGCATCTAGTGATAATGTGGAGGTGATCCTACCCCCCCCCCTGTTATGGAAGAAATACAGACAAGGCCGAGTCAGAGGACTGCTGGCACCAATATGGAGCATGTGGGTGTCAGAGCTGAAAAAATGACAACGAAAAGAAATCTGCAAGGTAATGATCTTGATACTGGTAATTCTTTTGAAGTACTTTCAAATTTGGAAATTATATCCACTTCTGCCAAGATGGATGTTAATATTCCTGATGATAACTTTGTTGTGATTGATGTGATTAGAGAACTTGAAAAATCTAGGGCTAATATAGCTAAGAAAATCGATAATAATGAGAAACAACAAGATAAGGTTTTGTTCATTACAAATGCTGCTGGAGACGAAACTCCACTAAACACATCTTGGTTGAATAATTGGATGATGATAATTTTACTGTGGTAAGGTCCAGAAAGAGAGAGAAACACAACAAAAAAAAGACACATCCGTGACATTTTGGGCCATGAATTTTTTTTCCTGTCATGCTTATGACACTTCTATGACGATAATTGTGACAAAACCAGGTATCATCATAGATGTGGTGTCTCCTACTTCTATGAGAAAAATCATGACAGAAAATGGGATTTTCATCTTGGGCGGGCCAGAGACACAGCTGCATGACATTCTTTGGGCCGTCCATGACGGAAAAACCATGGTAGAAGCGAGGGCGAGGAAAATATCGGGGAGTTCCTGGTTACGGTGGATGGTCACGGGCCGAGCGATGCGCGTTTCTCTCATACACGTACGTGCGTGGGTGCGAGGCGTTGGGCTCTAACTAAACCCGAGCAAGGCGTTCGCCTACTGAACCCGAGCGGTTGCACTAGCTACGTTACTGAACCCCGATCGATCCCTTGCTATTAACGGAACCCAATCGAGCGATTCCTAAGCTACTGCTGCTAACTGAAGCCGATCGAACCTGCTGCCTCCTTCCCTTGATGAACAGTGAGCGTTGTCGGGGGGTGGAAGAACAATTCCCGGTGGGGGGTTGGATGAACAAGACCCCGTGGTAGTAAAGGCCATTGCCGCTGGATGAACAGGACCCTGATTCATCGAGCCGGTTGGGGGTGGATGAATAGGACCCCGTGGAGGGCTGGATGAACAGGACGAACCTGTGGAGGGCTGGTTGAACAGTTGCCACTGAAGGGCTGGATGAACAGTAGCTCATGGAGAGGTGGTTGAACAGGACCCCATGGAGAGGGCTGGTTGAACAGTAGAAGGTGGAGGAGCGGTGGAGGCTAGATGAACAGGAGCCCATGGATGAACAGACGCAGGTGGAGGCTGGAGGAGGTTGATGGTGGATGAACAGTAGCTCGTGGAGGCTGGAGGAGGTCGATAGTGGAGATGAACAGTAGCCCGTGGAGTCCCGTTTTGCGGTACTCCACACCCCTCCCGATCAATAGGACCCCATTTTGACCGTAGGCACTCAAACACAAGTCCGTTTCTTCCGTTTTGCGATACGCCAGACCCCTCCCAATGAATAGAATCTCGTCTTGACCCTAGGCGGTCGAACACACGGACGTTTCCTCCGTTCTAAGGTATGGCAAGCCTCATTTCAATCGGTTATTCCGTCCAAGCTGATTGCCTCCCGATGAACACGATGACGTAGTTCCTTTGTTCTGACCTAGCCGGTTGGCTGCCGATGAACAGGACGCCGTCACTGCCTCCCCATGTACACGAGCCCTAGCCGTACGTATGCACGAGTAGGCGTTTGAGACCTCGCTTGTATCTACATACGTGGTTGTATTTACTTTCTTGCACCCTGGCTGTGCGTATGTGTACACGGTACATGCGCGCCTCTACTACAACACGTGCACGCCTCTACTACGACATGTGCCCTTCCTTACTCGGCCACGGTTCCTCGCTGCAGCCTTTAGACAGACCGATTGACCTGTATGTACGTACATGTTCGTGACCAGAATGACAATGCTACGTACACTTCGACTAGGTGGTCCCGACTGTCAGGCACTTCCTTGCATGCAAAGATGTAGCTAGTGGCTCCCAGCAGTTAGGGGGAAACATTTTTTTTGCAAAATACGGTGGCCCGTCCGATGGGTCCCTGCTGTTAGGTGGAGGAATCATTATTTTGTGTGTAATAAGGATGCACTTTGATGCGTAGCATCCCTCGACTACCCGCACCGACACTCCATCACCACCGCAAGCACCGAGAGGACCAACGACAAGAGCACGTGCATGCGCCATCGAGAACGAGATTGACTCTCTCCTCTTTGAGTTTTGGTCGGATTTGCATGAGAATTGGGTTCTACCTCATAAAGACTTGTTATGCAATCTAGGATACCAAGGAGATGATCGTGAGAAGGAGAAGGTGAAGGTTCGAGCACCCATGGAGCAGGAGAAGGAAGGAGAGGACAAGAAGAACGAAGGAAACGAGTCTATGGACACTCCGGGTGCCCGGACGGAAGGACCTCGGGTGCCCGCACGAGCAACCAAGGGGGGGCCAAACTCCCTGGGCACCCCGGGTGCCCGGCCACCACCTGGGCTATGCCCCTGCCCGCCCCAGGTGCCCGGACCTGAGGCCCCGGGTGCCCGGCTGCCACCTGGGCTGCACCCCGGGTGCCCAGGTTGTGGCCCCGGGTGCCCGACCCCTACCACACCCCGCTCTAGCCCCGACCGGGTGCCCAGGACTTGGACCCCCGGGTGCCCGACCAAGGCCGCCCAGATGCCTACACCGACCCCGGGTGCCCGGTCCTCCTGTCGCCAGGTCCGTGACCGGTCCGGGTGCCTAGCCCTCTTTGCACCGGGTGCCCGGACCCCTCTGAGGGCCTACGTGCCTCCTTGGGGCTTTGCCCTTGTATTCCCCCCCCCCCTCACTTATTTTGTCTAAGAACTATAAGTACCCCCCACCTAGCTCTTTGGAGAGGTTAGCAAAGTATTAGATAAAACATTGAGAGCTTTGTCCTTGTATCCCCTTCTCTTGGAGATCAAGACCCCTCTTGAGAAGAATCATTGTGGATTGCAAGACCTCCCAAGGGAGTAGATCATCATCAAGACCTCACCTCCTCTAGGAGTGGGAAGAACTTTACCTAGTGCTTGTTTCCTTGGATTGATCTTGTAATCTTGTGGATCTCATGTATGCTACTCTATTGGATGTGATATTTGGGTTTGTTTGAGTGATTTGTGCCTTGTGTTCTTGAGCGTTCTTCCACTTTTCCCCCTCCAAGTGTGAAAAGATCCCCTCTAGGGTTTCACCCTACAACATCTTGGTATCATGAGCAAGGTTGGTTCACATCTTGGAGTCCCATCCCCCCATTTGCTAGCTTGATTTTGTTGTTTTTCGTCCAAATTCGAAAATCCCCACAAAAATAGCCCCAAAAAACTTTTCTTGCAATTTGTTGGATCTTGTGAGATTTGGTAGTTTTGGTCCATGGATTTGATGTTTGGCAAGTGGATCTAGCCCCAACCCAACAATCCCCACCCTTCCCATCACGAAATACTCCGAATTTTGCATTTCCCCCAAATTTTCCGCCCAAAACGGAGACCACCGGGTGCACGCACCTCGAACCACGGGGAACCGGCACCCCCGGGCTGTTTGCCCCGGACCACCCCGGGCACCCGCACACCCCACCCCCGGGTGCCCGCACCTCCCCCCAAATCAGCCCACTACCAACACCGTTTTGGCCATAATTTCCACCTCCCAAGTCCGTTTTTCGTGTTCTTTAGCTCGGTTGGAAGCTCTTGACACCCTCCATCCACATATATCATTACCACCACCATTAGCATACACCCAAAAATTCATCATCATAGCACCCACCTTCCGCATTTGACCAATTTGAGTTGCGGTTTTCGTTTCCTAGGGTGTTTCGGCTACTTAGGAGCGTGTGACATCGACATCACCGCCATTCATCATTGCCTCGGAGTCATCTTCTCCAACGATCATCACCGTTGCCACCTCTAACCGTAAGAAAGGATGGTAACCTCGACAAACTTACCCTTGCTTTTGCATTGATAGCCCGAGCCATTTTGCATCACTTACCCATTGAGACTAACAAGATGAGAATTGCCAGGCCACGCTATTGTGCACCGTAGTGATCGTGTTATCATATTTTTGCCATAAGTCTCTCCCATGCATATTTTACATGTCTCATCTCATACTCGGCTTGAGCATCGAGCATAGAAAAAAAAAGCTTTTAAGCAAAAGAGGGGAAACAAAGAGCTTGTAAGCAATAGCATTGAGCCTTTTTGCATAGTTATATCATCTTGGTCATCGCATACATAGCATAGTTGGGATTGAAGACGACACGTTTCTCTCATGGGTTGGTGCACAAGCGTATCTTGCCCATTTTAGAAATCGAGCTAGTGTCTCTCTAGCATTCACACAACAAGAGCATTTTCCGTGGTTGCACATTTTGAGCTCATTCCTTGGTTGTGTGAATCCATCTATCTTTCGTGCGTGTGTTCCTAGTGATATCCTTGGGTTTGATCTATTTGCTTGACTTGCATTTTTGTGAACCTTCTCAACCTTATCGATATCTTGATTAACATTTGCTTGAAATTTTTACCACCATCCTAACCGAGCTCCTCCATAAGCTTCTTATTTGTAGGTGAGAGAAACAAACCCGGTTCCAACTCTCCTATTGTGGCATTACATTGAGTGACACTTGTTACATTCTCAATCCTCGGAAAACGTAACTTGGGTATTGTTCTCTCATTTTCCTACTCACCCCACTTGGTTATGATGGATAGGCCAAGTTTGTCGGCGTACCTGCTTCTCGAGGAGCAAGATGGCAATCACGGCCACGTCACAAAGAATGTCTTCTTCATCACACAATGAGCGCTACATCAAGAGAGCGAAGCATTGAGTGAACGCATGGAGCAACTCACCTCTGACATTCGTGAGTCGGCAACAAGGAGCCGCGACTACATCGATGCCAAATTCACCACACAAACGGAAGAACTACGCAACATGATCATGTGACGTCCATCTTCCTCGTCCTCTTCATCAAGACGGTGCCACTCAAGTCGATGCTCGAGTAGCCAATCTTCGGAACGCCATCGAGCTCAAGCACTTCAACACCACCAAGACGGAGCTACGGCTACAACAACCACTTTGGCATCTTCGCCAAGTGCTTTCAAGGCATCTTCACCTTCGGACGTTCAACATCTTTGCCTACTTACCACGAGTACACCTACAACGACTTCCTCAAGTCCAAGGCAACCACCTATGAGCAAGGGTGCCACTCTCATCTTCGGAAGCCCCTCAAGGAAGATGGCCGAGCATGGGAAATTCCCTTTGGTTATGGAGATGAGCTACGAGGTGCCACATCATATGGGCCTCCAACAACAAGGCGGCGACAAGAAGGTTGAGCATGGGACCATCCCTTCAGACAAGGCGATGATAGGAGTTGAGCATGGAGACATTTGCACCAACATCTCTCTGACACCCACATATGACGAGATGCCCCAATTACCATGTGAGGAGAGACACCTCACCATGAGTAATATGAGTGACTCCCGGTGTTCATCTTCTGCTATATGAAGGGTGAGGTGGCTCAGAAGAGGAGATGCCCCTCTTCTGCCCCTGTCTTCTGCCCCTGTCTTGTCCCCCATGTGAGGAGATGCCCCTGTCTCCTGGGCCCCCTGGTGGCCTCCCGTTGTCCCTCTTCTGCTATATGAAGGGTTTTGTCCTGAAAAAAATCGTGGGCAAGCTTACGAGATGAAACTCCACCGCCACGAGGCGGAACCTTGGTGGAACCAATCTAGAGCTCCAGCAGAGCTGTTCTGCCGGGGATACTTCCCTTCGGGAGGGGGAAATCATCACCATCATTATCACCAACGATCCTCTCATCGGTAGGGGGTCAATCTCCATCAACATCTTCATGAACACCATCTCCTCTCAAACCCTAGTTCATCTCTTGTATCCAATCTTGTATCCAAAACCACAAATTGGTACGTGTGGATTGCTAGTAGTGTTGATTACTCCTTGTAGTTGATACTTATTGGTTTACTTGGTGGAAGATCATATGTTCAGATCCTTAATGCATATTATTACCCCTCTGATTATGAACATGAATATGCTTTGTGAGTGGGTGAAGTCTTGCTATTAATAGTCATGTGAATTTGGTATTCGTTCGATATTTTGATGAGATGTATGTTGTCTTTCCTCTAGTGGTGTTATGTGAACATCGACTACATGAAACTTCACCATTATTTGGGCCTAGAGGAAGGCATTGTGAAGTAATAAGTAGATGATGGGTTGCTAGAGTGACAGAAGCTTAAACCATAGTTTATGCGTTGCTTCATAAGGGGCTGGTTTGGATCCATATGTTTAATGATGTGGTTAGGTTTACCTTAATACTTTTGTTGTAGTTGCGGATGCTTGCAATAGAGGTTAATCATAAGTGGGATGCTTGTCCAAGTAAGGGCAGTACCCAAGCACCGGTCCACCCACATATCAAATTATCAAAGTAACGAACGTGAATCATATGAGCGTGATGAAACTAGCTTGATGATAATTCCCATGTGTCCTTGGGAGCGCTTTTCTCATTATAAGAAATTGTCTAGGCTTGTCCTTTGCTAGAGAAAGTATTGGGACACCTTGCTGCACTTTATTTACTTTCATTTCTTGTTACTCTTTACTATTTATCTTATCACAAAACTATCTATCACCTACAATTTTAGTGCTTGCAGAGAAAACCTTACTGAAAACCGCTTATCATTTCCTTCTGCTCCTCGTTGGGTTCGACACTCTTACTTATCGAAAGGACTACGATAGATACCCTACACTTGTGGGTCATCAGTAACCACCACTAGCCCCACACATGAGAGCATGCCACACACCCTATGTGAGGTTGAGAGCCATTTGAGTGACTCCACCAACCATACGAGTGAGAGCATACAAGAGGGAGTGAGTGAGCCACAACACTTAGTGAGTGAGGTAGTTGAGAGGGCACGTGAGGCCACTATGATTTCTAACAACTTAACCTCTACTCCAAGTGTGTTTTCTTTGGTGCTAGGTCTCCTACGTGATGACATGCCTATCCTCGATGAGTCCGTACCTCCAATGGAGATGACGATGGCCATGGTGGATGATGATGCACCCCCACATGGTTCCATCAAGATGACGATGACCACGACTTGGTCTTCAACACCTCACCTACAACACATGAGCGATACCCCAAAGGTAACATAGGTGATGGTGCTTCTCTTGTCCCACTAGTGGACTTTCTTGCAAATGATTGCTTGCATGATGATGATCACCTTATGGATTCACATCATATTATGTCTTCTACATGCTTAGATATGCCACCTATTTATGATGAATATGATGATGAGCATATTGATTTGCCTAATTGTGATCCTATGCTCCATAGGATATCTTGTGAAAATTCTATCGGTAACGTCATGTTTGACAATCCTTCAAACTTGTCATATGCTATGAGTGAGATCTCCCATATTGCATCATTTCAATCTCAACATAGTAACTATGCATGCCCCATTAAAATAAATCCCATTTGCACTTATGTCATAGATGACGAGATGATGGTCATTGACTTTTGTTTTTCACGCGATGATATTGCTATGCTTCCTTTACATGATTTGTGCAATTCATCTACTATGCTATGCCATGATCACATTGTTCCACATATGCATTGTTTTGGATGTTGTCAATACTCTCCCTGTGATGTTTCTACACATGCTCATGAGGAGACCCCCATAGTTTCCTCATACGTATTAGGAGACCTTGATGCATTCCATACTTTGCATGATTCCCATAATTGCTTGCATCATATGCATACCATTCATAACAATGCTCAAGATATACCTAGTGATGCATTCCACAATTTGAGTCTCCATTATGCTATACATAATAACAAACCTCTCGTGATGGATGACATGTTTCTATATCACACCTATCATTTATTTGAGCATTGGTTATTTAGTGTTAACCAACACATGCACGTGAGCATCATAACGGATGATGTGTACATATCCCACGCACACACAATTTTCCCTTTGTCTTTATTTTATGTAGGTACTCATGTATACTCGTCAACCTCTCAATCCCAAGAGTTGACGCAATGAGATCTTGAGAGCAACGATGATTTGGGATCCCATGGACTATCCCTAGCATCGTTCCCTTTGCGCAAGGACTAAGCGCATCTATTTTCCTTGGTTCTCACACTGCTTCGGCCTATATATCACTTGTTATGTTATGCCCATTTTATCGTGTTCACTTTGCATGCTATGCCTCTTTCCATGACTTTTCCATGCAATTGTGACCCATGCTTGCACTTACATATGATTCACCATTATACTACTTCTATGTGTACCTGCCTGCTTGGTGGAGATACTTGTTGCTATTGCCATGTTTACCATGTGCCACATGCTATTGTTGATTCTTGTGTTGGGAGAGTCATATTGTTCAATTGCTATTTGCATAGGATTTCTTGACAATACAATGATGATACATTACTTATATCTTGCTTTCATGCTTGTGATATGTCATGTGCATTATATATGCTCACTATTTGCACACATGACATGATTGCCATGATTACTTCTAGTATGTTGCATCTTCCCACTACTAGCTTGCTTGAGTTGATGACTATGATTGCTTGCTTTGTTGCATCAACCATGTTCCATTATTACTCACTTTATTGGGTTGATGACATATATGCTCATGCCTCTCACTTGATTTGTCTTGATCATTGTCTCTTGTCTCCATTAGTTGCATCTCTCATCTCACCTTGTATTGAGTGCCAACTTGCTATGCGTATTGATCATGGAGACTTGGACATATTACTTGTGATGCATGCTTGTTTGATTGAGCTTATTGTCTGGTTGTACTCGCATCATATGCTTTCATACCATACCACACCTTGTCCATTCATATGATAAGAATGGTGAAAACACTTGTTGGGTGTCTCACCACATGGATGATGGGTTTTGCATTTCCACTAACCTCATTTATTTTTCCGAGTGTTTGTCCCGTTCTTTCATTTTGAAGGATTCACAAGGTGGTATGATAACAAGACATTTTGGTTATGTGAAGACATATGTGATGTGCAACTCCAACATCCCCGAGAAACTCATAAAGGTGAGCTCCTTCCCTTTGAGCCATCCTCAAATGCACATATGGGATGGGTCATTCTTGCATTGTTGTTTCCTTCTTGTAGCCTACATGATGCATCTCACGAACGAAGGAGCGACATTGGAGATTGGCTCTATGGACCTTTACATTAAGGGACGCTCGGACTTATTGGATGCACCTCCGGAACTCCACTCATCCCACAACATCGAGCATTGGTACACCAACACGTAAATATTTGATTGTGCTCAATTTAGAGGCTTAAATGTCATGCAACACTTCTTTGTCAAACCATATGATATGCCTGAGGACAACACTTGTTGGGTTAATCACCTCTCGAATGCTTGGTTTTGCTCTAATGCTAACCACATCTTTTTTTCCAAGTGTTTGTCGTACTTTCTCCTTTTGAAGGAATCACGAGACGGTTTGACATCGGAGAGTGTACATTTCGAGCTTCCACATGATACGTCCTTGGTGGTCGTCTACTTCTACACGGCGACGCCCTCTCTAACACATGGTGATTAAGATCACGATCCGTGGACGGATCTCTCCCAAGGGGTGGAGATGATGTGGAGCATCCCTCGACTACCCACACCGACACTCCATCACCACCGCAAGCACCGACAGGACCAATGGCAACAACACGTGCATGCGCCATCGGGAACGAGGTTGACTCTCTCCTCTTCGAGTTTCGATCAGATTCGCATAAGAATTGGGTTCTACCTCATAAAGACTTGTTATGCATTCTAGGATACCAACGAGTGATCGTGAGAGGAGAAGGTCAAGGTTCGAGCACCCATGGAGCAAGAGAAGGAAGGAGAGGACAAGAAGAACGAAGGAAAGGAGTCAATGGACATTCCGGGTGCCCGAACGGAAGGACCCCGGGTGCGGGGGCGAGCAACCAAGGGGAGGGCCAAACTCCCTTTGCACCCCGGGTGCCCGGCCACCACCTGGGTTGTGCCCCTGCCCACCCCGGGTACCCGGACCTAAGGCCCCGGGTGCCCGGCCTCCCACCCGGCTGCCACCTGGGATGCACCCCGGGTTCCCGGCTTGTGGCCTCGGGTGCCTGGCTTGTGGCCCCAGGTGCCCGGCCCCTACTGCAGCCTGCTTCAGATCCGACTGGGTGCCTGGGCCTTGGACCCCCGGGTGCCCGGCCAAGGCCGCCCAGCCGCCTACACCGACCCCGGGTGCCCGGCCAAGGCCGCCCAGCCACCTACACCGACCCTGGGTGCCCGGACTTAGAACCCCGGGTGCCCGGTCCTCCCGCCGCCAGGTCCCTGACCGGTCCGGGTGCCCGGCCCCCTTTGCACCGGGTGCCCGGACCCCTCCGAGGGCCTGCGTGCCTCCTTGGGGCTTTGCCCTTGTATTCCCCCTCCTCACTTATTTCATCTAAGAACTATAAGTACCCCCTACCTAGCTCTTATGAGAGGTTAGCAAAGTATTAGATAAAACATTGAGAGCTTTGCTCCTTGTATCCCGTTCTCTTGGAGATCAAGATCCCTCTTGGGAAGAATCCTTATGGATTGCAAGACCTCCCAAGGGAGTAGATCATCGTCAAGACCTCACCTCCTCTAGGAGTGGGAAGAACTTTACCTAGTGCTTGTTTCCTTGGATTTATCTTGTAATCTTGTGGATCTCATGTATGCTACTCTAGTGGATGCGATATTTGGGTTTGTTTGAGTGATTTGTGCCTTGTGTTCTTGAGAGTTCTTCCTCTTTTCCCCTCCAAGTGAGAAAAGATCCCCTCTAGGGTTTCACCCTACAACACACTTCCTTAACCACATTGACCACGCCGCACTGAGAGCACCAAGGCGGTGGACAATGGTGAGGCCTTGGAAGGGGAAGACGCGACAGTGGATGTGAAAGTGCAACTATCCCTAGGTGGTTTTGGTAATTCATAACAACATATAGCTCATTAAGCTAATGCTATTCCAAGACTATTATTTCAGGAAAGCTCAATGAATCGCATGGCATGGATGATGAAAGTGGATCCCTCAAAATACTAAGGACAAAGGATTGGCTCAAGCTTAATTGCTCAAGACTCTTCATTTTATATTTTAGTGATCCAAGATCGCATTGAGTCTATAGGAAAAGCGAATACTATCAAGGAGGGATGAGGTATTGCGTAATGAGCCTCTTGCTTCATGTGCTTAGTGATATGATCCAAAAACTCTCAGCTACTTTCTCACATCCACAAATGACCTAAACCCAAAGCCAAAATCGGTCACACCGATTCTTCCTATCCGGCGCCACCGATTTCAAATGTCATAGCCACTACCACAAACCCTAGGCAAATCGGTTCTACCGATAGGGATCTCGGTCTCACCGAGATGGGTTGTAATCTCTCTATTTCCCTTCGTAACATTGCGATCAAACCGAAGTGAGCGATCGGTCCCACCGAGATTGCAATGTAAACTCTGTGTTTCTCTTTTGTAACATTTCGGTCTCACCGAAAAGAGCAAATTGGTCCCACCGAGTTTACCTGACCAACTCTCTGGAAAGCTTATTACGAAAATCGGTCTCACCGAGGTTGTGTAATCGGTCTTACCGAGATTACGTTATGCCCTAACCCTAACCGAATCGGTCTCACCGAGTTGCATGTCAGTCCCACCGAAGATCACTAACGGTCACTAGGTTTACTAAATCGGTTCGACCGAGTCTGTTGAATCGGTCCCACCGAGTTTGGTAAATTGTGTGTAACGGTTAGATTTTGTGTGGAGGCTATATATACCCCTCCACCTCCTCTTCATTCGTGGAGAGAGCCATCAGACTAAACCTACACTTCCAACTTTCCATTTCTGAGAAAGAACCACCTACTCATGTGTTGAGGCCATGATATTTCATTCCTACCATATGAATCTTGATGTCTAGCCTTCCCCAAGTTGCTTTCCACTCAAATCTTCTTTCCACCAGATCCAAATCCTATGAGAGAGAGTTGAGTGTTGGGGAGACTATCATTTGAAGCACAAGAGCAAGGAGTTCATCATCAACGCACCATTTGTTACTTCTTGGAGAGTGGTGTCTCCTAGATTGGCTAGGTGTCACTTGGGAGCCTCCGACAAGATTGTGGAGTTGAACCAAGGAGTTTGTAAGGGCAAGGAGATCGCCTACTTCGTGAAGATCTACCGCTAGTGAGGCAAGTCCTTCGTGGGCGACGGCCATGGTGGGATAGACAAGGTTGCTTCTTCGTGGACCCTTCTTGGGTGGAGCCCTCCGTGGACTCGCGCAACCGTTACCCTTCGTGGGTTGAAGTCTCCATCAACGTGGATGTACGATAGCACCACCTATCGGAACCACGCCAAAAACATCCGTGTCTCCAACTGCGTTTGAATCTTACAAACCCTTCCCTTTACTTTCTTGCAAGTTGCATGCTTTAATTTCCGCTGCCTATATACTCTTTGCATGCTTGCTTAAATAGTGTGATGATTGCTTGATTTGTCCTAAGATAACTAAAATCTGCCAAACTCTAAAATTGGGAAAAGGTTAAGTTTTTAATTGGTCAAGTAGTCTAATCATCCCCCCTCTACACATACTTCAAGGTCCTACAAGTGGTATCAGAGCTTTGGTCTCCATTTGCTTTGATTTCCATAGCTTTTGGTGGTCATAGCCTTGGTTTCACAACCTAGGAGAGTATGGCGTCTAGCGAGGGAAATTATCACCATAGAGGTCCTTACTTTGATGGTACTAATTTTGCTAGTTGGAAGCATAAGATGAAAATGCATATTCTTGGACATAACCCCGCCGTTTGGGCTATTATTTGTATTGGCTTGCAAGGTGAATTCTTTGATGGGAGAGAGCCGAACCGTGAAGCTAATGCGGAAGAATTGAAGATGCTGCAATACAACGCTCAAGCTTGTGATATCATCTTCAACGGATTGTGCCCCGAAGAATTCAACAAAATCAGCCGTCTTGAGAATGCAAAAGAAATTTGGGACACTTTTATTGATATGCACGAAGGTACCGAATCCGTCCAGGAATCCAAGTTGGATGTGCTCCAAAGTCAGCTTGACAAGTTCAAAATGAAGGATGGTGAAGGTGTCGCTGAAGTGTACTCTAGGCTTGCTCTTATTACAAATGAAATTGCCGGCTTAGGGAGTGAAGAGATGACCGACAGATTCATCATCAAGAAGATCCTAAGAGCATTGGATGGAAAGTATGATACCGTGTGCACATTGATCCAAATGATGCCAAACTACAAAGATCTCAAGCCAACGGAAGTCATTGGAAGGATTGTTGCTCATGCGATGTCACTCAAGGATAAGGAGGAACTTCACAACAAGTCAAGTGGTGCTTACAAAGCCTCAAGTGAAGCCCCCACATCATCAAGTGAGAAACAAACCTTCAATGAAGAATTGAGATTAATGGTGAAGAACTTCAACAAATTCTACAAGAGTAGAAGTAAAGAGAGAAGCTCCAAGTCAAGGTCTTAATATGACAAAAGATCTTCTAGTCGAGAGCGCAATTGCTACAATTGTGGGAGGCCTGCACACTATTCCAATGAGTGTACGGCACCCTACAAAAGAAGACAAGACTCTCCAAAAAGAAGAAGCAAGAGAGAAGAATCACCACCAAGAGAGAGGAGGAGTAGAGATGATCGTTATGAACGAAGAACCTCACGGAGAAGCAAAGATTCGGAAAGGAAGGACAAGTCATCAAGGAGCTACACAAAATGAAGACATCAAGCTCATGTTGGTGAATGGGTTTCCGGCTCCGACTCCGACAAACACCCCGAGAGAAGCTATCACTCCGACTCCGAATATACTCAAGATGAAGGTGTTGCCGGTCTAGCACTTGTGTCAACCAACTCCTACGACATATTTGATTCACTAAATGAAGGAATTGGAAGATGCTTCATGGCCAGAGGTCCAAAGGTAACACATCCTGAGTATGTTGATTTCAATAGTGATGAAGATGGCTTGCTTGTGGATGATGATTTACTTGTTGACAACTCTAGTGATGGATACTATGATGAAACGTCAATTAATCATGCTAAACAAGATAAAACGAATGACAATGATAAGGAGAAGATTGAGCTTCTAACTAAAGAACTAAACACTCTTAAGTTAGCTCATGAAACTATCTTCGAAAATCATTGAGAACTTTTAAGGGCTCATGAGAAGTTACGCTTTGAAAAGCTCAATCTTGAGCAAGAGCATGAGTTCTTAAAAGCAATAAATGATGATCTGCATAAGAAAAGTTCTTCTTACATTGCCAAGCGTTTACTCCTATCTACTTACATGCCTCAAGTCAAGTCTAGTAACAAGTACAAGAAAGATACTTCCTCTAGTAGTAACAATAATAATGTCAAATCCAATACTGTTGCTTCTAGTAGTTCTCTTGATTCCACTAATGATTCTCTTAGCCAAGTTACACTTGAGCAAGAAAATAGCTTATTGAAGGGAATTATAGAGAAAGGTGTTTACAAGAGCCTTGCCAGGAGTAAGCAATTCGAGGAAATTGTACGCAAGCAAGGAAGGCATTGGAAGAATCAAGGTGTTGGTTTTGAACGAAAATTCAATGCCAATGGAGTTGAGTGGGAAGAAGATCAATACCCCAAGACGAAGTTTGTTCCTCAACAAGAGAAGTATGATCCTACTTCCTTCAAGGGAACACAAGCTCAAGATGATCTTCCACCACAAGACCATAAGAACAAAGGCAAGGACAAGCTTCAAGAAGAGATTGATGCATTTGAAGAAGCACCTAAGGTCTCGGTCAAGTGGATTCCCAAGACTACGTCAAGTTCTACTTCATCAAGCGCAACTACAACTCCAACGATTCCCATCAAGATGATGTGGATCCCGAAGAAGAAGAACTAGAGAGTTCTTGAGGGTGACTCCGCCAACATTCTTCACTCATATTATTATGGCAAGGACAAGTGCAATCAACTTCCACATCTTGCACTAGTTCAAGGAGTCACAAACCCTCATGTTGGTAAGGCAAGGAACAAGGTAACCTAATGTTTTCATGGACATCATCTTGTGTGTGCATCACTCTATGTCTATGGATATTCTTGTTTGTTCCTTGTGGGACTAACCCATGTAGCTATGTTGAAAGTGCCACTCACTCCAATGGATTGCTCCAAATGATCTACATCAACATTGAGCATCCACATATTCAACACCTACATGAAGTCATCATCGACAAAACCCAAGGTTAGTTCATCCCTCTAAAAGGAGATCTCACATCTAGGGGAGCTTAACTCTAAGACTTGAGTCAAAGCAACTCTAATGGTGTGAGCAGATCAATGCGTTATGTAAAAGTGGTAACCCCACTTGGGCTTAAACGATGAGTATGACCTATGATCAAATGTTTATCATTTGACTCCTAAGTCAATATACTCATATATAGATGACCTAGTCATCGCCAAATTGTTTGATAGATGCTAGAATTGGTTGTGCATGCTTTGCCACATATTTCATTTGCCATCTTATTGTGTGAGCATGTTGGTGCATATTTTACTCATTCAAGGACATCCACTTGTTGTTTTGATTGTTCGGTTCTTCCTTCTTTTGGCCAAGTGGATGGACAAGAATGCCTAAGAACTTTCTCTAGCTATCTATGCTCTTCTTGTCTCAAACTCTATTCATGCTACATCACAAAATTTGATCAAGTCAGATTCGAACCACTCTGTGTGAGGAGCACTCGGAGTCCCCGATTCGTCACAGACTTATACTTCCAAAACTTCTTTGTGATTCTCGGTCTGACCGATTCCTCCATTTTGGTCCTACCGAGATCACTAAGTCGATCTAGGTTTTCAATCTCGGTGGAACCGATTTGAACTTTTCGGTCACACCGAGTTGCTGTAACTGACCACAGTTATGCATCTCGGTGCCATCAAGTTGTTCCACTCGGTCACACCGACAGGGTCGGGCTATATATAGTCACAGGCAAAAATTTGGAAACTTCTCCGAACCCCTTCGCCCGCGCAATAGCTCGCTCTGCCTCCAAGGTCTCCGGATCATCTCCTCATCGCCAGCCGCCTTCTGTCGCTGGTTTCCATCGCTGTCAACGGAATTCAACTTCGCCGTTGCCGCCGTAGCGAGTTCATCGCCAAGCAAGGGTATGGACTCGATCACTGTGCTATCCTCGTCCGATTCCTAGCACATTGTGTTCTTATTGATTCTTGCCACGATTGAAACACTCCTATCCAGTCAATGCAATCCGTAGATTAGATGAGATTTGAAAATTTAGGGTTAGGTTTCCGCCGAAACCATCTCGGACCCACCGAGTTGAAAAACTCGGTCCCACCGATTTGGCTTATGCCATTGCACTAGTAACTCTCGGTTTGACCGAGAATTGCTAATCGGTGCGACCGATTTTAGGACTTTATGAAACCCTAGCAGTCTCGGTGCCACCGAACTGTGACTCGGTCCAACCAAGTTCATCAGTTTAGGTTCCAAAACTGCTTCGGTATCACCGAGTTTAAAATTCGGTTGATCCGAAATGCTTTCTGTGGAAAACTACAACTGAATTTTTGAATCATTCTTTTGCAAAAAGCTCTGCATTTTGTGATGCTCATCCACTCCATCTCATCTATAACTCTTCACAGGGTCAGCAGTCAGAGTTTGTAGCATGTCAGACCAGAGTGACTGTCAGAGCAGGTCAGAAGGGCAGATGCAAATGAGTGAGGGCACTAGTCCCTCCAGCACTTCAGATGAAGGCAGCAGGAGCACTCCTAGCAACCTGCCTAAGGCTGCTACTAGGCAAAGGAAGAAGAGAACTTCAGACTCTGAAGATGAGGATTATAGAGCTGAAGAGGATGAAGCCACTTTCAAGAAGGTAGTGCTCAAGAAGGTGCTCAGTTCAACTGCAGTGAAGCCAGACATGAAGATTAAAAGGCCCGCAGGAAGACAACCAATGTCCAAAGCCAGAGCATCAACTCAACTGCCTGAAAAGCCTGATCCCAAAGAGCCAGCTGCTGAAGGAAAGAAAAGGAAGGAAAGGGTCAAAAATACCATGGCCAGAGTTGTTGGGCAACCTTCCATGATGGAAGAAGAAGAAGAGCTTGCTGCACTAGCACGAAAGGCACCAAAGCTTATGGGAGATGCTATTAGATCAGGGGCTGCAACATCTAAGCCCAAGGAAGCACCCGAAGCTGCCCCCAAGGCCAAGTCTGCACCAAAGAGGAATACCAGGAGTATTCCAGCTGCTGAGAAGAACAAGGCCCCAGTGACTGAGGTTGCTGAGGAGGAAGATGAAGAAGGACAAGTTCTGAGGAAGCTCAAGCCCAAGATACCAGACCATAATGATGCCCATCATGTAACTGAGGACATGAACATCAGAAAAGATTCAGGGTTGAGGCTATGGAGGATGGCAGATCCATATGCCACAAGGAGAAGAACTGATGTTGATTACAGGTTCCATACAAAGGAACAGCAGGACTTCTATGAGACAATCTTGTTGGACAAAAATCCCATTGTGTGTGATATGAGGTGGGTCGACTGGACCTACATGAAGGAAAATGAAGAACACTATCCTGGAGTACAAGACAATTTTGTTGCTTGTGGAGTTGTAGACTTTGTTGGGCAAAAGCTCACCAACTGGAATGATGAACTCATTATGCAATTCTACTCCATAGCACACTTCTATCCAGATGGGAGAATAGTTTGGATGTCTGAAGGTACAAGGTACCAGTCAACTGTTGAGGAGTGGGCAAAACTGATAAATGCTCCAAAGGAAAATGATGATGACCTGGATGTATATGCCAAGAAGAAAATGGGACACAATACCATGGCACATATGTGCAAAGAGATCCCAGGCTTTCTTTCTCTTTTGGATCAGTACACTTTCTTCTGTCAGGGCTGCCTACAATCAACTGGATCCTAAGGCACACTCTATTGCGTAAGTCTGGTGACCACAACATGATCAGAGGGCATGCAATCAACATGTTGCATTTGTTTGATGTGCCTCAGAAATTCAAGGTCATGACCTTATAGTAAAAACCATTAAGAGGACTGCAGCAGATCATAAGAGGAGTTGTGGATATGCCCCTCAGATTCAGGAGTTGATTAACTCAAAGATGGGCACAGGCAAATATCTATTGGACAGGGAACATTTTCCTCTCTATCCAGACTTTGAGGACAATGAGGTTGTCATGAATGAGGATGATCCATCATGAGTTCAAGCTCAAGAGAAGAAGGAGAAGGCAAGGAAGGAGAAGGCTGCCAAGATGCCAACTCAAGAGGAGGCATCTGAGTATTTCTTGAAGAACAAGCAGGAGCAGCTTGGTTACTTGATAGCATCAACACTAAGGATTGAGAAGGGGTTGGCCACCTTAACTCAGAATCAGGAGAGCTTGGAAAGAATCATGGAACAAAAATTCTATGATCTTGATGTCAAGGTAACTGAGATTCAGTCAGTTGTGGAGAAGCTGCAGGATGACATGCAGGAGAGGAAGGGCAAGACTACCACTAATGTATTTGCTAGAGTGCCTAGAGCTCAGAGGTCAGCTGCAGTGCCAGTACGAGACACTAGAGCAACATCATCTGCACCAGCCACAGCTCCTACAGCTCCAGTGCAACCAGCTCCAACACCAACACCTCCAGCTCCCTCTACATCAACTGAAGCCTTCGTCCAAGGAGCCATCTCTACACCACCAACTGAAGATCAAGCCTGAGAGTCGATCTAGCACTATGCATTTTCTATGAACTTTTTGGTAACTTGTTGCCAATGGGGGAGAAAAATGTATAGATCATAGGCTTCGAGAGAGAGAGAGTGTTGCTTTTGTTCTCTCTTGCTTTGGTGGTTTAAAACTTGTTTGATTTTGATTGCTTGAGATACTATGCTATTCTTGTGAGACATTGATGATCATGTGTTTGATCATAAGCTACACTTATGCATGTTTGATGATATTATCTTATCTATCCTATGTGATCATTCACTTTGCTTGGTGATGAGTGCATGTATTCAATCTTTATCATTTTGAGCGCTCCACCAAGATGTATGTGACATGGAAGAGTAAGCCATGAGCCTAATTCCTTGTGCATTTGCAATAAAAAGCAAATCTTAAACTATGCACAAATTTAGGGGGAGCTCTTGCTTATCACATACTTCTCAAAGCGACAATGTTTTTCAATCTTATTATCATTTGTCGAAGATTTTATCTATATGTTGTCATCAATTACCAAAAAGGGGGAGATTGAAAGTGCAACTATCCCTAGGTGGTTTTGGTAATTCATAACAACATATAGCTCATTGAGCTAATGCTATTCCAAGACTATTATTTCAGGAAAGCTCAATGAATGGCATGGCATGGATGATGAAAGTGGATCCCTCAAAATACTAAGGACAAAGGATTGGCTCAAGTTCAATTGCTCAAGACTCTTCATTTTATATTTTAGTGATCCAAGATCACATTGAGTCTATAGGAAAAGCCAATACTATCAAGGAGGGATGAGGTGTTGCTTAATGAGCCTCTTGCTTCATGTGCTTAGAGATATGCTCCAAAAACCCTCAGCTACTTTCTCACATCCACAAATGACCTAAACCCAAAGCCAAAATTGGTCACACCGATTCTTCCTATCCGGCGCCACCGATTTCAAATGTCATAGCCACTTCCACAAACCCTAGGCAAATCGGTTCTACCGATAGGGATCTCGGTCTCACCGAGATGGGATTGTAATCTCTCTGTTTCCCTTCGTAGCGTTTCGGTCAAACCAAAGTGAGCTATCGGTCCCACCGAGATTGCAATGTAAACTCTCTGTTTCCCTTTTGTAACATTTTGGTCCCACCGAAAAGAGCAAATCAGTCCCGCCGAGTTTACCTGACCAACTCTCTGGAAAGCTTATTACCAAAATCGGTCTCACCAAGTTTGTGTAATCGGTCTTACCTAGATTATGTTATGCCCTAACCCTAACCGAATCGGTCTCACCGAGTTGCATGTCGGTCCCACCGAAAATTACTCGGTCACTAGGTTTACTAAATCGGTCCGACCGAGTCTGTTGAATCGGTCCCACCGAGTTTGGTAAATTGTGTGTAACGGTTAGATTTTGTATGGAGGCTATATATACCCCTCCACCTCCTCTTCATTCATGGAGAGAGCCATCAGACTAAACCTACACTTCCAACTTTCCAGTTCTGAGAAAGAACGACCTACTCATGTGTTGAGGCCAAGATATTCCATTCCTACCATATGAATCTTGATCTCTAGCCTTCCCCAAGGTGCTTTCCACTCAAATCTTCTTTCCACCAGATCCAAATCCTATGAGAGAGAGTTGAGAGTTGGGGAGACTATCATTTGAAGCACAAGAGCAAGGAGTTCATCATCAACGCACCATTTGTTACTTCTTGGAGAGTGGTGTCTCCTAGATTGGCTAGGTGTCACTTGGGAGCCTCCGACAAGATTGTGGAGTTGAACCAAGGAGTTTGTAAGGGCAAGGAGATCGCCTACTTCGTGAAGATCTACCGCTAGTGAGGCAAGTCCTTCGTGGGCGACGGCCATGGTGGGATAGACAAGGTTGCTTCTTCGTGGACCCTTCTTGGGTGGAGCCCTCCGTGGACTCGCGCAACCGTTACCCTTCGTGGGTTGAAGTCTCCATCAACGTGGATGTACGATAGCACCACCTATCGGAACCACGCCAAAAACATCCGTGTCTCCAACTGCGTTTGAATCTTACAAACCCTTCCCTTTACTTTCTTGCAAGTTGCATGCTTTTATTTCCGCTGCCTATATACTCTTTTAGCATCCTTGCTTGAATAGTGTGATGATTGGTTGATTTGTCCTAAGATAACTAAAATCTGCCAAACTCTAAAATTGGGAAAAGGTTAAGTTTTTAATTGGTCAAGTAGTCTAATCACCCCCCCTCTAGACATACTTCAAGGTCCTACAGGATGCCCACGCGGAGAGGAGTACAAGGGTTCACTGTTTCGACAGCGGTGTGAAGCTACCGTCGCCGCAGGGCCTGGCCAGCGGTCGGAGTGGGAGGGGGCGGTGAGGCCTCCGGGACAGCACAACCGGCCACAGGAGGAAGGAGCAGGTGGCACGACCGGCGCTGGTTTGTGCGGCTGGAGCAAGAAGACCAGAGGTTGAAGAAGCACTACGGCCATTGGATGGACATTGTATTCAAGCAAGTTGACAAAGTTGACAAAGCCCTCCGTCCCCGTCAACTTAGTAGGCCCACAAGTCAGCCTCCCACTATGGTGGATCCCAGTTAGTAGGGGGAGTATTAATCTTTTCTGTGTGTTGACCACGCCGCGCCGAGCGCATCCATGGTGATGGACGAGGGCGAGGCCCCGGATATCAACGAGCCGGAGATGGGAAGACACGGGAGTAGAGTCATAGACAAAGACGTGATGAGGGTTAACTAGTTTTGGTGTGGCATGGTTCGGCAGTCGGTGGAGAAGAAGATGAGGTGTGGAGGGGTGGAGGGATGGCCTGGCCGGCGGTGGGGTTGCGCTTCACAACGAAGCGTGCTAAGCAGAGTTGCTAGCAACAGGAGGCAGGAGCAGGTGGTCCCAGCGGTGCTGGAGGAAGAAGACGAGAGATTGAAGACGGATGCCGGTCATTGGATGTAAATCCAACGACAGACGATATAAGAATCATTTGTTGACTAAGTTGACAACGACTTGTGTTGGCTTCGACCTACTGGCCCACATTTCAGCCTCCAAAAATGTGGCACATATTCAACCCATTTTTTGAGAATTTACAGTCCATTTGATCTTTTTTGAGAATTACAGTCCATTTGCTGGGCTGGGTGAACAAATAATGTAGCGTCCATGCGGCCCATTTTTTAAACTAGAACCGATTTTCACTTTCTCAAAATACACGAATTTGCTGGCCTGGCTGAACAAATAATGTAGCGTCCATGCGACCCATTTATTTTTTTCCTAAAAAATTACAGGCCATTTGCACTTTCTCGAAATACATGATTTTGCTGGGCTAGTTCTAATTATAATGTTGGGTTGGGCGCAACAATGTTATCAAAAAAGAAACAGGGGCTGAGCATTTTTTTATAAATATATTTAAATAATAAGTGATTTATTATTACATTGGTCCTTAAATATCACCAAGCTTTTGTACACAATCACGAGGATTTTCGTTGCCTTAATGTAAAAAAATCCAGGATTTTATTGTTAACAAACTATTTTTATAAGTTAATAATATGCGGGATATTGTTTTCTTATATATGTAAGTATCTATTAAATATATGATGACAATAACAATAATATATAATAACATATAATATAATATATATATATATATGTATATATATATATATATAGTTAGAAGGGAAACATAAGTTGGACCTGGTGTTCCTATTCTTATATATATAAATAGAACAGACCTCTGTGTTTTCTTTAAAAAAATACATAAGTTGGGCTGCCGATGTTTCAGGTAAAATAAAACCTCGGATGGAAGGTCCATAGGTCGGTCGATACATGACGACCCTCAAGGAAATACAAACCGGCATGTCGTGGGCTGCGCTTGTTAAAAAAGAAAGCCTAGATGGGGCAGCGCACAACCCTGATACCTGTTGGCCCACTGATAATAAATGATACCTGCCAGCTCCCCAGCTTCGTTGTAAATTTATCTCCTTTAGTAACTACGTTGAAGCACCTAAAAAATGAAACTATGTTGACAAACCCGTGGGCCCCAATGTCAGTATAGCATTAGGAGGAAGTATTTTTTTCAATGAGGCACTTGCTTGCATACGGCCATAGACCTGGTGGGTCCCGACTGTCCGCCTCTCCCCGTACAGTCCTCTCCAGATTCCTCTCGTTTGTTTAGCATGTTCACAATTACAGTCCTCTCCAGATTCCTCTTGTTTGTTTAGCATGTTCACAATGGCAGACAGCGGTGCCGCGTGCAGCGCACAAAGGCGCAGGACGAAAACAAAGCACATGAAGAAGTGCCTTATTTCTACCGAAACTACTAAACTAGCCCAGTGGCCAAGTGACACTACCCGACCGCTGTTTCGCCTGGGTTCGATTCAACCTGATGCAGGGAAAATATCTCCAAACTTTTTGCCTCTGCCATTATTGACATGTGGGTCCCCATTGTCATCTACGCACACCATGTCCAAAATTTCGTCCCTCGTTTTCTCAGTTTTTCGCACAGTCGACATTGTGTGGGCATTTTGAAAATAGCATATCTTTTTGACTGTGCATCATATGAAGATGTGGTATGCATGAATCTTGATCAGCATGATGTTAACTAGATAGTAGTTCCATTTTTGACCATGAATAAAACTTCCAACGTGATGTTATCCCTATTCTAAAAGGGCGTGTTAATATAAATACTCTACCTCTGAAACATGCAGTTCCTTATCTGCAACTGAAACTTGCAGTTTCTTCTCTAAGAATCACATTGTCTGCACTTTTATACTCCTATGAAACTACATTTTTGAAGTGCTAAAAATAGATCTCTATAATTCATAAAATACTTCATATGCTCAATACATCAAATCTGAAATTCAAAAGACATTCATTCTAAAAGTACTCTCAAAATACACAAGACAAAACACAATTCACAACCTGTAAATACTGACAACACTAAGCTCCTCCTGATAATTCACAACCTGCCCGACTATTGGGCTGGGGGGCAGTCCCCTCCTATTCCTCGGCTGCAGATAGCCGCCCCGTGAGACAATGTGAACGGCGAGGGAGAGGATGGTGGGGAAGCGTCATCGGGCCAACTGCTTTTCTCCTCTTGCAGTTGGGTTCGGTCGATGAAGAATTGAAAGTGCAACTATCCCTAGGTGGTTTTGGTAATTCATAACAACATATAGCTCATTGAGCTAATGTTATTACAAGACTATTATTTCAGGAAAGCTCAATGAATGGCATGGCATGGATGATGAAAGTGGATCCCTCAAAATATCAAGGACAAAGGATTGGCTCAAGCTCAAAAGCTCAAGACTCTTCATTTTACATTTTAGTGATCCAAGATCACATTGAGTCTATAGGAAAAGCCAATACTATCAAGGAGGGATGAGGTGTTGCTTAATGAGCCTCTTGCTTCATGTGCTTAGTGATATTCTCCAAATACC
This sequence comes from Triticum dicoccoides, assembly GCF_002162155.2. Classification (NCBI taxonomy): domain Eukaryota; kingdom Viridiplantae; phylum Streptophyta; class Magnoliopsida; order Poales; family Poaceae; genus Triticum; species Triticum dicoccoides. The sequence continues at coordinate 519,809,280 of NC_041391.1, forward strand.
CTCCACTACTTTCTCACATCCACATATGACCTAAACCTAAAGTCAAACTCGGCCCTACCGATTCTTTCTATCTGGCGCCACCGAGTTCAAATGTCATATAGCCACTGCCACAAACCCTCGGCAAATCGGTCTCACCGAGATGGGATTATAATCTCTCTGTTTCCCTTTGTAACATTTCGGTCTAACTGAAGTGAGCGATCGGTCCCACCGAGATTGCAATGTAAACTCCCTGTTTCCCTTTCGTAACATTTCGGTCTCACCGAAAGAGCGAATCGGTCCAACCGAGTTTACCTGACCAACTCTCTGGTTAGCTAATTATCAGATTTGGTCTCACCGAGTTTGTCTAATCGGTCTCACCGAGATTACGTTATGCCCTAACCCTAACCACATCGGTCCTACCGAGTTGCATGTCGGTCCCACCGAAAACGCTAATGGTCACTAGGTTTACTAAATCGGTCCGACCGAGTTTGATGATTTGGTCCCACCGAGTTTGTTAAATTGTGTGTAATGGTTAGATTTTGTGTGGAGGCTATATATACCCCTCCACCTCCTCTTCATTCGTGGAGAGAGCCATCAGAACAAACCTACACTTCCAACTTACCAGTTCTGATAGAGAACCACCTACTCATGTGTTGAGGCCAAGATATTCCATTCCTACCATATGAATCTTGATCTCTAGCCTTCCCCAAGTTGCTTTCAACTCAAATCTTCTTTCCACCAGATCCAAATCCTATGAGAGAGAGTTGAGTGTTGGGGAGACTATCATTTGAAGCACAAGAGCAAGGAGTTCATCATCAACGCACCATTTGTTACTTCTTGGAGAGTGGTGTCTCCTAGATTGGCTAGGTGTCACTTGGGAGCCTCCGACAAGATTGTGGAGTTGAACCAAGGAGTTTGTAAGGGCAAGGAGATCGCCTACTTCGTGAAGATCTACCGCTAGTGAGGCAAGTCCTTCGTGGGCGACGGCCATGGTGGGATAGACAAGGTTGCTTCTTCGTGGACCCTTCGTGGGTGGAGCCCTCCGTGGACTCGCGCAACCGTTACCCTTCGTGGGTTGAAGTCTCCATCAACGTGGATGTACGATAGTACCACCTATCGGAACCACTACAAAAACATCTGTGTCTCCAATTGCGTTTGAATTCTCCAAACCCTTCCCTTTACTTTCTTGCAAGTTGCATGCTTTAATTTCCGCTGCCTATATACTCTTTGCATGCTTGCTTGAATTGCGTGAAGATTGCTTGACTTGTTCAAAGATAGCAAAAATCTACCAAAGCCTAAAATTGGGAAAAGGTTAAGTTTTTAATTGGTCAAGTAGTCTAATCACCCCCCCCCCTCTAGACATACTTCAAGGTCCTACAAGTGGTATCAGAGCCTTGGTCTCCATTTGCTTTGATTTCCATAGCTTTTGGTGGTCATAGCCTTGGTTTCACAACCTAGGAGAGTATGGCGTCTAGCGAGGGAAATTATCACCGTAGAGGTCCTTACTTTGATGGCACTAATTTTGCTAGTTGGAAGTAAGATGAAAATGCATATTCTCGGACATAACCCCGCCGTTTGGGCTATTGTTTGTATTGGCTTGCAAGGTGAATTCTTTGATGGGAGAGAGCCGAACCGTGAAGCTAGTGCGGATGAATTGAAGATACTGCAATACAACGGTCAAGCTTGTGATATCCTCTTCAACGGTTTATGCCCTGAAGAATTCAACAAAATCAGGCGTCTCGAGAATGCAAAGGAAATTTGGGACACTTTGATTGATATGCATGAAGGTACTGACTCCATCAAGGAATCCAAGTTGGATGTGCTCCAAAGACAGCTTGAGAAGTTCAAAATGAAGGATGGTGAAGGTGTCGCTGAAATGTACTCTAGGCTTGCTCTTATCACAAATGAGATTGCCGGCTTAGGAAGTGAAGAGATGACCGACAGATTCATCATGAAGAAGATCCTAAGAGCATTGGATGGAAAATATGATACCGTGTGCACATTGATTCAAATGATGCCCAATTACAAGAATCTCAATCCAATGGAAGTCATTGGTAGAATTGTTGCTCATGAGATGTCACTCAAGGATAAGGAGGAACTTCACAACAAGTCAAGTGGTGCTTACAAAGCCTCATGTGAAGCCCCCACATCATCAAGTGAGAAACAAACCTTCAATGAAGAATTGAGATTAATGGTGAAGAACTTCAACAAATTCTACAAGAGTAGAAGCAAAGAAAGAAGCTCTAAGTCAAGGTCCTACAATGACAAAAGATCTTCTAGTCGAGAGCAAAATTGCTACAATTGTGGGAGACCCGGACACTATTCCAATGAGTGTACGGCACCCTACAAAAGAAGAGAAGATTCTCCTAAGAGAGGAAGTAGAAGAGAAGAATCACCACCAAGAGAGAGAAGGAGTAGACATGATCGTTATGAATGAAGACCCTCCCGGAGAAGCAAGGATTCAGAAAGGAAGGACAAGTCATCAAAGAGATACACAAAACGAATACATCAAGCTCATGTTGGTGAATGGGTATCCGATTCCGACTCTGAACATCACTCCGAGAGAAGCTATCACTCCGACTCCGAATACATTCAAGATGAAGGTGTTGCTAGTCTAGCACTTGTGTCGACCAACTCCTACGACATATTTGACTCACCAAATGAAGGAATTGGAAGATGCTTCATGGCCAAAGGTCCAAAGGTAACACATCCCGAGTATGTTGATTTCAATGGTGATGAAGATGACTTGCTAGGTGATGATGATTTACTTATTGACAACTCTAGTGATGAATACTATGATGAAACATCAATTAATCATGCTAATCAAGATAAAACGAATGACAATGATAAGGATAAGATTGAGCTTCTAACTAAAGAACTAAACACTCTTAAGTTAGCTCATGAAACTATCTTCGAAAATCATCGAGAACTTTCAAGGGCTCATGAGAAGCTACGCTTTGAACAGCTCAATCTTGAGCAAGAGCATGAGTTCTTAAAGGCAATCAATGATGATCTTCGCAAGAAAAGTTCTTCTTATATTGCCAAGCGTTTACTCTTATCTACCTACATGTAACACCCCGGATTCGATGCGCCGGGTGTCTGCCAGTTATTTGCCGTCGTTGCCATGTCATTTGCTTGCGTGTTGCATTTTGCCATGTCATCATCTGCATTTCATCTGCATGTTTTTCAAAACTTGCATCTGTTCGGGTTCTCCCAGTTCTCTCCGTTGTCCGTTCCGAGTCTGGACACACTCGCACGCGCCCGCGGCACCTCCGAAATATTATTTTATAAGTGGCATAAAAATGTTCTCGAAATGGGTTGCAACTTGTCGTGCAGTCTTATTATAGTGTAGACATAGCGCCTGTCAAGTTTCGTCGCATTCGGAGCTCCTTTGATAGCCCAACCGTTAAACATATAGCGGCACCGTTGCCGGTACCTTCGTCGGACGTTTCGGTCTCCGAAACTGCCGGCGGGCTGCCTTCTCTTCTCTCCTCTCAGTCCAACTCTTCTACACAGCCCACCTATGCCCAGCCTAGTCCCCCCTCTGTCCGGAGCCGCAAGATTGCGATCGTACGGCTCGAAATCCCCTCCTAAGCCCCCAAAACCCCCCTAACCTAGCCTACCTGCTATAAATGGACACACCCCTCCCCATTTTTGGGCTAACCTACCCCCTAGCCTTCCCCTACCTCTGTCCCGCCGCCACCCTCCTCGGGATCCGCTCACGACCACAGCCCCGCCGCCACTTGGCGCTGCCGCCAGCGCCCTACGGCCAATCAAGCCACGCCACATCGCCCCTATCCACCCTGCAGCCAACCAGGGCCGGCCACGTCGCCCCGGGCCTCCTCCCTCCGCCGCCAGCCCCCCCCCCCAGGCCCGCGCCAGGCCCGCCCCGGGCCGGATCTGGGCCCGAAGCGCCCGCGCGCATCCGCGCCCCTGCTCCTCGCTCTTGATCTGGGATCGGCAGGGGTCGGACCCCTCTGCTCCAGCGCCGTCCCCGCCGCCTCGCCGGGAGCCCCTCCGCTCCTCCGCCGTCCTCCGGTGACCAGGTCGCCGCCCTCCCTCTCCTTCCTCCGGTGTTCTCTCTCCCTCACCCGACCTTCTTCTCTCTCCCCTTGCAGGGCTCCGCCGTCGCCGCTCGTGGAGCTCGTCGCCGGCCCCGCCTGCGACCTGATCGGGTCCAGTCGGACCCAGATCCGCCGCCTCCTCCTCTCCCTGATGCGCCCTCGCTAGCCCCGTCACGGCCGCGCTAGCTGCTGCTACGCCGCCGTGCTTCGTCCTCGACAGGAGATGGCCGACGCCCTGCGTCGCCCGCATTGGCCCCAATCCGGCCCATTGTGCCGGCCTAGAGGCTGATCCGCCAAGGCCCAGCAGCTGGCCTACTTCCCCTCCGCACTCTGGGCCAAGGCCCATGGTGAGAGCCCAGTAAACCCCGCCCCATGCGTCTTTTAGTTCATTTGCGCCCGATCTGTTTTTTTTCTTCAAAAAACTGCTAAGTCCCAAGATCTGTGACATTATCATGCCCTGTTCAATGCATCATATCTCTGCATCCATAGCTCCGTTTTGTGCGTGTAATATGTCAAATTATTCGTCTCAACGAGTACTTCATTTCATTCCATTGTATCATGTTCATTTGATGTCATCTAGATGCTGAGTCATCGTTGCAAGAGTACTTCATGATGTTAATCTGCTGAAACTGTTATAACATGCTCTTTTGTCATTTTTGCCATGATTGATGTGTGCATCCTATGAGGTTGATGTCTACATGTGTTTTGATCTATGCTATGTCTTCTTTACAGTGGTGTATGCCATATATTTTTGTGATCAATGTGGTGACTAGCACAAGCATGCAAACTAGGCATCGTGATGTTGCTGATTTTAGTCCCTGTTCTGCTGTTATTTTGATGCCATGTAAACATGATGCTACAGAGAGATCCATGCATATTTTGAGATACTTTAGTAAGGATGTTTTGAACATATGGTTGTTCTCTATCCATCCATGCCCCTGGTTGCATTTATAGCTTGATGTAGCTTGTTCATATCTTGCTCCAAAGTTGCTTGATAATGTTGCTGTCAGCCTGTTAACATTAAGTTCAGTTGTTGCCATGATTGTTGCTAGTGTTCCATGCACCCTATGGACTTGCTATTGCCATGCTTAGCTTCATAATCATGTCTTCTTACTGTTGGTTGCCTTGCCATGCCATTTATTGCTCTGTAGTGAGTTGCACAAGCTCATCTACATGCCTTCATAATTCTGTTTCTGCCATGTATGAATCTGTATTATAACTTGCCATGTTTACGTGGGTGCCATCATATTTTCTGATCCTTTTTGGCTTATGGTCAGTAAAGGACATTTGATCTATGCAATTAGTAGATTCATGCCATGCCTTTGTCTTCCATGACATGTTCCTGTAACATGTTGTTTGATAGCTCTAAACATTGCAACCTGATGTTATTTTCTGCAAAGTCTGAACTGTTATCATTTGCAATCTTGCCATGTGTGTTTGAGCATGTTCTAGTAGTTTCTGGAGATAGCTCAGTGTTCATGTTTTGTAATGCTCTACCTGTACATCATGCCCATGCCTTTTTTTTCTTATTGTGGTGCTGTAGCATGTTGTTTTGATGCTTGCAATATGCCTAGTTGCTGTTTTGGACAGCTTGTCCTTTAAACTTGTTTCATGTGTGTGTGTGTTGAACCGTTGCTCCGTTTTGAGTGTGCTCTATATAAAACTTGCTTAGAATTTCATGTAGCTTCATATTATCATGTTGCATCCTTGTTTTGAGGTGTTTGCTTGATGTTTGAATGCATTTTGCATCAATGCCATGTTTGACTTGTTTTGCTCATACCTTCTAGGTCGTAGCTCCGAACTAAATGAACTTTATATGTAACTTGACTAGAATCTCGTGTAGATCATCTTAGTGCATCTTAACTTGCTGTTTAACAACTTAAACATAAGGTTTATTCAGATCTGGACCAATTTCGAAATATGCATATGAGGACTTATCGGAATTGTTATATGTTGTTCCCGCCCTCATTTAAACTTGCCTTGATGTGTTGCTCTTTTTTGCATCATCTCTTGCCATGAGTAGCTTCATGTAGTCTTGTCTTGCATCATGCTTGTTGTGCATCATGCCTTGTTCATGTGTGGTGTGTTTACCTTGTTGTGTGTTTCTTCTCGATAGTTCCTGTTCCGTTGCGTTCGTGAGGATTCGTTCGTCTACACTTGGTTCGTCTTCATGGCTTAATCTTCTTCATGGACTCGTTCTTCTTCCTTGCGGGATTTCAGGCAAGATGACCGCTACCCTGGATCTCACTACTATCATTGCTATGCTAGTTGCTTCGTTCTATCGCTATGTTGTGTTACCTATCGTTTGCTCATCAAGCCTCCCATATTGCCATGAACCTCTAACCTTTGACACCTTTCCTATGCAAACCGTTGCTTGGCTATGTTACCGCTTTGCTCAGCCCTCTTATAGCGTTGCTAGTTGCAGGTGAAGTTGAAGATTGCTCCATGGCGGACAGGATTTTGTTGGGATATCACAATATCTTTTATATTATTAATGCATCTATATACTTGGTAAAGGGTGGAAGACTCGGCCTTTTGCCTGGTGTTTTGTTCCACTCTTGCCGCCCTAGTTTCCGTCATACCGGTGTTATGTTCCCGGATTTTGTGTTCCTTACGCGGTCGGGTGATTTATGGGACCCCCTTAACAGTTCGCTTTGAATAAAACTCCTCCAACAAGGCCCAACCTGGGTTTTACCATTTGCCTCACCACCACCTATACCTTTCCCTTGGGTCGGCCAACCCGAGGGTCATCTTTATTTTAGCCCCCCTGGGCCAGTGCTTGTCTAAGTGTTGGTCCGAACCGGGCAGACTGCGCGGCCACCTCGGGGCAACTCGAGGGCTGGTTTTACTCGTAGGCTGACCTATCCGGTGTTGCCCTGAGAACGAGATATGTGCAGCTCCTATCGGGATTGTCGGCGCATCGGGCGGCTTTGCTGGTCTTGTTTTACCATTGTCGAAATGTCTTGTAAACCGGGATTCCGAGTCTGATCGGGTCTTCCTGGGAGAAGGTATATCCTTCATTGATCGCGAGAGCTTATCATGGGCTAAGTTGGGACACCCCTGCAGGGTATAATCTTTCGAAAGCCGTGCCTGCGGTTATAGGCAGATGGGAATTTGTTAATATCCGGTTGTAGATAACTTGACACCAGATCCAAATTAAAATGCATCAACTGTGTGTGTAGCCGTGATGGTCTCTTCTCGGCGGAGTCCGGGAAGTGAACACGGTTTCTGGGTTATGTTTGACGTAAGTAGGTGTTCAGGATCACCTCTTGATCATTGTTAGCTTCACGACCGTTCTTCTTGCTCTCTTCTCGCTCTTATTTGTGTATGTTAGCCACCATATATGATTAGTCGCTGCTGCAGCCTCACCACTTTACCCCTTCCTTTCCCTTTAAGCTTTGCTAGTCTTGATACCCATGGTAATGGGATTGCTGAGTCCTCGTGGCTCACAGATTACTACAACAACAGTTGCAGGTACAGGTTATGCGATGATCATGACGCGAGAGCGATGCTTGCTTGCGTTGAGTTCTTCTTCTGCTTCTTCGATCAGGGGATAGGTTCCAGGTCGGCAGCCTGGGCTAGCAGGGTGGATGTCGTTTGAGTTTCTGTTTGTGTTTCATCCGTAGTTCGGATGTTGATCTTATGGATGATGTATTGTTGTATTCGTGTGGCATTGTATGCCTCTTGTATGTATCCCCATCTATTATGTAATGTTAATGTAATGATATCCACCTTGCAAAAGCGTTTCAATATGCGGGTCTATCCTTGGTGGGACCTTCGAGTTCCTTTTGGATAGGGTCGCATATTGGGCGTGGCAAGTTGGTATCAGAGCCTCGACCGACCCTAGGAGCCCCCTTGTTTGATCGTGTAGTTTGGTCATTGTTGAGTCTAGAAAAAAACTGTTTTCGGAGTTTAGTTATATCGGAGAGTAGGAATTCTTTTTACTCATCAGCCCCTTCGTCGCTCTGGTAAGAAATCTTGACGTAGGTGTTTTGAATTACTTCTCTTCCCCTTCAAATTTTTCTTTAGGATCACGCAGTTGGTTTTCCGATCGTTGTTCCTCAGCTCTTTCATTCGGTGCATTTCTCGTCAAGTTGACTCGAGCCTCTTCATCTTTGAGTTCAATCCTCAGTTGTCTTCTTTTCCCACCCGCCCTCCTTGTTCTTCTTCTTGGAATCAGAGTCCGTAACCGAGTATCCATCCTACTTGTGCGAAGTCTTTGCCTTCTTTCCTCAGTGATTTCAACCGGTGTTTTCTTTTCAAGATAGTCGTCATTTCCCCCTCCAAGTTGCCTTTGTTTTCCCGCCCTCCCACCCTTTTTCTTCCCGGAGTCTGAATCTCTATCGAGCATCAATTCCATTCGTGCGGAGCCTCTTCAGTCTTTCGTAAATTATTTCAACCGGTGAATTCTCGTCTCGGTGGACATTCTTCATCTCTTTTTCCTTTCCGGTGGACTCAATTCAAGTTTTCGGTTGATCATATTATTTTCCTTGGATCAAGTGTTCTCCTTGCTCGCTTCCCTCTTGCCAGTTTATCCTTCCAGAGTGTTCAAGACATCTCAGAAGATTCGTCTGTGTTCCAATTAATTCGAGGTTGTCACCTCATTCAAATATTTCAATTGTTTCGGTGCATCATCTATCTGTTCAACATCGCTTTCCAACGGTGTTTCTTTTCAGTGGGCCCTAACCCACTGGTCTTTTCCCAGGATCTTACCTGACTCTTCTATTTTCCCGGAGTTATTCTAAAATTCTTTTCAAGTGTGACGTAAGAACGAATTTCACCAGTCAGATGCGTTCTTCAAGATCGACTTCAATTCTTTTCTTTGTTGGTTCAACCTTTCCTCTTTTTCATTCTCCCGGAGTATCTCAGTATTTTGGTGGTGTTTCTCGTCGTCATTTGAAAACCGAAGAAGAGTTTTTCTTCTAAACCTTGTCCGTCCTCCCGAAGATTCGTGGTTCTTGCTTCATATCATCCTCTCGAATTATTCCAATCGTCAGATATTCTTTTCTTACCCATCCGGAGTATGTCAGAAGTTGTTTTCCCGTTTCTTTTCACCGGAGGCCATCATTCCATATATCGTTCTCTATTTATCCCGGTAAATCTATCGAATATATTTTAATCAGCTCGCCATCTCTTCGTTCTTGTGCATCTAAATCCCCTCTTGCTTATTGGTTCTTCTAATTCTTCCCGGTGATTCATTCTCTTTCACCAGTCATTTTTCTAATTCTTACGGTGGTTTTTTTTCAATCCTACCGGTGATTCATGAAGACTTCCTCAAGTTTTGCGCCATATTCCCGTTAATTCTTTTCAACAAGAATAAGTAATATGCAAAATCCATTGTTTGTCATCAATTTAATTTGATTAAGGATAAGCATACAATAAATCTTATTCTTATTTCCTCAAGGTGATTAATCCTTTCCTTCGGAGTTTGTTCTTGATGAATAAATTCTAGTTCCAAGTGTCTTCATCTTTTCTTTTCCGGAGTTCAAATTTCCTCGGTCATTTTGTCAGAACCTCCATATAAATCATCGCAAGGCTCATCTTATTCTTTCATCCTTTCATTCTATCTCATCATCCTTTTTGTTAACGGAGTTCTTCATGGTGGTTCTTCATGATTAAATTCATTCTTCAAGAGTTCATCAAGATTTTGTCGGTGGAGTTCAAGTATCTTTTCTTCTCGCATCTCGAAGTGCAATTAATTCTCCATATTATTTTGAAGTGGAGTTTTTCATTTCTTCGTTCCTCTCAGCTATCCAATCATTTCTGTTTGTGGTCGGTTATCACCGCATATTTTTTCTGAGATGTTATCCATAAGTCCACAACAAGCTTATTATTTCGTTGTTGATTTTCTCAACAACTCCATTGAATCCTTCCTTCTAAGTTCTTTTCAATTCTTTCAAGTCTTCTGGAGGCATTGTGTTGTTCTTCTCGTCAACTATCGTTACATCTTGTCAATCTCTTGTTCTAATCCTTCCAGGTTCAGCTGGAGTGCCGTCTAAATCCTTTCAGCCTTATTCGTTTCTTGTCTCGTTCTAACTGGAGTGGTTTCCTAGTCTATCTGATTCCGTGAGCTTTCGATTCTCGCCATTCTCGTCGTTCCTCTCTTCTTCTCGAGTGCTCTCGATTCTTTGCTTCTTCTCTTGAGTTCTTGCTTCACCTCATCCATTTTCCCTTCCGTCTCGGTTCTAAGATCTCGGGACGAGATCTCTTGTTAGTGGAGGAGTGTTGTAACGCCCCGGATTCGATGCGCCAGGTGTCTGCCAGTTATTTGCCGTCGTTGCCATGTCATTTGCTTGCATGTTGCATTTTTCCATGTCATCATCTGCATTTCATCTGCATGTTTTTCAAAACTTGCATCCGTTCGGGTTCTCCCGGTTCTCTCCTTTGTCCGGTCCGAGTCTGGACACACTCGCACGCGCCCGCGGCACCTCTGAAATATTATTTTATAAGTGGCATAAAAATGTTCTCGGAATGGGTTGCAACTTGTCGTGCGGTCTTATTATAGTGTAGACAGAGCGCCTGTCAAGTTTCGTCACATTCGGAGCTCGTTTGATAGCCCAACCGTTAAACATATAGCGGCACCGTAGCCGGTACCTTCGTCGGACATTTCGGTCTCCAAAACTGCCGCCGGGCTGCCTTATCTTCTCTCCTCTCAGCCCAACTCTTCTACATAGCCCACCTATGCCCAGCCTAGTCCCCCCTCTGTCCGGAGCTGCAATATTGCGATCATACGGCTCGAAAACCCCTCCTAAGCCCCCAAAACCCGCATAACCTAGCCTACCTGCTATAAATGGACACACCCCTCCCCATTTTTGGGCTAACCTACCGCCCTAGCCTTCCCCTACCTCTGTCCCACCGCCACCCTCCTCAGGATCCGCGCCCGACCACAGCCCCGCCGCCACTTGGCGCCGCCGCCAGCGCCCTACGGCCAATGAAGCCACGCCACATCGCCCCTATCCACCTTGCAGCAACCAGGGCCGGCCACGTCACCCCTGGCCTCCTCCCTCCGCCGCCAGCCCCCCAGGCCCCCGCTAGGCCCGCCCCGAGCCAGATCTGGGCCCGAAGCGCCCACGCGCGCCCGCGCCCCCGCTCCTCGCTCTTGATCTGGGATCGGCAGGGGTCGGACCCCTCTGCTCCAGCGCCGTCCCCGCCGCCTCGACGGGAGCCCCTCCGCTCCTCCGCCGTCCTCCGGTGACCAGGTCGCCGCCCTCCCTCTCCTTCCTCCGGTGTTCCCTCTCCCTCACCCGACCTTCCTCTCTCTCCCCTTGCAGGGCTCCGCTGTTGCCGCTCGTGGAGCTCGTCGCCGGCCCCGCCTACGACCGGATCGGGTCCAGTCGGACCCAGATCCGCCGCCTCCTCCTCTCCCCGATGCGCCCTCACTAGCCCCGTCGCGGCCGCGCTAGCTGCTACTGCGCCGCCGTGCTTCGTCCTCGACGGGAGATGGCCGACGCCCTGCGTCGCCCGCATCGGCCCCAATCCGGCCCATCGCGCCGGCCTAGAGGCCGATCCGCCAAGGCCCAGCAGCTGGCCTGCTTCCCCTCCATGCTCTGGGCCAAGGCCCATGGTGAGAGCCCAGTAAACCCCGCCCCAGGCGTCTTTTAGTTCATCTGCGCCCGATCTGTTTTTTTTTCAAAAAACTGCTAAGTCCCCAGATCTGTGACATTATCATGCCCTGTTCAATGCATCATATCTCTGCATCCGTAGCTCCGTTTTGTACGTGTAATATGTCAAATTGTTCGTCTCAACGAGTACTTCATTTCATTCCATTGTATCATGTTAATTTGAGGACATCTAGATGCCTGAATCATCGTTGCAAGAGTGCTTCATGATGTTAATCTACTAAAACTCTTATAACATGCTCTTTTGTCATTTTTGCCATGATTGATGTGTGCATCCTATGAGTTTGATGTCTACATGTGTTTTGATCTATGCTATGTCTTCTTTACAGTGGTGTATGCCATATATTTTTGTGATCAATGTGGTGACTAGCACAAGCATGCAAACTAGGCATCGTGATGTTGCTGATTTTAGTCCCTGTTCTGCTGTTATTTTGATGCCATGTAAACATGATGCTACAGAGAGATCCATGCATATTTTGAGATACTTTAGTAAGTATGTTTTGAACATATGGTTGTTCTCTATCCATCCATGCCCCTGGTTGCATTTATAGCTTGCTGTAGCTTGTTCTTATCTTGCTCCAAATTTGCTTGATAATGTTGCAGGCAGCCTGTTAACATTAAGTTCAGTTGTTTCCATGATTGTTGCTAGTGTTCCATGCACCCTATGGACTTGCTATTGCCATGCTTAGCTTCATAATCATGTCTTCTTACTGTTGGTTGCCTTGCCATGCCATGTATTGCTCTGTAGTGAGTTGCACAAGCTCATCTACATGCCTTCATAATTCTGTTTCTGCCATGTATGAATCTGTATTATAACTTGCCATGTTTACGTGGGTGCCATCATATTTTCTGATCCTTTTTGGCTTATGGTCAGTAAAGGACATTTGATCTATGCAATTAGTAGATTCATGCCATGCCTTTGTCTTCCATGATATGTTCCTGTAACATGTTGTTTGATAGCTCTAAACATTGCAACCTGATGTTATTTTCTGCAAAGTCTGAACTGTTATCATTTGCAATCTTGCCATGTGTGTTTGAGCATGTTCTAGTAGTTTCTGGAGATAGCTCAGTGTTCATGTTTTGTAATGCTCTACCTGTACATCATGCCCATGCCTTTTTTTTCTTATTGTGGTGCTGTAGCATGTTGTTTTGATGCTTGAAATATGCCTAGTTGCTGTTTTGGACAGCTTGTCCTTTAAACTTGTTTCATGTGTGTGTGTTGAACCGTTGCTCCGTTTTGAGTGTGCTCTATATGAAACTTGCTTAGAATTGAATGTAGCTTCATATTATCATGTTGCATCCTTGTTTTGAGGTGTTTGCTTGATGTTTGAATGCATTTTGCATCAATGCCATGTTTGACTTGTTTTGCTCATACCTTCTAGGCCGTAGCTCCGAACTAAATGAATTTTATATGTAACTTGACTAGAATCTCGTGTAGATCATCTTAGTGCATCTTAACTTGCTGTTTAACAACTTGAACATAAGGTTTATTCAGATCTGGACCAATTTCGAAATATGCATATGAGGACTTACCGGAATTGTTATATGTTGTTCCCGGCCTCATTTAAACTTGCCTTGATGTGTTGCTCTTTTTTGCATCATCTCTTGCCATGAGTAGCTTCATGTAGTCTTGTCTTGCATCATGCTTGTTGTGCATCATGCCTTGTTCATGTGTGGTGTGTTTACCTTGTTGTGTGTTTCTTCTCGATAGTTCCTGTTTCGTTGCGTTCGTGACGATTCGTTCGTCTACGCTTGGTTCGTCTTCGTGGCTTCATCTTCTTCATGGACTCGTTCTTCTTCCTTACGGGATTTCAGGCAAGATGACTGCTACCCTGGATCTCACTACTATCATTGCTATGCTAGTTGCTTCGTTCTATCGCTATGTTGTGTTACCTATCGTTTGCTCATCAAGCCTCCCATATTGCCATGAACCTCTAACCTTTGACACCTTTCCTATGCAAACTGTTGCTTGGCTATGTTACCGCTTTGCTCAGCCCTCTTATAGCGTTGCTAGTTGCAGGTGAAGTTGAAGATTGCTCCATGGTGGACAGGATTTTGTTGGGATATCACAATATCTTTTATATTATTAATGCATCTATATACTTGGTAAAGGGTGGAAGACTCGGCCTTTTGCCTGGTGTTTTGTTCCACTCTTGCCGCCCTAGTTTCTGTCATACAGGTGTTATGTTCCCGGATTTTGTGTTCCTTACACGGTCGGGTGATTTATGGGACCCCCTTGACAGTTCTCTTTGAATAAAAGTCCTCCAGCAAGGCCCAACCTGGGTTTTACCATTTGCCTCACCACCACCTATACCTTTCCCTTGGGTCGGCCAACCCGAGGGTCATCTTTATTTTAGCCCCCCTAGGCCAGTGCTTGTCTAAGTGTTGGTCCGAACCGGGCAGACTGCGGGGCCACCTCGGGGCAACTCGAGGGCTGGTTTTACTCGTAGGCTGACCTATCCGGTGTTGCCCTGAGAACGAGATATGTGCAGCTCCTATCGGGATTGTCGGCGCATCGGGCGGCTTTGCTGGTCTTGTTTTACCATTGTCGAAATGTCTTGTAAACCGGGATTCCGAGTCTGATCGGGTCTTCCTGGGAGAAGGTATATCCTTCATTGATCGTGAGAGCTTATCATGGGCTAAGTTGGGACACCCCTGCAGGGTATAATCTTTCGAAAGCCGTGCCTGCGGTTATAGGCAGATGGGAATTTGTTAATGTCCGGTTGTAGATAACTTGACACCAGATCCAAATTAAAACGCATCAACTGTGTGTGTTGCCGTGATGGTCTCTTCTCGGCGGAGTCCGGGAAGTGAACACGGTTTCCGGGTTATGTTTGACGTAAGTAGGTGTTCAGGATCACCTCTTGATCGTTGTTAGCTTCACGACCGTTCTGCTTGCTCTCTTCTTGCTCTTATTTGCGTATGTTAGCCACCATGTATGCTTAGTCGCTGCTGCAGCCTCACCACTTTACCCCTTCCTTTCCCTTTAAGCTTTGCTAGTCTTGATACCCATGGTAATGGGATTGCTGAGTCCTCGTGGCTCACAGATTACTACAACAACAGTTGCAGGTACAGGTTATGCGATGATCATGACGCGAGAGCGATGCTTGCTTGCGTTGAGTTCTTCTTCTGCTTCTTCGATCAGGGGATAGGTTCCAGGTCGGCAGCCTGGGCTAGCAGGGTGGATGTTGTTTGAGTTTCTGTTTGTGTTTCATCCGTAGTTCGGATGTTGATCTTATGGATGATGTATTGTTGTATTCGTGTGGCATTGTATGCCTCTTGTATGTATCCCCATCTATTATGTAATGTTGATGTAATGATATCCACCTTGCAAAAGTGTTTCAATATGCGGGTCTATCCTTGGTGGGACCTTCGAGTTCCTTTTGGATAGGGTCGCATATTGGGCGTGACAAGTTGGTATCAAAGCCTCGACCGACCCTAGGAGCCCCCTTGTTTGATCGTGTAGTTTGGCCGTTGTTGAGTCTAGAAAAAAACTGTTTTCGGAGTTTAGTTATATCGGAGAGTAGGAACTCTTTTTACTCCTCAGCCCCTTCGTCGCTCTGGTAAGAAATCTTGACGTAGGTGTTTTGAATTACTTCTCTTCCCCTTCAAATTTTTTTTTAGGATCACGCAGTTGGTTTCCCGATCGTTGTTCCTCAACTCTTTCATCCGGTGCATTTCTCATCAAGTTGACTCGAGCCTCTTCATCTTTGAGTTCAATGCCAATGGAGTTGAGTGGGAAGAAGATCAATACCCCAAGACGAAGTTTGTTCCTCAACAAGAGAAGTATGATCCTAGTTCCTTCAAGGTAACACAAGCACAAGATGATCTTCCACCACAAGACCACAAGAACAAAGGCAAGGACAAGCTTCAAGAGGGGATTGATGCATTTGAAGAAGCACCTAAGGCCTTGGTCAAGTGGGTTCCCAAGACTACGTCAAGTTCTACTTCATCAAGCACAACTACTACACCAAGGATTCCCATCAAGATGATGTGGATCCCGAAGAAGA
This sequence comes from Triticum dicoccoides, assembly GCF_002162155.2. NCBI lineage: Eukaryota > Viridiplantae > Streptophyta > Magnoliopsida > Poales > Poaceae > Triticum > Triticum dicoccoides. The sequence continues at coordinate 519,824,952 of NC_041391.1, forward strand.
AGAACTAGAGAGTTCTTGAGGGTGACTCCGCCAACATTTTTCACTCATATCACTATGGCAAGGACAAGTGCAATCAACTTCCACATCTTGCACTAGTTCAAGGAGTCACAAACCCTCATGTTGGTAAGGCAAGGGACAAGGTAACCTAATGTTTTCATGGACATCATTTTGTGTGTGCACCACTCTATGTTTATGGATATTCTTGTTTGTTCCTTGTGGGACTAACCCGTGTAGGTATTGAAAGTGCAACTCACTCCAAAGGATTGCTCCAAAAGATCTACATCAACATTGAGCATCCACATCTTCATCACCTACATGAAGTCATCATCGACAAAACCCAAGGTTAGTTCATCCCTCTAAGGTGGGATCTCACATCTAGGGGGAGCTTAACTCTAAGAATTGAGTCAAAGCAACTCTAATGATGTGAACACATAAATGCTTTATGTAAAAGTGGTAACCCCACTTGAGCTTTAACGATGAGTATGACCTATGATCAGATGTTCTCATTTGACTCCTAAGTCAATATACTCATATATAGATGACCTAGTCATCGCCAATTGTTTGATAGATGCTAGAATTGGTTGTGCATGCTTTGTCACATATTTCATTTGTCATTTTATTGTGTGAGCATGTTGGAAGCACAGTTTACTGATTCGAGGACATCAACTTGTTGTTTTGATTGATTGGCTTCTTTTTCTTTGGCCAAGTGGATGGACAAGAATGCCTAAGAACCTTCTCTAGCTATCTATGCTTTTCTCATCTCAAACTCTATTCATGCTACATCACAAAATTGATCAAGTCAGATTCGAACCACTCTGTGTGAGGAGCACTCGGACTCCCCGATTTGTCATAGACTTACACTTCCAAAACTTCTTTGTGATTCTTGGTCTGACCGATTCCTCCATTTCGGTCCTACCGAGATCACTAAGTCGCTCTAGGTTTTCAATCTCAGTGCAACCGATTTGAACTTTTCGGTCACACCGAGTTGCTGTAACTGTTAGCAGTTATGCATCTCGGTGCCACCGAGTTGTTCCACTCGGTCACACCGACAGTGTCAGGCTATATATTCACATGGGAAAATTTTGGAAAACTTTCTCCGAAACTCCTCGCCCGTGCATAGCTCGCTCTGCCTACTAGGTCTACGGATCGTCGACTTCGTCGCCAGCCGCCTCCTATCGCTGGTCTCCGCCGCCATCAACGGAATTCTTCTCCGCCGTTGCCGCCGTAGCGAGTTCACCGCCGAAGTAGGGTATGAACTCGATCACAGTGCTATCCTCGTCTGATTCCTAGCACATTGTGTTCATTATAATTCTTGCCACGATTGAAACACTCATATCCAGTCAATACAATCCTTAGAATAGATGTGATTTGAAAATTTAGGGTTAGGTATCCACCGAAACCATCTCGGACCCACCGAGTTGAAAAACTCGGTCCCACCGATTTGGCTAACGCCATTGCACTAGTAAGTCTCGGTCTGACCGAGAATTACAAATCGGTGTGACCAATTTTAAAACTTTGTGAAACCCTAGCAGTCTCGGTGCCACCGAATTGTAACTCGGTCCTACCAAGTTCACCAGTTTAGGTTCCAAAACTGCTTCAGTATCACCGAGTTTGAAAATCGGTTGATCCGAAATGCTTTCTGTGGAAAACTAAAACTAAGTTTTTTGAATCATTCTTTTGCAAAAATCTCTGCATTTTGTGATGCTCATCCACTCTACCTCATCTATAACTATTCACAGGGTCAGCAGTCAGTGATTTGCAGCATGTCAGACCAAAGTGATAGTCAGAACAAGTCAGAAGAGCAGATTCACATGAGTGAGGGCACTAGTCCCTCAAGTTCTTCAGATGATGGCAGCAGGAGCACCCCAAGCAATATGCCTAAATCTGCCACCAGGACAAGGAAGAAGAGAACCTCAGAATCTGAGGATGAGGATTATATGGCAAAAGAAGATGAGGCTACTTCCAAGAAGGTAGTGCTCAAATAGGAGTATGGCTCAACAAAGACCACAAAGCCTGGACTTAATAGGAAGGTTCCTGCCAAGAGGACACTATGTTGAAGGTCATAGGATCAACACAAGTACCTGAAAAGCCTGATCCCAAAGAGACCATGGCCAGAGTTGTTGGTCAACCTTCCATGATGGAAGAGGAAGAAGAGGTTGTTGCACCAGCACCCAAGGCACAAAAGCTAATGGGTGATGTTATAAAGTGAGGGGCTGCAACATCAAAGCCCAGAGAAGCATCCAAAGCTGCCCCCAAGCAAAAGATTGCACCAAAGAGGAATACCAGGAGTATACCAACAGCTGAGAAGAACAAGGCCCCAGTGCCTGAAGTTGCTGCTGAGGAAGATGAAGAAGGGCAGATCCTAAGGAAGCTCAAACCCAAGATTCCAGACCACAATGATGCTCATCATGTGGCTGAGAACATGAAGATCGGGAGAGACTCAGGGTTGAGGCTATGGAGAATGACAGATCCATATGCCACCAGGAGAAGTACTGCTGTTGATTACAGGCAGGACTTCTATGAGACAATCTTGTTGGATGAGAAGCCCATAGTGTGTGATATGAGGTGGGTCGACTGGACCTACATGAAATAAAATGAGGAACACTATCCTGGAGTGCAAGACAGTTTCATTGCATGTGGAGTTGCAGATTTTGTTGGGCAGAAGCTCACCAACTAGAATGATGAACTCATTATGCAATTCTACTCCACAGCAAATTTCTATCCAGATGGGAGGATAGTTTGGATGTCTGAAGGTACAAGGTACCAGTCAACCATTGAGGAATGGGCCAATCTGATCAATGTCCCAAAGGAGAGTGAAGATGACTTGGACATTTATGCCAAGAAGAAATTGGATCATAACTCAATGTCACAGATGTACAAGGAGATCCCTGATGATGCACTTGAGACTTTCAAGTTTGGATCAGTTCATTTTCTTCTGTCAGGGCTGCCAACGATCAACTGGATCTTAAGGCACACTCTTTTGCCCAAGTCAGGTGACCACAACATGATTAGAGGGCATGCTATAAACTTGCTACATATATTTGATGTGCCACAGAAATTCAAGGTCATGAGCCTTATGGTTGAGACTATCAAGAGGACAGCAGCAGACCAAAAGAGGAGTTGTGGATATGCCCCACAAATTCAGGAGTTGATTAACTCAAAAATGGGCACAGGAAAATATCTGTTGGATAAGGAACATTTTGCTCTCTATCCACACTTTGAGGATAATCAAGTTGTAATGAATGAGAATGAACCATCACCATTACAAGCTCAAGAGAAGAAGGAGAAAGAAAGGAAAGAGAAGCCTGCCAAGATGCCAACTCAAGAGGAAGCATCTGAGTACTTTTTGAAGAACAAGCAGGACCAGCTTGGTTACTTGATAGCATCAACACTGAGGATTGAGAAGGGGTTGGCCACCCTAACTCAAAACCAGGAGAGTCTGGAAAGAATCATGGAACAAAAATTCTATGATCTAGATGTCAAAGTAACTGAGATTCAGTCAGTTGTGGAGTAGCTTCAGAATGACATGCAGGAGAGGAAGGACAAGACAACCACTGATGCATTTGCCAGAGTGCCTAGAGCTCAGAGGTCAGCTGCAGTGCCTGTGACAAACACTAGAGCCACATCATCTGCACCAGCTACAGCTCCTACAGCTCCAGTACAACCAGCTCCAGCACCAACTCCTCCATCTCCATCCACATCTACTGAAGTCTTTGTCCAAGGAGCCATCTCTACACCACCACCTGAAGACCAAGCCTGAGAGATGATATAGACCTATGCATTTTCTATGAACTTTTTGGTAACTTGTTGCCAAAGGGGGAGAAAAATGTATAGATCATAGGCTTCGAGAGAGAGGGTGTTGCTTTTGTTCTCTCTTGCTTTGGTGGTTAAACTTTGTTTGCTTTTGATTGCTTGACATACTATGCTATTACCTGTGAGACATTGATGATCATGTGTTTGATCATAAGCTACACTTATGCCTGTTTGATGATATTATCTTACCTATCCTTATATGATCATTCACTTTGCTTGGTGATGAGTGCATGTATTCAGTCTTTATTATTTTGAGCACTCCACCAAGATGTATGTGACATGGAAGAGTAACCCATGAGCCTAATTCCTTGTGCATTTGCAGTCCAAAGCAAATCTTAAACTATGCACAAATTTAGGGGGAGCTCTTGCTTATCACATACTTCTCAAAGCGACGATGTTTTTTCAATCTTATTATCATTTGTCGAAGCTTTGATCTATATGTTGTCATCAATTACCAAAAAGGGGGAGATTGAAAGTGCAACTATCCCTAGGTGGTTTTGGTAATTCATAACAACATATAGCTCATTGAGCTAATGCTATTCCAAGACTATTATTTTAGGAAAGCTCAATGAATGGCATGGCATAGATGATGAAAGTGGATCCCTCAAAATATCAAGGACAAAGGATTGGCTCAAGCTCAAAAGCTCAAGATTCTTCATTTTACATTTTAGTGATCCAAGATAACATTGAGTCTATAGGAAAAGCCAATACTATCAAGGAGGGATGAGGTGTTTCTTAATGAGCCTCTTGCTTCATGTGCTTAGGGATATGCTCCAAATACCCTCCACTACTTTCTCACATCCACATATGACCTAAACCTAAAGTCAAACTTGGCCCTACCGATTCTTTCTATCCGGCGCCACCGAGTTCAAATGTCATAGCCACTGCCACAAACCCTAGGCAAATCGGTCTCACCGATAGGGATCTCGGTCTCACCGAGATGGGATTGTAATCTCTTTGTTTCCCTTCATAACGTTTCGGTCCAATCGAAGTGAGCGATCGGTCCCACCGAGATTGCAATGTAAACTCCTTGTTTCCCTTTCGTAACATTTCGGTCTCACCGAAAGAGCGAATCGGTCCCACCGGTTTACCTGACCAACTCTCTGGTTAGCTAATTATCAGATTCGGTCTCACCGAGTTTGTGTAATCGGTCTCACCGAGATTAGGTTATGCCCTAACCCTAACCATATCAGTCCTACCGAGTTGCATGTGGGTCCCACCGAAAACCCTAACGGTCACTAGGTTTACTAAATCGGTCTGACCGAGTTTGATGATTCGGTCCCACCGAGTTTGGTAAATTGTGTGTAACGGTTAGATTTTGTGTGGAGGCTATATATACCCCTCCACCTCCTCTTCATTCGTGGAGAGAGCCATCAGAACAAACCTACACTTCCAACTTACCAGTTCTGAGAGAGAACCACCTACTCATGTGTTGAGGCCAAGATATTCCATTCCTACCATATGAATCTTGATCTCTAGCCTTCCCCAAGTTGCTTTCCACTCAAATCTTCTTTCCACCAGATCCGAATCCTATGAGAGAGAGTTCAGTGTTGGGGAGACTATCATTTGAAGCACAAGAGCAAGGAGTTCATCATCAACGCACCATTTGTTAGTTCTTGGAGAGTGGTGTCTCCTAGACTGGCTAGGTGTCACTTGGGAGCCTCCGACAAGATTGTGGAGTTGAACCAAGGAGTTTGTAAGGGCGAGTAGATCGCCTACTTCGTGAACATCTACCGCTAGTGAGGCAAGTCCTTCGTGGGCGACGGCCATGGTGGGTCAGACAAGGTTGCTTCTTCGTGGACCCTTCGTGGGTGGAGCCCTCCGTGGACTCGCGCAACCGTTACCCTTCGTGGGTTGAAGTCTCCATCAACGTGGATGTACGATAGCACCACCTATCAGAACCACGACAAAAACATCCGTGTCTCCAATTGCGTTTGAATTCTCCAAACCCTTCCCTTTACTTTATTGCAAGTTGCATGCTTTAATTTCCACTGCCTATATACTCTTTGCATGCTTGCTTGAATTGCGTGAAGATTGCTTGACTTGTTCAAAGATAGCTAAAATCTGCCAAAGCCTAAAATTGGGAAAAGGTTAAGTTTTTAATTGGTCAAGTAGTCTAATCACCCCCTCTAGACATACTTCAAGGTCCTACAAGAATCCACTGGCTCGCTCTGGCACGACACCCTCACAAACGGCACCCTGTAGATGCTCGATCCTTCAATCTCTGGTGGATGCTCCATCTGGGATTGATACTCCCACCACCGCTCCCTCACGATTGGATTTGGTGAATCTATTTGCTCCATGGCCCAGAGGAGCAGATCTATGTACTCCCGCGCAATCCCTACGGGAATATCACCACCTTTTCGCTCTGTTGCAGATATTTGGCCATGGATGTCTCCGTCGCCGCTAGTTGGTCCTTGTTGTCAAACCAAGACTGTATCTCCAACATCCTAACTAGCTTTACAGGGTCGCCATCTGCGATCCTCCCGTATCAGTTGTACTCCTCCATCGATCTACTTCTCCTCAACACCTTCACTCGCCAGCGGGGGTTTTTGAATGGAAGAGGAGAGGAGCGGCGCTGATTTTGGATTAGAAGGGGAGAGGAGCGGCGCTGGTTTTTGATTGGAACAGGAGAGGAGGGGCGGTGGTTTTGAAATGTAAGAGGAGAGGAGCGGCGCTGGATTTAGATTGGAACAGGAGAGGAGCGGCGGTGGTTTAAGAGGATAGGAGCGGCGCTAGTCTTGGAAGTATTTTTTTGTTTTGCGTATTTTGGGTCAAAGTTTGACCACGTACTGTATTTGACAAGCAAAATGTGAATGCATGTCACCAAAAATTGTATCGTTTGGTTCGTATCTGAATGTACTTTCAAATTGTATTATTTTTGCAACGTGCAACATATATTTTATTTGTGAAAATCATGGTCAATTATGACCCAGAATAAAAGGAAGACTAGTTAATGTGGGTCACTTTCTTAATAATTTAATGGTAAACTGATTTTGATTTTCATCCAGTCACAGTGCGCCGGACCTCTCGTCCAATCCTAAATTGTTGTCGCACGTTCCTCTCCCTGTTCTCCATTGCAAAACCACCTCCTCTCCTCTCCATCATCTCCATTCCGAAACCACCGTCTCGCCTCTCCCTCTTCTCCATTGCAGAACCACCCCCTCTCCTCTCCATCTTCTCCAGTGCAAAACCACCGTCTCGCCTCTCCCTCTTCTCTATTGCAAGACCACCATCTCTCCTCCCATCTTCCAAAGCTAGCACCGGATCTCTCAAAAGGACATCTATGGAGAGGATGCAACAGTGAATCGGGCAGATCGCCGGCGGTGACCAGGCAAAGTTAGCCAGGTTGAAGGAGATCCTTACTTGGTTTGACAATGAGTGGGAGATTTCGAGGACGGTGAGGGACATGTGGCAATGTATGCAGAAGAGCAAGACGACAGCGATGAGGGCGGCGATGTACTCCTCAGTGGCAGTCATGCCGCAGTCCTTTGAGTTCATCGAGTATCTCCTCTAGGCGATGGAGCAGACAGATTCTCCCAAGGCAAAGTCAGGCGGAGGTGGTGGGCGTATAGGTCGACGGTCGAGCATCCAGAGGATAAAGAATCGATCGAGTACGGTGTGCCATTCATGAGGGTGCAGAGCCAGTCGGAGCTACAAGAGTATTCGTTCTCCTACCGCAAGCAGAGGAAGGGTGGCGCGGCGTCGCTTCCCCGCTGTTCTCCACGCTTACCTCGACGCTCGCCTCGTTTCAACGGTAGTGGTAGGGTTTAAGGTAAGCTTCGCACTAACCTAATCTTCCATCTGCTCATGCTTACAATCAGTGTGACGGCTAATGAAAATCATGCTTACAATCAGTCTCCGAGTACTATGCCAATCACCCTAAAATAGCTCTGGACCTTTGGGTCAAAGTTGTGACACTGCGTACAAATAAATAAAAACAGATTGGTGCTTCTTTCAGAAAAGAGAATTCCCTAGAAAACTGCCAATATAAGCTACCAGTATTTAGTTAAAGGATTTGCTGCCGAGAAAGATCCGCCCACAGAGAGTGCCACACATCCCACCAGTGGTGGTGGATACCAATGCGTGCATGGAGCATGGTTGGTACCGTTAATTTTTAATTGGCACACCTCCCACTCTGCATATATGTCGGTTCCATCCATACATTTGTGTAGTTCCACCAAAATGCAGCTGAATAACCCTGTTTGCACAAATAATGAAAAAGTGTGATTACATATAGTGGCACTAGTTCATGAAACATACACTAATAAATAGAAGAAAAAATTGTGATAGTATCATAGTTTGCCATGCTGCGAGGGCGAGATGGGCCCTGCGACGCCTCATACGGTAGGCCTCATATTGGAAATCGACCCAATTCTCCCCGATACACCTTCTGCCAGTGATGAACATCAGTGTACAATGGTAGTAAAAGTAGGGGCCTTGAGACATTCCAATCTCTATTTTTGTGCAGATCAACTAAAATTAAGCACCCCAGTTTGCAGAAACGCTTAAACATTAACAATGGGACTAGTTGATGAAACATATACTAACAAAGAGAAGCACTTTCTTTATCTACATTGGAAATGAAATGATAGAGAGGACACTCGCTCTATTTTAACTGTATTATTACTTCATTTTATCAATGGCACTAGGGTCGAGCAGGTGGCAAATGAGGTGTACCGTGCATCGCAAGGATGGAGATCGGGGGTGCTTAGACTGGGATGTTGAAGCTGGCTCTTTCAGTCCCTATCTTCCCCCATGATGTTTCTGTGGTAGCATTTGGTTGTAATCAAAACTTGGTCGAGCTGGTGCTACGTTCCCCTACCTGCCTAGCTTATGTGGCAAACTTGTCTCGTGCTAGTACTCAGTCAGTTCTAGTAGTAGTTGCATAACTGCCCGTTTACACTGAGATGTTGTCGGATAATTGTTCTCTATGGTTGGGTTTCTTTAATGAAATCGGAGGAAATCCCTTCTTTCGATATATAAAAAAATCAATGGCACTAGCGGTGCCAAAACATTGCCTCAAATTAATAGTGCCACTAGATTAAGGTGCAAAATAATAACATTATTGCTTTATCATGGCAGTGCCAAAACAGTAGCACAAGAGCAGACTCAACATGAAGGATCTTTGGCAAACGGTCGGACCAAAAAGGATCATACCTCGTGATGTGAACCATATCTGCAGTCAACGCCATCGTAGAAGGGATGACACCAGTCACCAACATGGATGATTCAATTCATGGGACCTTTTTGTGCAGTTCACCTAGCAACGTCCCATGAGCTAGCAGCTTCTTCTTCATTTATTTAAGGAAAGGGCTCCAGCCCCGGTTCTATTTCCATCAGAAAACGAAACCCACAGAGCTTCTTCTTCATTAGTTGCAATAAAATTGAGCAACATCAAGGTTGGTTGTGAAGCTTGTGGAATGTTCAACCATAATTTGGATATCATTTGTGTAGTTCAACTAAGATCAAGAGTGAAATGTATGTCTTTGTTTGCACAAAAAGGTGGAAAGGAGGGTGACTAACATGTGATGAAACATACATCAAATGAAAAGAAGCATGTTCCTTATCTAAATGGCAATCCTACAAGGACAATAGCAATTTCTAAAACAGCAGCATTGCTAGATATTAGTGTGGGCATTAGGATTAACTATGACAACCGTTCAATATGACATTACTTTAACGGTGCCATTGCTACATTTTACCAGTAACATTACATTAACAGCTGCTACAGATTTGGTATTTGGGCACAGGAGAGTAGTCGGACCATGACAGTTACATTTCAAACAATAAGAAGCAACTTATCTTAATGGGAAATTTAGCAGGACATGAAAAACAGTGCCATTGATTCATATTACTGGAGGCATTACACTGAAAACAACATTGGTTTAACATGTCCTTACTTTTCATAGTGCTAGTGCTACATTTTACAAGTGGCATTACATAAGCGGGGCTCAGGGCAACAAACATCAGAACAGATATCTGGATTGGTCCCATTTTTCGGTATAGCCACCTTATACTGTGTGAGGCTAGCAAATCTAGTGCTGGACATACTCTGTTGACTTGTCCCCCAGTCCCCACTTTCTTTTCTTTTTCAACCAATAGATCGGGTTTATATTGAGTTTGTACTGCGCTTCCCTTTATTTCCCTATTAGACCAAGAGACCAATTGGATAGCCAGTCTCCGCTACTTTTCGCCCCCATTATTTCCTTTTTCGACAAAGTCCTAGATTTAGGTAACAAATCTTCCCCCACCCCACCCCCTTTCTTCCTTGTTTGAACCAAGTAGTACTAGATTCGAGTGCATGAACTAGTTTTACCTCTTAACAGTAAAAATTTAGGTGTCTTTCAAATAGTCAATCGATCCTATCTACGAGGGGCCCTGAGAAATAGTAAAAGATACAAATACAGCAACGTCAGGAGCTGGGAAAGTAGAGCAAGGCCGGTTTCGAAGGAAGTTATACCTGAGGGTCACCGGGATGTCGCTAGATGGGCGGCAGGAGGCCGGATCTGCCCACACTACGACAACAAGGAAGAAGGGGTCCCAGGCCCTCCCTAGCCGGTGGTGCGTGAGAGAGAATGTCAAGGCACGCTGATTGAGACGCGCCGGCAGTGAGTAAGAGCCGTCACCGAGGACGACTGGATGAAAGTTACACCTTCTCACCTTCCTCGACGGAGAAGATCCGGCTGGATCTGTGACTAGCGATGAGCAGAGAGAGAGTGTGGCCACCGCTACCGTGCTTAGATCCGGAGAAGACGAGACAATGTGAAGAGAGCAACACTAGCAAGCAAGTGCGGAGGCTCCTGCCTATATAGTGGAGTAGTTTTCTTTTGTCTACTGGAGCTGGCTTGACCTCGTCAATGACTGTCGAGAAGTCTTCATGCACGTGCCCCGGAGGCGCAGTTGTCGTCATTTTGATCTGAAGCAACGGATTAACATATAACACAAAAAATGCCACATGAAAAGAAACCATAACCTCACTGCCCCAAGGAGAGAACATGAATCCCGACGGACAAACTAGACGAGAATCAAAGCTCAAATTAAAGATAAACTTGTAGAAAAGGGGTCCATCAATATATGTCCTAATTAACATAGCCGGCTTGACCTAGATGGCAAACGAGTAGTCTTCGTGCATGTGCCCCCAATGACCAACGCCTTGGAGGAACTCAAGTGCCACTGTTTAACGCTCGCAGTGATCCGAAGCACATGACACCTAATATTGTGAGATGACAAGAGACCTTTTTTCCAGATTTCTCATCAGAACTACAGCCCTATACAACATAGCCTGCACGATATGTGGACGATAGCCAATCCAGTCGTGTCTGCTGGTGTCTGGTCACATGCATGGATGAACTGATCTTTTGTGTCATGCAGGGATCGTCCAGGCACCAACGGTTGTACAACACTGCTCCAGTACTATCGCTCGTCTCTCTCTTCTATTAACTCACCCGGCTTGTGGGGCCGGGGAGTGTGCCAATGGTCGGTTCTCAATTGTGGGCCCACATGTGTGTGGAAACGCAATATGACGCGCATTCCATTTGGAGAGTGGCGTGCCAGACCGATCGCCCGTCTGGGGTGCAACGCGAATGAAACGGGCGTGTTGTATACTCCATACATGTGTACCGATGTTATCTTGAGGCTTTGCTCCATGGCGCAATCCATGGATACAAAATTATACTGTAGTATTTAAAAGTCGAGGCCGGGGCTTTTCCCGCACGGTAGGCGGGGCAGTTCTGCCTAGTCAGTTCGATAGAGAAGCAAGGAGATGAGGGAGTAGGCTGCTGCAAACGTAGGGTTGTGTGATTTGACAGCGAGTTACTGCTGGACAGGTGGGGCCCCGTGATTTGACTTTCCATTATCAGTTTAATTGTGGCACTATGACCGGCGTGAGTCTCTCGATTCCTGAGCACCTCAATGGTATATAGGTGCCTCTCCCAATGCTCCACCATGTAGAGGATGGTTAGTATAGCCAGTTGTTGGCGCTGTATGAGTATATAAATATGCCATGTCATCAAAAGTTAGTAGTATTATTTAGTAGTCATACAATAGGGCTAGCTATAAGGCTTTTCTCACTTTCTCTCTTTCTCTGTCCTTGTATTAAATGCTTTTTTGTCAAGGAGCATGTGTAGAAGCTGGCTCTTGCATGAGAGACCACTCCTCCACGTTTTCCTTGCCTCTCTCCTCCACATATGCAAAAATGCCATGTAAGCGGGCTTATAGCCCACTATTGTACTTGCTCATACACGTGAGAAAATAAATGTGATTGCTCTCTATTTCACCTTGGAGCTTGTGCAAATGTTGTTGGTTAATCTACTTACAACTTTGTTCTCTATTTCACCTTGGAGCTCGTGCAAATGTTGTTGGTTAATCTACATACAACTTTTCTCTCTCTCCACATTTATTACATGCCACATCATCACTATGTCCTAGGTGGCAAATTTACCAACATCTATCTTAGAATTGTTGGAGATGCCCTTAGAAACAAAAAACTAAGCACCTATGCATTGGGGACTTGAGTTGCTAAGCCATTTAATGCCCTTAGCACCTCATCTAAGCACCATTTCATTGGAAGAGGTCACTCCTTGGCAAATGCAATAAATACTATGAAGAAAGAGATAGAGAGAAGTAAAAAAATAATCTTATAGCCAACCTTATAGCTAACCTTGTTATATGACTGACTAAGACTAGCCACAGTGGGAGTAACTTCAGCAGTAACATCGAGTCCGACTTGGCAAATTTTCTTATGTGGCAATGAGTTAATGAGGAGAGAGGTAGTTTGAGTAACTTAGCTAGTTACCTTAACATCACATGTCCCAATGCAATATGAGTCTATAACATAATAATTGAAGCTTTGCATGGCATCACACTTATATTACTACCCACTATGAAGGTGGTAACATAGTCTTGGGATAGGTGTATGTTACTAGTGTATGTTACTATCCACTGTGGCTAGTCTAAGTGATGACTATGTATGACATGCCAACATTAGATAGCCTAATGCACCATGTGAAATCTCAAGGGCGCGATCGCGCGAGCAAGGCAACGATTGTGGTAGGCCTGACCATGATACGGGCTATTGGCAGCCCTTGGATCTGAGATCGAACAGTCGCATGCTAAGTTGTTGAAACTTTGCAGAATAACCCTCCATGATAGGATATTCACCCATAGGTCTAGAATCACGCCATGCAACCATTCAATCTCAGATCCAACGGCTCTCAGAAGCCTGTATCATGGGAGCATGGAAAGCTTCGTATCACCTGTAATTTTCCAGACGCTTAACGCGCGAACACGCAGATGCATGAAGCCATTTAATTGGGCATTGAGTAGACATGACATCTAATTGGGCCCCCATAGTACTGTGCATGAATCCATTTATCCACTAGGCAAGCCACTACCCTGCCATTCGCTTGACCCACTTAGCATTTTTACAATCGAAAAATCGCTAGCAGTTCGCTCCTACTCATCCCCGGACGTCCTTTAACATTACATCAGTTCGCTCCTAGTCGTCCTGTCCTTTCACATTATGGCAGTTCCACTAATCCTAACCTTCCTCCCAAATCCATGGTGTCCCAAATCTCCATGATCGGGGGTGAGTACAAGGTTAGAATCATCACCGGCGATGAGTTCAACGTCATCTACACCAGTTCTTCCGCGGCGGTGAAAGGATGCCTTGCTCGCTACAGATGCATGTCCGGAAACTCAAAGGAAGAGTGGCTCGCTGGGCTAGATGTTGAGTACACCATAGTCCTGGGTAAAGAGAAGAATCTAAAGGAGGAAGAGAAGAAGAAGCCCGCCGTGATCCAGGTTTCTGTGCATAACTTGTGCTTGGTCTACCACATATGCCATGCCAACATTGAGTGTGAGGAATTTAAGAACTTCCTCATGGGCGGCCTAGTCAAATTCATTTTTGTAGACTTTATGACGACAACGAAGTCATGGGTCGGATAGACCTCGTTGTAGGCTAGCCCTTCGACCTCCAAAGGAATGTTCTAGTGTCCTCCCGTCAGCCTTCAATGTTGACCCTGGCAGCAACCATGGTTGATCCTTCGTATGGTAGACTGACGAAACCTCCGTACAAGTTTCATTGTGCATGGGAGTGGAATGTACTAGATAGAGAGCACATCAATTATGCTGCAATGGATGCCTACCTTTGTTTCAATATCTACAAGGGTTGGATGAAGAGCGAGTGCTAAGTGTGTGGTTCAAGCAAATAAGTATCGGCCAAGAGGAAGAGGGACAAGGACGAAGTCGAGCACGTGGATGAGGAGTCCGAGTAAGGTGGCAGTGTCGTTGGTCATGGTGGTTGTAATGTAGTGTCTACCGGATTAGTTGCTTAGTTTAATTTCAGGGTGCTTCGTTTTATTTGAGGGGTGTGTTGTGCTGAGCCACCAGCAGAACTATGTTATGTTCCTTCTCGTTACTTTAACTCTTCAGTATGTACATACTAGTATTTCTTACAATTCATCTTTTAGTTGGTATAGTACTATCATTCGTTTCTTTACATTATCTATGTACAATATATATGGCAACATCATATAGCCAGCAGTTTAGTTGTCAAAGAATTTCAGGGTGCTTAGTTTTATTTGAGGGGTGTGTTGTGCTGGACACCATTATTGTGACTCAAATCTCTTTTGCCATGTTATAATGACATAGTAAATACATATGGACCAACATGCCAGCTCTCCCTCTATCTCACTACAATACAATAAAGTGTGGGGCCTACTTGATCCCAACGGCGTTCTTATTTTCCAGTAAAATTATTCGCTTGGTTACTCCTGACAAGCGGGGCCACACTTATCATTGTGAGATAGAGAGAACCGACATGTGGGTTTAGGCTTATTTTTGTCATATAACATGGACAACAGGTTTGACGTGAAAATAATAATGTCTAATGGCATTTTTGAGCAAACATCTAACTGAACGATGGCACTTTTGAGACATCTAATTGCACTTTTTGAGCAAGCATCTCACATATCGATGGCATTTTTGAGTAGTTGTAACTTCTAATGGCAAAACTGAGTAGTGAGACACAACTAGTGGCATAACTAATAAAAACCCAAGAATTAAATAGGTATGCTAACTTCTTTAATAGAATTTAGCACCCCATCTAAGCATGTACTAGCTTTTTTAATAGTACTATATGCATAATTTGGCGACGAGCACCTCTATATGTACCACCTTTTTTCTTTAATTTCATCTTGTTAGTTTTTCTCCATGGCGCAATCCATCAATACTACTACTGTACAAAACTATACATTTTTAAAGGCTAGAGGATGAGGCAGTCTCGCTTGGTCGGTTTCAGGAGAGGCGATTGCCTTTGTGATTTGATAGCTCATTACTGCTGGAAGGCGGGGCCTTGTGATTTAACTGCTCGTATAATGTTGCAGATGACCTGAGGAGGAGAAAAGAACCATGTGGTATACTCAAGTTTTCTAGTGGAGTACTAGTGCGACGGAGGAGCACGAAACATGGCAGCCAGTGCGATATGGCGATAAAAATGATCTAATTTGCTAGTCATCGATCCCATGGCGCCGGTCATCGTTAGCATTGTTCTATACATGCCTCACAGAGAACATAACACGTGCGGCAAAACACCCGATGCAAAAGAAGAAACACAGGAGCAAAAGAAGAAGGAGGATTATCACCCGAAAAGAAGAAGGAAGACACACACACAAGTCTGGGGCGCTGCTCTCTACTAGTACATGAAGGGTTGTTGGCCGCAGAGTCGTAGCTGCTTCTTCATCGCCTCCACGACCTCCTTCTCCTTGCGCGTCTCCTCCACCATCTTATTCATTCTGTCCATGACGCGGGATTTCTCGACACGAGCCTTCATCATCTGTTCCACAACCGCATTATGTACCTTGACAGCAGTCAGGTGCTTGATGCGGAGCTTCGCCAACTCCTCCTTCTATTCCATGATGAGGGCCTGCAGCATCTTCATCGAGGAACTACTCTTCTTGTGTAGCTTCTTCTAGCCGGCGTTCTCCTCCTTCAGCGGGTCGAGCTCGTGGCAGAGCTTCACCTTGTCCTCCTGAAGTTGCAGGATTTTGTCGGTCGCCTTCTTATCCAACACAACTCTCTTCTTCAATAGCATCACCGAGCCGGCGGTCAACTCCCCCTACTCATTGAGCTCAGTGGGCATGTCATCGAGGCTCTCCTTCAACAGCTCCACCAAGCCATCAACGAACTCCTCCTGCTGATTGAGCTGAGCGGGCATGTCATCAAGGGATAACGACTCCAGGCGCCGCTAGCTCGGCATGTTCTCCTCCACGGCTAGGGCGCTCCTAGGAGCCCTCGCCTATCTCTGCCAGGTAGCGAGCCCTCTTTTTTTCCGCGGCCTTGGTTGCCACTCCCTTGTTACGATTAGTTCTCGACCTAGAGCTCTGCACACCGGCCATGCCAAGGACGGATGAACAAGAAAGACTTATGAGGAGGAAGAAGTAGAGTGATTTTCGGCTAGGTACTAGTTCCCCTTTTCATTACCTAGTACTAGCACTAGTACTAAAACCTGCATAGTGGGAACACGTTCGGGTTTGATAGTACTACTAGGCGTGAGCAGGTTTGCACTTATAATTATACTATACACTTTGGAATGTGATGGGAACAAGATCAAAGATTAACTGATGGTTTTGGTTTCAAGGCCCGAAACGGCTCCCGATGAGTTTCCTGGAACACAAATTTCAAGTACTACTGCTCAAATACGGTCGCACAAGTTAGTGATGTAACTGGTCGTACGTGTCAGACCAAGCCGATGCGTGTCACGGGTCCGACCGACCGTCTATTGGTGCGATCGACCGTAAGTATTACGCGATGGAGACTTCTGGTTGTGTCTTCGGGTGATTGTCACGACCAAGCATTCAAAAACTAGTGATAAATCAATTACCATCTTTTTCCAAACGACCAAGTATTTTCACAGGAATACAATACATATAGATGGAGTGATTGTCATGGCTGCAAACCGCCATGGCGCCGCAAGTTCACTGCAGCAGCAACCGAGTAGGTCACTACATCGCTGGTGGGGAAGGAGGGCAGCTCACCTGGCCTACGATGCATGCCCAGCGGCACCGCCGCAACTGGTCTCGCAATTTGGCTTCTCCTACCGCCCATTTGAACAGTTGCACAGGTTGCTCATGCTATTACGCAGGCATGCGCATTCTTTCCTCCGCAGTTGACTCCATGAATATGATCTCTGCCATTAGCCCTAGCTCGGAATCAATGCAATGATGCCAAATGCTGACATCCCTCAGCATCTCTCCCCTGAGATCGAGTTGCGCCTCCACCTTGTGCTGCACCGGGCGCAGCTCCTTCGAACTTCTCTCCAATTCATGTGACGCTTCCTCGATCCGATTTGCCTTGTTGCCCACCACCTAAAACGCAGCCCTGGCATGTCCTCCGGCACCACCAAACTGTGATTCCAGAGCAATGGATACCCTCTAAAACACACGTGGGTTTCGCTCAAAGGCGGCAGTGTTGCGGGCCGCAGCGAGAGGCAGCCCGTGGGATCCTGGGATCTAAGGGATTATCCATGGCGGAATCCTCCATGGAGGGATCCTGTGGGCGAGGCGGGGAGGCGAGCCTAGGCGCTGGAAGAGCCCTACGAGGCTAAGATAAAGATAGTACTACTCCACTCCGTCCATATTTAAATACAAAGGCCACCAACAGTAGCTCTGGCAAAAATTGATCATGTTGTCTGCGTCCTGGTTTATTGGCCCCCTTTTTTGTGCAAATTTTTATGACATCCACAAATATCATGTTAGTACTTAAAAATGTGGTCAAAATTGGCACAAAATTCGAAGGAGACCAATGGAAGAAGCAACCTAGATTGTCTCCTTTGTGGCGAACATGTTGAAGAAACCCTTGAGCACCTCTTCTTTCACTGCTCTTTTAGCACACATTGCTGGCTAAAACTCAATATAACCTGGCCTGCTACAGGAGATCGGCTGCATATGATGAAATATCTTAAGATGGGGAATAATCGTAAGATGATCATGGACATCTTCCTGGTTGCCGCATGGAGTTTGTGGAAAGAAATAAATAATAACTATTTTAGGAAGGTGGCCCCTTCGATTGATAATTGGCAAGCCAGGTTTAAGAAAGATTTTGCCAACATTGCCTTTAGAATCCCTGATGACAAGAGACATCTCATCTCTGCCATCCTAGCTTCTGTCCCATAGTTAGTTTAACTTGTTAGCTCTGACTTTCCTTTGTACTGGTTTAGGCCATTCCCCCACCCCCCTGTTTCTTTCTTTGTACATATGTAACATATTCACCCCCTGGGGTTTTAATATATACATGCAGTAGGACGTGTTCCTACTATGCAACCTTCAAAAAAATATGGAAGAAGCAACCCATGATTTAACTACTTGCATGCACGCAGTGGAGTAGTAATGTCTTTCTCAACTACTTCCTCCCTCACGTCCACTCAATTTGCATGCGTTGTATTAACTGACCATCAACGAAGTGAAGGACTTTACACGCGTCAAATTATCGCATGGGGTGGATCTTCGTACAAAAATGCATCGCACCATGTACTCGCATGTGCGTGCGTGGACATCTTTGCTTCGTGCATGTACTACCAGTGTGCCTAAGAAAGGACGAGTACATTCTTCTGGAACCAACAGCACTCCACTGTGATCAATCCACACAAGAGGTCACGACAACACCTCCACATGTGCCACGTGGCTTCATTGACTGAAAAGAGAGACACTATGTAGCATGCCATTGGAATTCTAATTTACTTGTTTTGCACATACTGGAAGTACTAGTAAGGTACACGTGCATTGCACGCACCAGATTTGGCAACCGAATTATGAATAAATACCACACTATAGCATGTAAGCTTTGAGTCATATATGCATGATGTAGACGTTTGTTTAGTTCTTATAGTTCATATCATTCAAAATCAATTAGTTTTTATAAAAAAGTTAGGGCCTCTTTGATTCATAGGATTTCCAAAATGCGGGAATAGGAAAAACATGGGATTAGAGTGGAATGCCGTCTTGAATCCTACAGGATTGTATAAGTGTTTGGTTGTGCATAGAAAAAAATGTAGGCTTCTTTCAAAGAGGTTTGAGTGGATGGAAAGTTTCATATGAAATCTAGTGCAAATCAATCCTATGGACAAATTCCTATGGTTTATAATCCTACGAATCAAACAACCAAGATAGGAAAAATTCCTAAGGATTAGAATCCTCCAAAATTCCTTTGAGAATCCTTTGAATCAAAGAAGCACTTGATCTATTTTATGATTCATGGAATTGTGCATTGTAAAGCATACAGTAAAAACAAATAATGGCAATTCAACTAGAAAAAAAGTTTGGGCAGTTATGATATGGAAGATTCTAGAACAAAGGATAAGCACTTGTGTTTTGAGGTTTGCGCATTATGCTTAAGTTCAACCATGGAGTCTGCTAGATTGTACAAGTGGAAAAATCCAGTGGGGGGGGCTAGAAGATGGTGCGAGGGGCCAAGTGGAGGGAGACTAGCTATGAAGGAGTGCACAAGTGTGAGATCTATATTTAAAGAGAGGGGGTGAGAACATGCGCTGTTGTGCCCAGTGGCAGAGCCATGAGAAATAAATGAGCTAGGGGGCCAAGCATTGCTAATCCTTTACGAGGAGGGCCAATTCATCAACTTAAATCATTTTACCAGCAATTAATCTACTGATCACATTCATATTAGCCTCAATATATAGTGATGTTAGGGGGGCAGGGCCCTTGCTGCCCCCTGTCTTCGCCACAGTGCGTATGTCTGAGAGATGACGCGGAAGGCATGGATATATAATTAATGTGGGTGTATTAGCTGTATTAGCTATGTAATCCTATATAGAGAGGTATAGACTGATCGATGTGTACATGGGAAAGAGGGTGAGGCCTCACTAGATATATATATTGATCGGTTTGTGTGGAAAACTGGGAAAAACCTAGCTATATACACACACACATAGAGGTACATCGATCGTTTCGCATGCACGTGAGAGATAAAGAATGCCCTACATGATGAAGCGGGGGAGGGGTGTGTGTGTGCATGCATGGGAGACCGACCTGAAGAGAAAGATTGCATGTGTGCCATGGATAATGCCGATTGCTAGTGTGTGTGCATGCATGCACGAGAGGAAGTTAGTGGTACAATTATAAAGAGAAGACGACTTGTGGGTGTAAAAGAGTAGGTGAGGTCATAATCAATGTAAAGTTGAATTCAAATATTTGAATAACAGATCATGATGTTTGAAACCCATCCATGCATGAATATAACTGAGATATGCACGGTGTGGTTTGTAAATGAGCATGATATATTGTATACACATTGGACAAGGTCAGGTTGATTTGAATTTGAGATACCGATGGCAGACATCATTTGGCCACATTGCATCCGTCCATGGACACACTATTCTAATTGGAGATGATGGGTGGCTTTCGCATCGCATATCTATATCTATACCCCTATATTTTATATTTGATATTTATTATATAGTGTGCAAATAACTTTAACTTTGAAAGATAGTCGTTGGATGAAGCCAACCTAACGGTGCAGAGATGGCAAATTCGAGCACTATTGGCCGTTGGATATCATCTACATTCCACTAGATTTTGCCACATGTACAATCTAGAAGACTCCATGGTTGAACTTAGCATAATGCACAAACCTCAAAACACAAGAACTTCCTCTTTGTTATAGAATCTTTCGTATCATAATTTCCCAAATGTTTTTCTACATGATTTGCCTTTTTTTACTTTATGCTTTACAATGCACAATTCCATGAATCTTAGAATAGATTAGCTTTCTTATAAAAACTAGATAATTTTGAATTTGATGAACTATAAGAATTAAACGAACATTTACATCATGCATATATGACTCAAAGCTTACATGCTATAATATGGTATTTATTCATAATTTGGTTGCCAAACCTCATGCGTGCAACGCACGTGTACCTTACTAGTCTAAATGGTGTTTGTGTGTGTTGTGTGTGTTAAACACATTGTACGTAGTATCATACATGGTTTAGATTCTGAACATCTAGCTAGAGTACATGTACTATGATTTGTATTCAACATAAAATGGATATATATTTGAATTTGAGATCGTATGTACATGTAGTTCATATTTATATAGGAATTTACTACTCCTATATTCATGTCATGTGTTGTGAAGATAATATTTAGATGGTTGTATAACTAACCCAAGTACAATCCCATTCAAACATGGAAAATGTACTCAAATTTATTCCATATGCTAGACAACATGAATTGTTTTTTATTGTTGGGGGAAGTGCAAATTGATTTGGTGCTGTACACTTTATGTTTGTTGTCCTGATTTTTTAATTTTTGTTGTTGTTGTTGTTGTTGTTGTTGTTGTTGTTGTTGTTGTTGTTGTTGTTGTTGTTGTTGTTGTTGTTGTTGTTGTTGTTGTTGTTGTTGTTGTTGTTGTTGTTGTTGTTGTTGTATTTGAATGCATTTATAGTAATATAGTAAAACGGGACATGGCTCTCTCTAGTGATGAGGTGTGAATTGTCATTTTTTTGTTGTACATGTTAAGCTTGTTCTGCCGAAATTTCAAGTTGCACCTTGTTATGCTGAAATTTCAAGCTAGCATCTCTGTCCATCATGCTGCAAAACTCCCGCCTCTTCAACCCGCGCCTTGTTACCCCGAAATATTTAAGATATATCTTTGTCTCATTGTGCTCCGAAAACTCCATCCATCTCGACCCGCGCCTTGCTATCCCGAAATTACAACGCCCGCAAAATCCCGACACGTGAAATGCCCGTGATACCCCTGAACTGAAAGAACCACCTAGCTCAAATTGGTGGGGCTACTTCCGTAAGTTATCCCACATTTCGGACAAGCGCGTCCCTAAGCCATGGTTCCTCCCTCCCATCCTATCCGCCGACCCATTTGTACACCGAGGCCGCGAAAACTCGCGAAGCCCCACATCCTCCTCCGTCTGCCACCTAGCCGGAGCCTCTTCCGTGATGACGACGTCCACAGCAACACCTCGACGTCCCTCATCCACCGCACCGGATGAGGATCCGTTGTCGATCTCGTCATCCCGCCGGTTCAGCCACCCCGTCCTCCACCTCCAAGGAGCTGCCCCGACGTTCCCCTCGTCTTTCACGCCACCTCCATTCCCACACCGCCGTCTTCACCTTCACCACCGGAAGAGCAGCATCACCACTATTCCTCGGAGGAAGCTAAGGCCTAATCAGCGCTACCAAAGAGGTTCTACACTAATCACCGCATTTTCTTCTTGATTCGATCTCACGATGCTACCGGCGCTCGGTCTCGAGCCGACATGGTGCGGCTCCATCCACGGCGGCGTCGCCGGCCACTTCCTCCACGGCGTCACTCCCTCGGTGGCGACGTCCACATCAGTACGACCTGCTACTGCTTTGGCTCTCGCTCGCGCTACTCATCTGTTCTTGCTCTCGGTCCCCTGCCTGGTCTGCTCTTGCTGCTGCTCTCGCTCTTGCTCTGGCTTGCACTCTTGCTATCACTCTTGCTCTTGCTTGCGTTGCTACTCTAATTTAGCTACAATTCAGTCGAGTGAATTGACTTTTGGGTCAGTCGATTTCCAGGGGGGCTCGCCAAAGTTAAGGAAGAACCAGCCACAGCAGGGAGGGGGGCTTGCCGGAGAGGTACCCAACTATCTATCGTAGGGTTCAGGGTGGGGGCGGTGGTCGCCGCTAGTGGTGGGGCGATGGCGTGGGGATCGCCGGAGAAAAAGCTCGGCGCGGGGGCCAAGAGGGATGGTCGGGGCGGCGGCGGACCAGCGGTGGGGAGTGGGTTCGGGGCGGGTGGGGCAGCGAGGCGGCACGGGAGCGCCGCTGGCCGGCGGCTCGGGGGGT
Source organism: Triticum dicoccoides (assembly GCF_002162155.2). Taxonomy (NCBI): domain Eukaryota; kingdom Viridiplantae; phylum Streptophyta; class Magnoliopsida; order Poales; family Poaceae; genus Triticum; species Triticum dicoccoides. The sequence goes on from NC_041391.1 coordinate 519,847,610, forward strand.
GGAGGTTGAAGATGAACTGCTGGCCCTTGATTTCATATCCAACGGCTGGAAAATCAACTGACCATAGATGAAAAAGTCAGTCGACTCTGCTTACTGCTCTACTCTTGCACGTGTCGTTAATGCATGAGTAACAGATATTGCTCTCGCTCGAGTCCCTGCAGCTGCTACCCGAGATGCTGCTACACCACCAGTTGCCCCGGCTCTCGAACGCGCTACTACTCCTAGACCTGCTGCTGCTACTGCTGCTTTTCTACTACTGCTTTTTTGCTACTGGTGCATTCAATTTCGACAGTAAAATTCAGTTTCGACGGCAAAATTCAGCTTTGATAGTTAAATTCAGTTTCGACAGTTAAGTTCAGTTTCGAGAGTTAAGTTCAGAGATGAGCGGCTGATGTATTTTACATCTAGCACTTTGTGGTTATGTATTTTACGTCATCTATTGGAGATGCTATTAGAATTCCACTCAGGTTAATGTTGTCTCACTTGTCCTGCTTCAGCCTCGTCGTTGTACAACTTACCGGGGCTGCTGCAACAACAAAACCCTCCAACATACCGGAGCAGTACCCCGGGCTCCATCTCCAAACGCCTAAGATCTTCTTCCCCTCCTCCGACAGCCAAATTAGCCGGAGCATCCTCACCGACCAACCCAATCATGCTGAAATCGACATGGCTTCGCCAAAGAGGTTGTACACTTGTTGCATCTCTTTTTTACTCTACATGTTATATATATTGTCCACTGAGCACACGTAGTACGTGAAATACGATTAGTTTCTCCTACTATATAACAAGCAGTGAGGTACCAGGCAACTTAGCTATCCGTGATGGACTCTTTTGAACGTTGTCATTATTTATCTCTGCGCATTTGAGTTGTGCATTTGTAGATGGTCCTGGGAGTTGAGCTAGTAGGGTAGTGGCCTGGATCCAAAGTAGTAGAAGTGGCACGAAAAACTTTTTTGAGTGTAGGCTTTTCCCTACTCAAGCCAGCCTACTAGAATCGCCGGTGCTTGAAAGCAAAAGTGACGGAAAAACATAGTAATTGAACATTTCCTATGGTATTACTATTCATGCATTTGTTTCAAAGGAATAGAGCAAAGGAAAACTGTAGGATTATATTTGTTCCTTTAGTGTCTCCTTGAAAGAAAAACCGTAGGAATTTTCATATCCACTTGTCCTCCTTTTCAAATTCCTATTCATGAAGCACAAGACTAAGATATAGTAGCATAATAGCATTATAATTGTAAATTTTCTTGTGGTTTGACTTAATCTCCCCAAGCTTCCTTGCATCCTGTGATCTTCTAATTCTTGTGAACCAAACACCCAGATTGGTAGAAATCCTATGTTTTTAAATTCTCTATTTTGCACTTGCATTCCTATCCTATTCCTATGTATTTCCTATCCCTGCATTGTTAGAATCCTCAAATTCAAACAAGCCCTTACACAATTACTTCTGTTACAGATATGTGTCAAAGAAAACCTTGTGTGGTTTGTTCGGCTCCTGCTATGTTGTGTTCCACCCCAGCTTAGTTGCTCCAGCGACGGAAGGGTTCACCACAATAGGGATCCGCTCTCCAGACTGTCTTTCACCGCCTCAGATCTTCCCCTGCCGCTAGCAGCCATGACAACTGCATTAGCATCATCAACTGAACCAATGACCTTGAGGACTACACGGGTCCGCAAGAGAGGTCACACTCTTCCGTGTCTGCTTACGTTATGCATCGCTTAATATGATGACATGCTACTTTATCATCATGTTCACCTATTACACTCCAAGTCAGGTCCAAACTAATGCTGAAACTTGAGTTTTTAAATGGTTGTGGGGTACATATTGGGGTAGCAATCAGTACTATCTGTCTACTATCTGGTTAATCTCGGGTGTCTACTATGAGTTTCGTGTTGGGTGCAAACAAACATTAAAGGAGCCATTATCTATATTTTTTAACTAAAGCTATTATCTGCCTGCTATCATTGGTTTTGGGTCTATCCACAGTTTGCTACCATCACTCTGGATTTGTGCATGCACTCCTTAAATAATCTCACTATGTTTCATTCCTATGCATGTCAGTTATTGTACACAATGGAACTGAACATGTAGAGCAACAGAGATGAGCCTTGCGTCGCAATAAAATTTCATGCAGAAGTCGCTCCATGGTGGGCGCAAAGGCAGCCCCCCCCCCCTCCACCCATTTTGGATTGTAATGAAGAGGAAGATAACTGTTCTGAGGGGGATTCAGAAGGAGAAGTGAAAGTCCAACTATCCCTCGGTGCTTTTGGTAATTCCTAACAACATATAGCTCATTGAGCTAATGCTATTTCAAGATAAATATTTTAGGAAAGCTCAATGTTTGGCATGGCATGGATGAGAAATGTGGACCCCTCAAAATGCTAAGGACAAAAGGATTGGCTCAAGCTGAAAGCACAAGACTCTACACTTTACTTTTAGTGATCCAAGATCACATTGAATCCATAGGAAAGCCAATACTATTAAGAAGGGATGAGGTGTTGCTTAATGGCTTACTTGCTCAAAGTGCTTACTGATATGATTCAAAGCCCTCAACTACTTTCGCACATCCACATATGTCCCAAACCAAAAGTCAAACTTGGCCTCACCGAAAAATTCTATCTGGCGCCACCGAGTTCAATTGACATAGCCACTTCCAGAAACCCTAGTCTTTTCGGTCTCACCGATAGGGATCTCAGTCACACCGAGATGGGATTGCAAACTCTCTGTTTCCCTTTGTAACATTTCAGTCCAACCGAAATGAGTGATCAGACCCACCGAGATTGCAACGCAAACTCTCTATTTCCCTTTCGTAACGTTTCGGTCCAACCGAGATGAGCGAATCGGTCCCATCGAGTTTGCCTGACCAACTCTCTGGTTAGCTTATTACCCAAATCGGTCTCACCGAGTTTGTATAATCGGTCTCACCGAGATTAAGTTATGCCCTAACCCTAATGATATCGGTCCCACCGAGTTGACATGTTGGTCCCACCGAAATACCTAACGGTCACATTATGAACTAAATCGGTCTGGCCGAGTTTCACGATTCGGTCCCACCGAGTTTGGTAAGTTGTCTGTAACGGTTAGATTTTGTGTGGAGGCTATATATACCCCTCTACCCACTCTTCATTCGTGGAGAGAGCTATCAAAACATGCCTACACTTCCAACATACATTATCTGAGAGAGAACCACCTACACTTGTGTTGAGATCAAGATATTCCATTCCTACCACATAAATCTTGATCTCTAGCCTTCCCCAAGTTGCTTTCCACTCAAATATTCTTTCCACCAAATCCATATCTTGTGAGAGAGAGTTGAGTGTTGGGGAGACTATCATTTGAAGCACAAGAGCAAGGAGTTCATCATCAACACACCATCTATTACCTTTTGGAGAGTGGTGTCTCCTAGATTGGTTAGGTGTCACTTGGGAGCCTCCGTCAAGATTGTGGAGTTGAACCAAGGAGTTTGTAAGGGCAAGGAGATTGCCTACTTCGTGAAGATCTACCCTAGTGAGACAAGTCCTTCGTGGGCGACGGCCATGGTGGGATAGACAAGGTTGCTTCTTCATGGACCCTTCGTGGGTGGAGCCCTCCGAGGACTCGCACAGACGTTACCCTTCGTGGGTTGAAGTCTGCATCAACGTGGATGTATGATAGCACCACCTATCAGAACCACGACAAAAACATCTGTGTCTCCTATTGCGTTTGCACTCTCCAAACCCCTCCATTTACATTCTTGCAAGTTGCATGCTTTACTTTCCGCTGCTTATATACTCATTGCATGTTTGCTTGAATTGTGTTAAGATTGCTTGACTTGTGCTAAGTTGCTAAAATCTGCCAAGAACTAAAATTGGGAAAATGCTAGATTTTTATTTGGTCAAGTAGTCTAATCACCCCCCCCCTCTAGACATACTTTTGATCCTATAATTGGTATTAGAGCTTTGGTCTCCATTTTCTTTGATTTCCATAGCTTTTGGTGGCCATAGCCTTGGTTTCAGAACCTAGGAGAGTATGGCGTCTAGTGAGGGAAATTATCACTGTAGAGGTCCTTGTCGGTGTCAAAACCGGCGGATCTCGGTAGGGGATCCCGAACTGTGCGTCTAAGGCCAATGGTAACATGAGGCTGGGGACACGATGTTTACCCAGGTTCAGGCCCTCTCGATGGAAGTAATACCTTACTTCCTGCTTGATTGATCTTGATGATATGAGTATTACAAGAGTTGATCTACCATGAGATCAGAGAGGCTAAACCCTAAAAGTTGGCCTATGGTATGATTGTTGTTGTGTCCTACGGACTAAACCCTCTGGTTTATATAGACACCTGAGGGGGCTAGGGTTACATAGAGTCAGTTTACAGAGAAGGAGATCTACATCCGAATCGCCAAGCTTGCCTTCCATGCCAAGGAGAGTCCCATCCGGACACGGGGCGAAGCCTTCAATCTTGTATCTTCATAGTCCAACAGTCCGGCCAAAGTATATAGTCCAGTTGCTCGGATACCCCCTATTCCAGGACTCCCTCCGTAGCCCCTGAACCAGGCTTCAATGACGATGAGTCCGGCACGTAGATTGTCTTCGGCATTGCGAGGCGGGTTCCATCTCCGAGTACTTCAAGATAAATTCCGAACACAAGGACCGTGTCCGGCTCTGCAAGATAAATTCCATATACCACCATAGAGAGAATAATAATCCACGAATCCAATTTGCTGACAACTCTTCACAGTATGACATCATGCCACAGCTCGGTAATTATTCGAACCATTTTCTACAACCTGCTTCTGCACACATTGCGAGGCGGTTTCTTTGGCACGTCTTGTCAAAGCAGAGATCTTGTCCCCTTATCGCGGGATCTCCATTAATAAGGGTATGGGTAACCCAACCAGTGCCATCAATCGAGGCGCTTGGAAAAATAAGAGATTTTGAGAGGCAAGTGGGGAGGCGCACATTCTGCATCGCCTTTATAAAGGGACATAGATCTCCCGTTTTCACCCACGCCTTCTTCCTCCTTTGCTCATCTGTTCTCGCACCCTCGAGCTCCAGCTCCCAAGTTCTCACCTTCTCGGTAGGACCGCAGCATGTCCGTAGCGGGAGGCAAGTGGATGGCCTCCTTTGTCACAGAGGAGAACATCACCAAGCTTCGGGAGGCCGGATACCTGGCCGAGAGCATCGCGCACAGGCTTCCGGTAGAGGGACAGATTACCCCCACCCCGAAGTCTTGGGAGAGAGTAGTATTTCTCCCTCATTTCGTCCGCGGACTAGGATTTCCACTCCACCCATTTGTCCGCGGGCTCATGTACTACTACGAGCTAGATTTTCACGACCTGGCCCCGAATTTCGTCCTCAACATCTCGGCGTTCATCGTCATGTGCGAGGCCTTCCTCTGCATCAACCCTCACTTCGGCTTGTGGTTGAAAATCTTTTGCGTGAAGCCAAAGATCGTGAGCGGCCAACAGGCGGAGTGCGGAGGCGCCATGGTGGGCAAGATGCCCAACGTCACATGGCTCGATGGCTCCTTCGTGGAGACCATAAAAGGATGGAAATCAGGGTGGTTCTACATCACCGAGCCGCGCGACGCCAACTGGGCGGCGGCCCCCAAATTCAGATCCAGAATCCCCATGCGGTTCACTTCTTGGAAAAAGAAGGGCCTGGCCTGGGGCGAACCCACGGAGCTGACCGGACTCGAGACCTGCATCAAGAGTATGAGGGACAAGAAGATCAAGCTTGTCAACATGGTCCAGGTCATGCTCATTCGCCGGATTCTCCCGTGTCAAAGACGGGCATTTGATATGTGGGAGTTCGACCCGGCCGAACAGCAGATGCTGCTGGAGCTCTTCGACACAATGCACAAAGAAATCAGGAAGGTGTTGTTCAAGACCGGCGAAGTTCCTCCTCCCCTTTCCGAGGACCGTGGGCTCAGCGCAACGCGCCTCGCTAATCCGGTAAGTCCTCTGATCATCACAAGATGCTCCTTTCCCAGTACATTTGTGGAAGGGCTTTTAAGTCACCATGTTGACTAAACAGGATTGGGTGGAGAAGGTGGAGCGGATTGACTGTCCGGCTCCATTGCCCGAGGGCCCAGTAGCCGCACTCCTAGCAGAGATGCTGGTTCTGGCGCCTTACAAGGTGCCGGAGAAAAAGGCCGAAAAGAAGGCCACGGGGACCCGGAAGGGTCTTCGGCGCGAGGCCGCACCCGACGCCTCGCCAGAAGAGGACGACGCGTGCTCCTTGCATGAATGGGGGGAGAGAAAGAGGAAGGCCGCCTCAACTGAGGGGGCCAAAGGGTCCAAGAAGGCAGCTGCGGGGACCAGAAAAAGTCTTCGGTGCAGAGCTGTGATAGAGTCATCATCCAAAGATGACGAGGAAGATCCCCCCCCCCAAACACGGAGGAAAACGTAAAGAAATGCCCCCTCCCCGTACTGGGGAGGAGAAGAAAAGGAAGGCCGCCCCGTCGGGGGAGGCCGGGACACCAAAGAAGGGAAGGCATCCCTTCCTGATCACTCCACTACCGCCGCTTACACCGACGAGGAGTGGCTGCCTAGGGGCAAGCCCCGGGCGAGGTCATAAGTATTTGCATTCTGTAATACTTTTTCATGCGACTCTAACCTCATGGTTTGTAATAACACCGAATACGTATATGCAGTCCGGCCGGTTCCAATCTCGAGATGCCCTCTTCGGAGGAGTCTCTGGACGAGTCAGAGATGAATTCACTCCCGACGGCCACCTCCCCATGACCTGCGGATGACACCGAGGTGTTGTCCCGTAGGATGCCAGAGCAGGAGGCGATGGTTCCAGAGACGCCCCAAGGCAAAATCCCGGGCGCCAGACACATGGGGGGTAAGACCCCCATGGATTATGCTGACGGGAGCCACAGCAAGTCTGCCTCCCAGCCGGTTACTGCGCCGGAGCCTACAAAGGTCCCAGATTCCAGTAAGCAGCCACTCATGAAGAAGGGCGAGTCGGCCGTGCCGATCACCTCAGCCCAGCCGGAGGCATCGGGCAATTTGTTGGAAATGCTTCGAGGCGGTTCCATTGACGATGAACACCATACTCTTATGAGTATGGTGATTGAGAAGGTTCAGTTCGCCAAGAGTAGATTGACCGAAGCATGCACCAGCCTACTAATAGGCTTTGAGGTAAGTAATAAAAGAGTGTGATGAAATATCACCCGATAGACAATAGCCCCTGATGCTCTGGTTGGTGTTCAGAAAGAAAAGCCAAACGGAGGGTCAATTAAAAACGCAGGAAGCTAATAGTACTTGTCTATGTGAAAAAACAGGCATTGCTGGTGACCGTTGTTGCGCGCACGGCGGAGGTTGCCGGACTCAAGCGCGAACTGGGGCAGGCCGAAGAAGAGCTTGGCCTCGTGAAGAAGCAGCTCGAGGAGAACAAAGGTAAGTGAAACCCCATCCATATGTCGTGTAGAGGATAAAAAGTTGATGATGCTAAAAAAAGCATCATGGCTTTTGATAGGGACCACGACCGAAGTGGCGGCACTGAAGGAAGCGTTGTCCGTAGCCAAAGCCAAGGAGGATACGGAGCGCACCGAGCATGAGAAGCAAGATGCTCGGGTGGGAGAGGTACAGCAAGAGCTCCAGGAGCTCGGCAAGAAGTTCGACTCCTTGGAGCATGACTTCAAGACGCAAGCGTCTGAGCTTGCGAAGGCCCTCCAGAGCGCGGCCGATGCCAAGGCCGAAGCCCAAAAGGCCCTCTAGGAAATCCAGGCGGCCAAGAAGATAGCGGAGGGTAAGGCATTCTTTATGCAAAGCAAGCATGTGGAGGAGTCATTTCTTTTACTTACACAAATCCGGATCTCTCCAGGGGCATTCGCAGATCTGCCACACAGCATTTCGGATGCCGCAGAGTTCTATCGCGCTGAAGAGGGGAGCTCCACGGAGAAGCTGTTCTGGTCCCAATATACTGGGGCAGAACACCTGATGCCTCTAAGTGACCAACTGAAGCAGTTGGCCGAACTCCACAATGCGGCCGAACAGGCCATGAAGGACCTCATAGTCCGGATGTGGCATGGCGGGCCCCTGCCAGGAAGCTACTTTGGCCTGGTGAAGCGGATGGTGCATGCCTGTCCACGGCTAGAAGTTATCAAACAGTCCATATGTGTTGAGGGTGCCCCACGGGCCTTTGCCCGCGCGAAATGCATTGGGACAAACTGGATGCTGAGAAGCTCATAAAGGATGGACCCCCGAAGGGCAAGGAGCAATGCTACCCCGAAAAATATTATGATGGTGTTATGAAAGGCGCTCGGCTTGTGGCAAATGAATGTCCTAAGAACATAATTTTCGAGTAAATGTACTCATGTCGCCTGTGTAATATGAGAACGAGTTTGATTGCACTATATAACGCTTTGTTTGATTTAAAATATTACCTTCTCTGCGACCGTTTATCAAAATATGAAATTAGGCCAGTCGTCGGCTTCCGCCCCCTTGTAACTAGTACTGGGGTGTTCATGGAAAACTCTACAATTTTAAATTTCGGCGAAGCCCCTAGTATTCGGAAGGTCGAACTAGGGCGTTATACACGCCTAAATCGGGCAAGGCCAATTCCTCGCCTTAAGCGGAAAAAATCTTTAGGGATTTAGTACCTCGCGAACAGCGACCAGCTCTTGCCGCATCATGACGGTCAGTTTTCGGCTTTCTCTACTGAGGTGCTCGTCCGGAAGAACCGGGACACAATGGCAGTAGTTCTCCCTGCGCTACCTTAGCCATATAACGGAACGTAAGGTACCAAAACAAGGGAGCCGGGCTAACCCAACTATTGACCCAAGACATGATTCGGAGCTGATGCATATAATGATATAAGTTCGGGGTGCCGCACTGTCAAAAGTGTTCGGACTTTTCTTGCCATATTATGGGGCTCAATGAGAAGCCCCTAGCAAACTGAACGTACCAAAATGTACGGATGCAATACTGAATAAATATTCAATGGAAAATATGAAGATAAAAATAAGAAGCTAACGATGTGTACTACTTCCAAATTTATTTGGACAATACAGCAAGGCGTAGGTATACAATTAATGCATTAAGCAGAAAGGAATAGGACTATTTGAAATGTCCTATCCAAGGGCAGGCTACATGCGGGTATGCAAGAACAGGTATAACGATCATTGAAGAAGACCACCTGAGTATTCCCCTGTGTGTGAAGCCTCTTGCCTCCTTGGCGTTCCCTCTTTAATGAGTCCGTTTATCCGATCTCTCTGAAGGGACTCCCGAAAGTAGGGTCCTGGGAAAAAAGAAAAAATGGTATGCGGGCCTGAACCGCACTCTGGCCGCATTGTCGTCTCGCCTTCACCTATGCCCATGGTATTTTAAGCGCGTATTTATGTACGCCTGGCACGAAAGCCGCCTGAATGGGGCTGGGGTGGAGGCGGGATTGCTAATCTTTTTCCTGGCGTGCCTGACGGTCCCGTTGCGGGGTGCTCCAGACTCGCTTGATGGTGTTCAGGGTTGTCGTTGCCGAATTGGCTGTTTGTCGAAGGAGGCTGCTTTGTACTTCTGCCGCGAGGGCCGTAGTGTGCTCTTCCGTACGGAGGGAGCGGTCTGTATTTCCATTGACTGTTATGACCCCGCGAGGTCCTGGCATTTTGAGCTTGAGGTATGCATAGTGGTATACCGCATTGAATCGAGCAAATGCGGTTCGTCCAAGTAGTGCATGATAGCCACTACGGAAAGGGATGATGTCGAAGATTAACTCCTCGCTTCGGAAGTTATCCGGGGATCCGAAGACCACTTCCAATGTTTTTGAGCCCGTGCAGCGGGCCTCTACCCCTGGAATTACACCTTTGAAGGTGGTTTTGGTGGGTTTGATCCGTGACGGATCGATGCCTATTTTGCACACTGTGTCCTGATAAAGCAGGTTCAGGCTGCTGCCACTGTCCATGAGGACTCACGTGATGTGGAATCCGTCGATGATTGGGTCAAGCACCAATGCGGCTGAGCCGACGTGCCGGATGCTGGTGGGATGGTCCCTACGATCAAAGGTGATCGGGCAGGATGACCATGGGTTGAATTTTGGGGCGACGGGCTCCATCGCATAGACGTCCCTAAGTGCAAACTTCCGCTCCTGTTTGGGGATGTGAGTGGCATAGATCATGTTCACCATTTTCACCTGGGGAGGAAATTTCTTCTGTCCTCCAGTGTTGGGACGCCAGGGCTCCTCATCATCATCGATGTGCAGCCCCTTGTCCTTGTTCTCGGCATTTATCTTGCCGGCCTGTTTGAACACCCAGCAATCTCTGTTAGTGTGATTGGCTGGTTTATCAGGGGTGCCGTGTATCTGGCACGAGCGGTCGAGTATGCGGTCCAGACTGGACGATCCTGGATTGTTTCTTTTGAACGGCATCTTCCGCTGACCAGATTTGGAGTTGTTGAATCCGGCATTTACTGCCGTATCCTCAGCATTGTCGCCATTGTTTCGACGCTTGTGTCTATTGCGCCGTGGGTTTCCGTTACTATCACGGATATCTGAAGTGCCAGGGTTTCCTGGCATGGTGTTACTGCGAGCCAGCCACCTATCCTCACCCACGCAAAAGCGGGTCATTAGTGTCGTGAGGGACGCCATGGTCTTCGGTTTTTCTTGGCCGAGGTGTCGGGCAAGCCACTCATCACGGATATTATGCTTACAGGCTGCTAGGGCCTCGGCGTCCGGACAGTCGAAAATTTGGTTCTTTTTAGTTAGGAACCGAGTCCAGAATTTCCTAGCTGACTCTTCGGGCTGTTGGGTAATGTGACTTAAGTCATCAGCATCCGGTGGTCGCACGTAGGTGCCCTGGAAATTGTCGAGGAATCCGTCCTCAAGATTTTCCCAACTGCCAATGGAGTTTGTTGGCAGGCTATTCAGCCATTGTCTGGCTGGCCCTTTAAGCTTGAGTGGGAGATACTTGATGGCATGTAGGTCATCACTGCGGGCCATGTGAATGTGGAGAAGAAAATCTCCGATCCACACCGCGGGGTCTGTTGTTCCATCGTATGACTCGATGTGTACGGGTTTAGACCCTTCTGGGAATTCATGTTGCATTACTTCATCAGTGAAGCAGAGGGGGTGTGCGGCGCCTCTGTGCCGGGCTATGTCGCGGCGTAGTCCGATTAGGTCTGGTCGGTTATGTCCGGCCCGGCCGGATTTATCAGTATTGTATCCGGCATGTCGATCGGTGTCATGAGCTGTGGCGCGCCCCCGTGATCCGTAGATCGATCTTGGTTGTCCTACATTGTTTTCCAATATGTCTTGCAGGTCCTGCATGTTGCCCCGGGCCATAGTGAACCGGCGTGGGGGTGCAGGCTGGTATCTGGTGTGATATGCCGTTTTATCCCGGCCATGGGGTGGCCGGTCAGCCTCATCTTGTGCTGGAAGTTCAGGCTCTTCGGCCTCTTCTTCTAGCGGTTTGTGCTTTGGGTATCCCCTGCTAGGGGGCTCGAGTCCGTTTTCCTCGACCGCCAGGACTTCGGTCCATCTGTCTGCGAGCAGATCTTGATCAGCTTGGAGCTGCTGCTGCTTCTTTTTCAGGCTTCTTGCATTGGCTATAAGCCTGCGCTTGAAGCGCTCCTACTCTATGGGATCCTCTGGTACGCTGAATTCGTCGTCACTGAGGCTCACCTCGTCTTCGGAGGGAGGCATATAGTTAACGTCCTCCAAGTATCCGTCCATCGCATGTTCATCTGGGCTAACCTGCCCGTGTTCCTATTCGGCTTGCTCGATGGTGGGTTGATCAGGATCGTATTCCTCTTCGGCACCCTCTGGATTTTATTGTCCGGTGCCGGTGCTGCTGTGGCGAGGCTTGGAGCGGCGCCGATGATGCCCATGCTTTGATTTCTTCCCTGAGGGGTTATCTCCGGTTACCTCATCGCCATTGGTTTCTTTAGGAGTATCCACCATATATATATCATATGAAAAGGTGGCAGTCCAGCGCCCTGTGGGCGGTGGTTCCTGTTCTTCTCCCGCATCGTCGTCTATACCGTCGATGTCTTTGAAATCGAAGTTAAGCACGTCGGCAAAGTCATCGACCATGGCTATTAAGTGGGTGGTGGGTGGGCAACTAATTTCTTCGTCGCCAGCTTCCCACTCGAGTCGGACATAGTTCGGCCAGGGGTCTCCTGACAGAGAGAGAGACCTTAATGAATCTAGCACGTCTTCGAAGGGTGAGTGCTGAAAGATATCCGCGGCGGTGAATTCCATAACCGGAGCCCAGTTAGATTCAATGAGCACGGATGCGCGTGGTCCGGAACATACGGCCGGAGACAAGTCCGGGGGTCCGGAGATACAGATTTCCTTAGGAGAGGAGTCTGTGTTTGGCTCCAACGCCAATGAGTATGCAGCCTCCGGGGCGGGGTCCATCCACCCGTCCTCAGAAGACACGACCTTCTCTGGATCAAAGTCTGGAGCCATAGCAGGTGCCATATTCCAAATACTATCCGATCGCAGATCTAGGTCATGCACGTCATGATCGTTTGGCGCTCCTGACATGTGTCCAAATCCGTCGGAGATCAAGTCTCCGCAGATGTCGGCAGTGCAGTTTAGGTTTCCAAACCTGACTTGGTGGTCATGGGCGTAGCTATCGATCTACTCCAGATGGCCAAGCGAGTTGGCCCGCAGTGTGAAGCCGCCGACACGAAGATCTGTCCGGGGAGAAAAGTCTCACCCAAAACGGTGTTGTTGAAGGTCGGAGAAACCATTGAGCCTTACAGCAACGACACAGAGGAACTCTCTATGAAAGCACCAATGTCGGTGTCAAAACCGGCGGATCTCGGGTAGGGGGTCCCGAACTGTGCGTCTAAGGCCAATGGTAACATGAGGCTGGGGACACGATGTTTACCCAGGTCCGGGCCCTCTCGATGGAGGTAATACCCTACTTCCTGCTTGATTGATCTTGATGATATGGGTATTACAAGAGTTGATCTACCACGAGATCAGAGAGGCCAAACCCTAAAAGCTAGCCTATGGTATGATTGTTGTTGTGTCCTACGGACTAAACCCTCCGGTTTATATAGACACTGGAGGGGGCTAGGGTTACATAGAGTTGTTTTACAGAGAAGGAGATCTACATCCAAATCGCCAAGCTTGCCTTCTACGCCAAGGAGAGTCCCATCCGGACACGGGACGAAGCCTTCAATCTTGTATCTTCATAGTCCAATAGTCCGGCCAAAGTATATAGTCCGGCTGTCCAGATACCCCCTTATCCAGGACTCCCTCAGTCCTTACTTTGATGGTACTAATTTTGCTAGTTGGAAGCATAAGATGAAAATGCATATTCTTGGACATAACCCTGTCGTTTGGGCTATTGTCTGTGTTGGCTTGCAAGGTGAATTCTTTGATGGGAGAGAATCGAACCGTGAAGCTACCGCGAAAGAGTTGAAGATGCTGCAATACAATGCTCAAGCTTGTGATATTCTCTTCAATGGATTGTGCACCGAAGAATTCAACAAAATCAGCCGTCTTGAGAATGCAAAGGAAATTTGGGATACTTTGATTGACATGCACGAAGGTACCCACTCCGTCAAGGAATCCAAATTGGATGTGCATCAGATTCAACTTGACAAGTTCAAAATGAAGGATGGTGAAGGTGTCGCTGAAATGTACTCTAGGCTTGCTCTCATCACAAATGAGTGCCGGCTTAGGAAGTGAAGAGATGACCGACAAATTCATCATCAAGAAGATCCTAAGAGCCTTGGATGGAAAATATGATACCATGTGCACATTGATCCAAATGATGCCCAATTACAAAGATCTCAAGCCAACAGAAGTCATTGGAAGAATTGTTGCTCATGAGATGTTACTCAAGGATAAGGAAGAGCTCCACAACAAGTCAAGTGGTGCTTACAAAGCCTCATGTGAAGCTCCAACATCATCAAGTGAGAAACAAAGCTTCAATGAAGAATTGAGCCTAATGGTGAAGAACTTAAACAAGTTCTACAAGAGTAGAAGCAAGGAAAGAAGTTCCAAGTCAAGGTCCTACAATGACAAGAGATCTTCTAGTCGTGAGCGTAATTGCTACAGTTGTGGAAGACTCGGACACTATTCCAATGAGTGTACGGCTCCCTACAAAAGAAGAGTAGATTCTCCAAAAAGAAGAAGTAGAAGAGAAGAATCACCACCAAGAGAGAGGAAGAGTAGAGATGATCGTTATGAACGAAGAACATCCCGGAGAAGCAAGGATTCGGAAAGGAAGGACAAATCATCAAAGAGCTACACAAAACGAAGACATCAAGCTCATGTTGGTGAATGGGTATCCGGCTCTGACTCTGACCATCACTCTAAGAGAAGCTATCACTCCGACTCCGAATATACTCAAGATGAAGGTGTTGCTGGTCTAGCACTTGTGTCAACCAACTGCTACGACATATTTGACTCCAAATGAAGGAATTGGAAGATGCTTCATGGCTAAAGGCCCAAAGGTATCACACCCCAAGTATGTTGATTTTAATAGTGATGAAGATGACTTGTTAGGTGATGATGATTTACTTGTTGACAACTCTAGTGATGAATACTATGATGAAACGTCAATTAATCATGCTAATAAAGATAAAACGAATGACAATGATAAGGAGAAGATTGAGCGCCTAACTAAAGAACTAAACACTCTTAAGTTAGCTCATGAAACTATCTTGGAAGATCGTCGAGAACTTTTAAAGACTCATGAGAAGTTACGCTTTGAAAAGCTCGACCTTGAGCAAGAGCATGAGTTTTTAAAGGCTATAAATGATGATCTTTGCAAGAAAAGTTCTTCTTACATTGCCAAGCGTTTACTCTTATCTACTTACATGCCACAAGTCAAGTCTAGTAACAAGAACAAGAAAGATTCTTCTTCTAGTAGTAACAATAATCATGCTAAATCCGATGTTGTTGCTTCTAGTAGTTCTCTTGATTCCACTAATGATTCTCTTAGCCAAGTTACACTTGAGCAAGAAAATAGCTTATTGAAGGGAATAATAGAGAAAGGTGTTGACAAGAGCCTTGCCGAAAGTAAGCAATTCGAGGAGATTGTACACAAGCAAGGAAGGCACCGGAAGAATCAAGGTGTTGGTTTTGAACGAAAGTTCAATGCCAATGGAGTTGAGTGGGAAGAATATCAATACCCCAAGACGAAGTTTTTTCCTCAACAAGAGAAGTACGATCCTACTTCTTTCAAAGGAACACAAGCTCAAGATAATCTTCCACCACAAGACCACAGGCAAAAAGGCAAGGACAAGCTTCAAGAGGAGATTGATGTATTTGAGGAAGCTCCTAAGGCCTTGCTCAAGTGGGTTCCCAAGACTACATCAAGTTCTACTTCATCAAGTACGACTACAACTCCAAGGATTCCCATCAAGATGATGTGGATCCCAAAGAAGAAGAACTAGAGAGTTCTTGAGGGTGACTCCACCAACATACTTCACTCTTATCATCTTGGCAAGGACAAGTGCAAACAACTTCCATATCTTGCACTAGTTCAAGGAGTCACAAACCCTCTTGTTGGTAAGATGAGGAACAAGGTAACATAATGCTTTCATGGACATCATCTTGTGTGTGCATCACTATATGTCTATGGATATCTTTGCTTGTTCCTTGTGGGACTAACCCGTATAGGTATTGAAAGTGCAACTCACTCCAATGGATTGCTCCGAATGATCTACATCAACATTGAGCATCCACATCTTCAACACCTACATGAAGTCATCATCGACAAAACCCAAGGTTAGTTCATCCCTCTTAGGGGGGATATCACATCTAGGGGGAGCTCTACTCTAAAGAATTGAGCTAAAGCAACTCTAATGGTGTGAACACAACAATGCTTTATGTAAAAGTGGTAACCCCACTTGTGCTTAAACGATGAGTATGACCTATGATCAAATGTTCTCATTTGACTCCTAAGTCAATGTACTCATATATAGATGACCTAGTCATCGCCAATTGGTTGATAGATGCTAGAATTGGTTGTGCATGCTTTGTCACATATTTCATTTGCCATTTTATTATGTGAGCATGTCGTTTGCATATTTTACTCATTTAAGGACATCCACTTGTTGTTTTGTATGTTTGGCTTCTTTTTCTTTTGACCAAGTGGATGAACAAGAATGCCTAAGAACCTTCTCTAGCTATCTATGCTTTTCTCATCTCAAACACTATTCATGCTACATCACAAAGTTTGATCAAGTTAGATTCAAACCACTCTGTGTGAGGAGCACCCGGAGTCCCCGATTTTTCATAGAATTAAACTTCCAAAACATCTTTGTGCATTTCGTTCTGACCGAGAAATCCATTTCGGTCACACCAAGTTCACTAAGTTGATCTAGTTTTTCATCTAGGTGCAACCAATTAGAACCTTTTGGTCACACCGAGTTGCAGTAACTGCTCACAGTTTTGCATCTCGGTGCCACCGAGTTGTTCCACTCGGTCACACCGACAAGGTCAGGTTATCTATACCAACGGGTCAAATTTTGGAAAATTTCCTGAAACCTTTCGCCCGCGCGTAACCTGCTCTGCCTCCCCGGGTCTTCGGATCATCCTCTCGCTGCCAGCAACCTCCCGCCGCTGGTATCCACCGCCGTCAACAGCCATCTGCCCCGCCGTAGCAATTTCACCGCCGAGATAGGGTATGAACTTGACTCTTTGTGCTATTCTTTAACTCCGATTCGTAGCACATTGCATTGCCATGATTCTTGCCAAGTATGAAATCATCTTGTCCAGCTAAAACCTCTAGTAGATTAGATTTGATTTGAAAATTTAGGGTTAGGTTTCCGCCGAACTCATCTCGGACCGACCGAGTTCACTAGTTTAGGTCATTGCACATGTGATTTTTGGTCATTGCACAAGTGATTTTTGGTCTGACCGAGAATTGCAAATCGGTGTGACCGAGTTCGATTCTTTGTGAAACCCTAGCAGTCTCGGTACCACCAAACTGTGGCTCGGTCTGACCGAGTTCACTAGTTTAGGTTCCAAAAGCTGCTTCAGTATCACCGAGTTTACAAATCGATAGCTCCGAAATGCTTTCTATGGAAAACTAAAACTAAGTTTTGAGTCATTTGTTTTGCAAAACCTCTATACTTTGTGATGCTCATCTACTATACCTCATCTACAACCTATTCACAGGGTCTGCTGACAGTTGTTTGCCTGAAGATGTCTGATCAACGTGATAGCCAGAACAAGTCAGAGGAACAGGGTTAGTTGAGAGAGGGCACTAGTCCCTCCAACAGCTATGATGAGGGTAGCAGGAGCACACCTAGTAACTTGCCCAAGGCAGCTACTAGAACAAGGAAGAAGAGAACATCTGATTTAGAGGATGAGGACTACATTGCAGCTGAGGATGAGGCCACTTCAAAGAAGAAGGTGGTGAAGAAAGAATTTGGCATTGCTGCTTCAACAAAGCCAGGGATGAACAGAAAAGCTCCAGCCAAGAGAGTTCCTATGTTAAAGGTCAGAGCATCCACTCAAGAAAATTTGGGACCTGAACCCAAAAAGGATGTTGTAGAAGGGAAAAAGAAGGAAAGAAAGAGAGGGAGATGGTGCAAGAGAGTTAATCCAATGGCTGAATTTGAGAAGCATTCTTCTGATGAAGAAGAAGAAAAGGAAGAGGATGTTGCACCAGCTCCTAAAGCTCAGAAGCTCATGGGAGATGCAATCCGATCAGGGGCTGCTCCTAAGCCCCAAGATGCTCCCAAGGCTGCTGCTCCTAAGCCCAAGTCTGCACCCAAGAGGAACACCAAAAGTATTCCAGCTGAGGAGAAGAACAAGGCCCCAGTGCCTGAAGCTGATGATGATGAAGAAGATGATACACTTGTTTTGAGAAAGTTGAAGCCCAAGATCCCTGACCATAATGATGCACATCCAGTTGCAGAAAACATGAAACTCAGGAAGGATGCTGGACTGAGACAGTGGAGAAAGTTTGATCCCTATGCTATCAGGAGGAGAACTGCTATGGACTACAGGTTTCACACTAAGGAACAACAAGACTTTTATGAGACAATCATGCTTGACAAGAAGCCTTTTGTCTGTGACATGAGATGGGTTGACTGGGAGTACATCAAGAAGAATGAAGATCACTATCCAGCAGTATATGACAGCTTCAAAGCATGTGGAGTTGATACATTTGTTACGCAGAAGCTCACCAAGTAGAATAATGAGTTGATCATGCAGTTTTACTCCACTGCCCACTTCTACCCAGATGGAAAGATCATCTGGATGTCAGAAGGTATAAGGTACCAATCCTCTGTAGAAGAATGGGCTCAGTTGATCAATGCTCCAGAAGAGAATGAAGATGACTTGGATGTCTATGCCAATAAAAAGAAGGATCACAACTCAATGACTAGCATGTACAGAGAGATCCCAGATGCTGCTTTGGAGACTCATAAGCTTGGATTTGTAGACTACTTGTTGTCGGGTTTGCCTACAATCAATTGGATCCTAAGGCACACGTTGCTGCCCAATTCAGGTGATCACAAGATGATCAGAGGACATGCTATCAATTTGCTACATTTGTTTGATGTGCCTCAAAAATTTAAAGTCATGAGTGTGATTGTGGAGACAATCAAGAGGACTGCAGCTAATCAGAAAAGATCTTGTGGGTATGCCCCACAAATTCAGGAGCTCATTAAGTCCAAGATGGGGAAAGGAAAATATCTATTGGATAAGGAGCACCTGCCTATCTACCCTGACTTTGAGGACAATGATACGTCTCCGTCGTATCTATAATTTTTTATTGTTCCATTCCAATATTCTACAACTTTCATATACTTTCGGCAACTTTTTATACTATTTTTTGGGACTAACATATTGATCCAGTGCCCAGTGCCAGTTCCTGTCTGTTGCAAGTTTTATGTTTCGCAGAAACCCCATATCAAACGGAGTCCAAACGGGATAAAAACGGATGGAGAATTATTTTGGAATATTTGTGATTTTTGGGAAGTAAAATCAACGCGAGACGGTGCCCGAGGTGGCCACGAGACAGGGGGGCGCGCCCCAGGGAGGCAGGCGTGCCCTGGACTCTCCTGGTCCCCCCGTAAGGCAGTTGATGCTCTTCTTTTGCCGCAAGAAAGCTAATTTTATGAGAAAGATCTGCATGAAAGATTCACCCCAATCGTAGTTACGGATCTTCGGATATAAAAGAAACGGTGAAGGGGCAGAATCTGAGAACGCAGAAACAGAGAGAGACAGAGAAATAGATCCAATCTCGGAGGGGCTCTCGCCCCTCCCACGCCATGGGAGCCAAGGACCAGAGGGGAAACCCTTCTCCCATCTAGGGAGAAGATCAAGGAAGAAGAAGAAGAAGGGGGCTCTCTCCCCCTTGCTTCTGGTGACGCCGGAACGCCGCCGGGGGCCATCATCATCACATCGATCTACACCAACACCTCCATCATCTTCACCAACATCTCCATCACCTTCCCCCTTCTATCTACAGCGGTCCACTATCCCGCAACCCTCTGTACCCTCTACTCAAACATGGTGCTTTATGCTTCATATTATTATCCAATGATGTGTTGCCATCCTATGATGTCTGATTAGATTTTCGTTGTCCTATCGGTGATTGATGAATTGCTATGATTGGTTTGAGTTGCATGTTTTATTATTGGTGTTTTCCTATAGTGCTCTCCGTGTCGCGCAAGCGTGAGGGATCCCCATTGTAGGGTTTGCAATATGTTTATGATTTGCTTATGGTGGGTGGCGTGAGTGACAGAAGCACAGACCCGAGTAAGTAGGTTGTTTGCGTATGGGATAAAGGGGACTTGATACTTTAATGTTGTGGTTGGATTTTACCTTAATGATCTTTAGTAGTTGCGGATGCTTGCTAGAGTTCCAATCATATGTGCATATGATCCAAGAAGAGAAAGTATGTTAGCTTATGTCTCTCCCTCAAATAGATTTGCAATAGTGATTACCGGTCTAGTAACATAGTCAATTGCTTAGGGACAATTTCACAACTCCTACCACCACTTTTCCACACTCGCTATATATACTTTATTGCTTCTTTATCTAAACAGCCCCTAGTTTATATTTACATGTTCTTTATTATCTTGCAAACCTATCCTATCACACCTACAAAGTACTTCTAGTTTCATACTTGTTCTAGGTAAAGCGAACACTAAGCGTGCGTAGAGTCGTATCAGTGGCATATAGGACTTGGGAGAATATTTGTTCTACCTTTAGCTCCTCGTTGGGTTCGACACTCTTACTTATCAAAAGAGGCTACAATTATTCCATATACTTGCGGGTTATCAAGACCTTTTTCTAGCGCCGTTGCTGGGGAGTCATAGCGTGGTGTGAATATTCTCGTGTGTGCTTGTTTGCTTTATCACTAAGTAATTTTTATTTGCTGTTCTTAGTTGTTTTCTATCTTTAGTTATGGGTAGGAAACGCAAAATACCAAAAAAAA
Organism: Triticum dicoccoides; assembly: GCF_002162155.2. Taxonomy (NCBI): domain Eukaryota; kingdom Viridiplantae; phylum Streptophyta; class Magnoliopsida; order Poales; family Poaceae; genus Triticum; species Triticum dicoccoides. The sequence continues at coordinate 519,867,955 of NC_041391.1, forward strand.
TAGTTGTACCTACTGCACCAATGGTTGAAGAACCACTCAAAATCTATCACACTACTGAAGCTTTTTACTTGGATCATATTCGATCCCTATGTGCTCGTGCTGAAACCCCAACTAGCTTAGTTAAGGCAAATCTTTAGATGAGCATGCTTGTTATGTGCGACACCATATATCTGAAAAAGGGAAACTTCTACTAGATCAAATTCATCGTTTGCAATGCTATGCTTGGACTTTATGTGAACTATATGATTTTGCTTGTTGTTCTGAAAACCCTAAGAAACACCTTCCCTATCAATGCTTGTCTAGTGATAATGGAATCATATCTTCGTATGTGAAGGGTGTTTATAATTACTATGATGTTCAACAAACTGAAGAATTTGTTGCTTTAAAGGGTGCTTATGAAATTGCTTCTTTGATTGAAAAGTATGATGCTACTCTCTACAAATCTGAAAATTTTGCCATACTTGAATATTGTTATGATAATTATGCTTCTAATACCTATGTTAAACTATATATTGAGAAATTCTCCGCTGTCCAAGAAGAGAATAATATTTTGCAGGAAGCTATGGAAGAAGGAATTGATGAAACTGTGAGCTCATTGGATGAAAAAGATGATGAGGAGATCAAAGAACAAAAGGAGGAAGAGCGGATTGATCACCTGTGCCCACCTTCTAATGAGAGTAACTCTTCAACTCATACATTGTTTAATTTCCCTTCGTGTTTACCGAAGGATGATTGCTATGATGATTTCTATGATCCCTTTAATTTGATTGAAATATCCCTTTTTGTTGATGATTGCTATGCTTGTGGCCAAGATGCCAATATGAATTGTTCTTATGGAGATGAACTTGCTATAGTTCCTTATGTTAAACATGAAATTGTTGCTATTGCACCCACGCATGATAGTTCTATTATCTTTTTGAATTCTCTCAACTATACTATATCGGAGAAGTTTGTGCTTACTAAGGATTATATTGATGGGTTGCCTTTTACCGTTGCACATGATGATTTTGATGAAAATAATATGCATGTTCTTGCTGCTCCTACTTGCAATTATTATGAGAGAGGAACTACATCTCCACCTCTTTATGTTTCCAACACGATAGAATTGCAAGAAACTGCTTATACTATGCATTGGCCTTTACTTGGTGTGCATGAATTGTTCCTTTATGACATGCCGATGCATAGGAAGAGAGTTAGACTTCATGGTTGCATGATATATGTTACTTTGTGCTCACTACTAAATTACAAATCATTGTTAATTAAAATTGGCTTTGATATACCTTGGGATCCGGGTGGATCCATTACTTGAGCACTATATGCCTAGCTTAATGGCTTTAAAGAAAGCACTGCCAGGGAGACAACCCAGAAGTTTTAGAGATTCATTTATTTCTGTTGAGTGTTGTTATATAGTTAAAAAACAAAAAAATAAAGAGGGGAACCAAAAAAAATTCAAAAAGGAAAGTTAAAGTGAGAAAGACAAGCATTGTTGAAGTGGGAGAGCTCCTTGAACTTTGTTCATGCTCACGGAAACTTTGTGAATCTTGATTACAGAAAATTTTCATCAAAAATAATTATCCCCTTGTACAATTCCATTGTATTATAAAAATAATGTGCCAAGGTTTGCCTTTAGGATGTTTACAATGCTTGTTGGTTTGTACGGTGCAGGACAGAAATTTTGGTTGTAGTGCTCGATTTCACATTTTTTGCTGGAACGTCAAATGGTACTGATTCTTTTTGAAATGTATTTATGTACAGGTTGTTTAGTTTTCCTAATTTTTGTAGAATTTTTGGGATACCAGAAGTATGGTGAATGTTCATATTTCTAGAGACTGTTCTGTTTTTGACAGATTCTGTTTTTGATGCATAGTTTGCTTGTTTTTATGAAACTATCAATTCCTATCAGTGGATTAAGCCATGGAAAAGTTATATTACAGTAGACACAATGCAAAAACAAAATATGAATTGGTTTGCTACAGTACTTAGAGTAGTAATTTGCTTTTTTATACTAACGGATCTTATCGAGTTTTCTGTTGAAGTTTTGTGTGGATGAAGTGTCTAATCGAGGAGGTCTCGATATGAGGAAAAGGAAGAGAGGCAAGAGCTCAAGCTTGGGGATGCCCAAGGCACCCCAAGTAAGTATTCAAGGAGACTCAAGCGTCTAAGCTTGGGGATGCCCCGGAAGGCATCCTGTTGGGGATATTACCACTAGGCGTAAACCGGCCTACTTGGGCCGGGTTAACTTCATTAGTGGTATAAGCAGATGAAGGCCCAAGGCCTATAGTTGGTTTAGAATAGTTAGCCGTAAACCGACCTGATGTATAACTTGTATTGTAAGTTAGGAATAGAGAGATACCAACCGGGATACGAGTATGAACCGGTTAGGGACTCTATGGACCGACGGGCGTCACCCGTGTATATAAGGGGACGACCCGGCGGCGGTTCAGGAGGGACAACGACAACTCGAGCCTGGGCGAAGCTTGTTTGCTCCCTAGCCATCGAGACCACATCAATTCCATCACAACTAGACGTAGGCTTTACCTTCATCGAAGGGGCCAAACTAGTATAAAACCCTCGTGTCTTTGTGTCCGCTTTTAACCCCTTCAAGTAAACCCGTAGCGATGGCTCCACGACTAAGTCCTTTCACTAGGACATCTGCCGTGACAAATCCACGACAGTTGGCGCCCACCATGGGGCTATCGCACGATGGTTTGACGATCTTGGAGGGCAAGCTCAAAGGACTCGAAGGCTATGCTGTGGGCCAGATGACCAGGAGTCGTCGTGGCAAGATCTACATCGACGACGCAGGATGGGGTCCCGAGGCCGATCCGATTAAGTACGGGTACCGAGTCCCCTTTGGTGGCATACACGTTTTCATCAGTAAGATCGGTGAGCTGGGGCCTGAGCCGGACATCTGCATCGACCTCGTCGAGACGGCTCAGCGTGCGAGATCTACCCAGGCTAAACTGGCCGTGAAGCGTGCCTTCGTTGGAGTCATCCACGGAGGAGGGCGTGAGGACGAGTCAGAACACGGTAGCGAGGCCGTCGTCTATTCCGGCGACGAGTCCTCGACCGGAAAGACCGAATCACTATACCAGTTACAAGACGACCAGATTAGGGGCTGTTCCGATGGCGACAGTATTCCGGACCCCCCAGGCCAGGTCAACCGGGTTGGAATATTCATGGCCGGCACACAGGCGGCCAATCACTCTTCGACCGCCGCAGCAATGCTCTCCGGATCAGCAGGGGCAGGAGGCCTTGTGCGCCCGCCGGTTCAAGTTCTATCTGATCTATTTGATACACTAGCCGCGCTCATGGCAGAGGACAATCCGGCGGATCAGGAGGCCCATAATACAGAAATTGCAAAGGTGAGAGAGCAGATCGCGCAAGCCAAAGCGGATCTGGCCGTAGAAAAAGACAGGATGGCCGCAGAGCGGGCCGCTTTGGACGCCCAGGCTTATAAGCTCATGCTTGACCAGAACGCATCACAGCAGGTCTTAAAGCGGAAGCACAGGTCACGCCTGTCGTTAGGGTTTGATCCCCGGAATCTCTTTCACACTCCAGGAGCTAGACCCAGTAATCCGCTGCGGCACGTGGAGACAAACCGGATTGAGGCACCAGGACCAGGGGGGACGGTCCAACCTCGCCTGATGGAACCTCCTCAGCAGAACATTGTGATTCTTCCGCCGGTCCAGACGCCCCCAGGTCATTATTCTAATCCTATGGACAACCTTGTTGTGGCCGCCGCGCGATTAGAGGCTATCCCAGTCGAAGGGGACTCTCCGCAAGCGATAGAGACGCGCCGGGTTAAGGAGCTTCTCTGGACCGCGCTGATTCAGCAGGAAGCATACTCGTACAGCCGTGATTGGATTAACTCTATGCCCCGTCCAAGCCGGAGCTATAGCAGGCGCATGGATGAACCGGCCATATCGAGCAATGCGCGAGGCCGTGAAGCAGTCCATGGCAATAGCCCGGCAGGCGGTGTTCGCGATGCTCAGGATGTGGTGGACTGGGCCCGGGCACGGAGGGAAGCCGAGTTAGCAGCGCAGGATGATGCGGATCAACTTACACCGGTTCGCCCTACCACCTTCGCCGGACCAGGAGTCGCATCCGCTTTGGGAGTGCCTTGTTTAATCCCCGCTTTACGCAATGTGCGCCTGCCCAAAGATTTCAAGGGTCCACGCAAGGTGCCGAATTACACCGCTGATTTATCCCCTGAAGCGTGGATAGAGAGTTATGAGATGGCCATGGAGATGTTAGACGTGGATGAGACCGCATGTGCAAAATACTTCACCATGATGCTTGAAGGCACGGCGCGTACCTGGTTGAAGAGCCTACCGCCCAACTCTGTCGGCTCATGGGCCCAGTTGCGGGCCCGGTTTATCCAGAATTTCAAGGATACGTGTAAGCAGCCCAAATCCATAGTAGACCTGGCGGCTTGTGTCCAGGGGGAAGGAGAATCAACGACCCATTGGGTGCGCCGCTTTTCGGAAATTTTGCACTCGTCCGACAGGATTAATGCTGACTCTGCGATCTTAACCCTGGAAGGCAACTGCCGGTTTGAGCCTTTAAAATTGAAATTGGGACGCATGAAGCGGTTCTGTAATGACATGGGAACCCTCATGGCCGCTCTAGTGAAGTATGCTGATTCGGACAGTACCAAGGATCCCGAGACTGATGATGATGAAGCAGGGAAGGGAAGGAAGAATAGCAACTCCAAACAGCAGCAGTATAAACCGGCGGGTCATGGAAACGGAGGCAAGCGCAAGGCAGATGGCAGCATGGACTTTGTGGCCAACCCTAATGCACAGGACAGGGGGCAGCGACGCAGAGGTAAAGCGGCAAATCGTAATGGGGCTCCCAATCCTAACGCAAGCCGCTTGAGTTATTTGATGAATCAGCCTTGCCCGAAGCACGGGACGAAGGAAGCGCCGGCTAACCAGCTTTGGAAGGATTGTTATATCATGCAAGAGTTTAAAAACTCTAATGCCTTCCGGTATGATCACGGGTCAGGTGGCGGTTCAGGATCCGGTTTTCGTGGGCCGGATCACGATGGAGCTTCCGGTTCAGGTCGCAATCAGGGTGGTCACAATCACCAGAATAATCAGAACGGCCAGCAGTAGCAGCAGCAGCAGTCGGGTTATCAGAGCCAGCCAAAACAGTTGAACAATGGGCAATATCATGTTTTCACAACTGGCTTGGATAAACGCGACCGAAAACTCCACAAGCGAGCGGTGAATTCTGTTGAACCGGCCTTACCACGTTACTTGCGCTGGTCGGAACAGCCTATCGTGTGGAGCAGAGAGGATCACCCACCCCGGGTTGATAATCCGGGCCAGCTAGCATTAGTGGTAGACCCTCAGGTGGGGGGTTATAAATTCACCAAGGTACTCATGGATGGAGGAAGCAGTATTAACATACTATACTATGAGACATTCCGTCACATGGGTTTAACAGACAAAGATCTCAGACCGTCTAATACGGTGTTCCATGGTGTGGTTCCTGGCAAATCTGCATATCCTGTTGGTAAGATAGCCCTGGACGTGGCTTTTGGGGATGAGCACGACTCCCGGTCGGAAAAATTAACATTTGAGGTGGTGAAGATCCAGAGCCCATATCATGCCTTGTTTGGCCGGCCGGCTTACGCCAAGTTCATGGCGCGGCCTTGTTATATCTACTTACAGCTCAAGATGCCGGGTTACAAGGGGACAATAACGGTTCATGGGAGCCGTAGGGTCGCTTTGGAATGTGAGGAAGGTGATGCGGCTTATGCAGAATCGGTCTGTGCCACGGAGGAGTTGAAGTACTATAAGGACAATGTTGATCCAGCGGATATGACTCCTTTGAAGAAGCCAACTACAGAGCATGATTCGGATCTGAAGTTCAAATCGGCAGCTGAGACCAAGCTTGTTGACTTCGTGCCCGGCGATTCGTCCAAGCAGTTCACTGTCAGTGCCAATTTGGATCCCAAATAGGAAAGCGCGCTCATCGAGTTCATCCGTGAGAACTGGGACATCTTCGCATGGAAACCATCCGACATGCCAGGTGTACCGAGGGAACTCGCTGAGCACACTCTTAATGTGGATCCTAGGTATAAACCGGTGAAGCAATTCCTTCGCCGGTTTAACGAAGAAAGGCGAAAGGCCATTGGAGAGGAAGTGGCCAGGCTTTTGGCAGCTGGCTTTATCATTGAGGTGTTCCATCCAGAGTGGCTTGCTAATCCGGTGCTGGTTCTTAAGAAAAATGGCACTTGGCGTATGAGTGTGGATTACACAGATCTTAACAGGGCCTGTCCAGCGGATCCTTTTGCCCTCCCCCGCATTGACCAGATCATTGATGCCACGGCGGGTTGTGAGCGTTTGAGTTTTTTGGATGCATACTCTGGATATCATCAGATCAAAATGGCGGTTAAGGACCAGGAGAAAACAGCGTTTATTACTCCCTTTGGAGCCTTCTGCTATGTATCTATGCCCTTCGGACTCAAGAGTGCCCAAGCCACCTATCAACGGTGTGTACAGAATTGCCTGCATAAACAGATCGGCCGCAATGTGCACGCCTATGTGGATGATATTGTAGTAAAATCAAGGCAGAAGGAGACGCTGGTGGATGACTTGAAGGAAACCTTTGACAACTTGCGGGTTTACAAGATGATGCTTAATCCGGCCAAGTGTGTCTTTGGTGTTCCGGCAGGCAAGTTACTAGGTTTCCTGGTGTCTAATAGAGGAATTGAGGCTAATCCGGAGAAGATTACAGCTATCACCTCCCTGGCTAAACCGAAGTGCATCAATGATGTTCAGCGCTTGGCGGGCCGAATCGCCGCACTAAGCCGGTTTATCAGCCGCCTCGGAGAAAAAGCCATTCCCAATGCTGAGGAAGACAGACCATTTCATTTGGAGTCCGACTGCTGATGAAGCATTCGAGGACTTGAAGCGGCAGTTAGCCAATCCGCCTGTCCTTGCAGCTCCGGTCGACAAGGAGCCACTATTATTATACGTAGCAGCCAATGCTCGGGCAGTTAGCATGGCTATTGTGGTGGAACGCAAGGAGGCAGGCAAGGAGTATCCGGTTCAGCGGCCGGTTTATTATATCAGCGAAGTGCTTATTGAATCCAAGCAAAGGTATCCGCATTGGCAGAAGCTGGTCTATGGTGTTTTCATGGCCAGTCGGAAGTTGAAGCAGTATTTTCAAGGGCACCCCATCACAGTGGTCAGTTCAGCTCCCTTGGGTGACATCATACAGAACCGGGAGGCGACTGGCCGGATTGCCAAGTGGGCTATAGAGCTTGGGCCACACGGACTGAAGTATGTACCTCGGACGGCGGTGAAGTCTCAAGCACTTGTTGATTTCATCAATGATTGGACGGAGTTACAAGCACCAGAGGAGAAGCCGGATCACACATATTGGACTATTCATTTTGATGGATCCAGGCAACTGGAAGGCTCGGGGGCTGGAGTCGTATTAACTTCCCCACGAGGTGATAAGTTTTATTATGTTCTCCGCTTAATGTTCCCTTGTACTAATAATGCAGCTGAGTACGAAGCCTTGCTCCATGGTCTCCAGATGGCTAAAGAGATGAACTTAAGCCGGGTTAAGTGCTTCGGTGACTCGGACCTCGTGGCTCAACAGGTGTCTGGCACTTGGGATTCTAAGGACCCGCTCATGGCTGCATATCGTCGGGAGGTGGATAATATTGCGGGTTGTTTCAAGGGTTATCAAGTGGATCATGTGGACCGTCAGAAGAATGAAGCGGCGGACGCTTTAAGCCGGTTGGGTTCTCAGCATAAACCGGTCCCGCCTAATGTCTTTCTGGACGTGTTGCACAACCCGTCAGTCCAGCTCCCAGGTGAAGCGGATTTGGCTATTCCTGATCCAGAGGCTCAATTGGTGGCAGCACTGCATGCTATTCCGGATTGGACGGTTCCTTATCTTACGTACATGAACCGGGGGGGTTACCAGAGGATGAGATTCTAGCCAGGCAGATAGTTCGGCGATCCAAGTCTATGACGATTGTTAATGGTGAATTGCATCATTGCAGTGTATCAGGGGCGTTTCAACGTTGTGTTTCTCCTGAGGAAGGCTGTGAAATATTAAGAGAAATCCATGAAGGGGATTGTGGACATCACGCCGGTTCAAAGTCTCTGGTAGCAAAGGCGTTTCGTCACGGGTTCTACTGGTTGACAGCGCATGCTGACGCGGAGGACTTGGTTAAACGGTGTGATGGATGTCAGAAATTTTCAAGGCGTGCTCATGTGCCGGCAAAAGAACTGAGGATGATCCCAATAACGTGGCCGTTTGCAACTTGGGGGCTGGATATGGTCGGACCTTTTAAAAGATCCAAGGATAAGAAAACCCACCTTTTGGTGGCAGTTGATAAATTTACCAAGTGGGTTGAAGCGGAGCCTGTCAGCAAGTGTGATGCAGCAATAGCGGTGCAGTTCATCAAAAAGGTGATTTTTCGGTTTGGTTTTCCACACAGTATCATTACTGACAATGGTACCAACTTATCCAAGGGCGCTATGAAGGAGTTCTGTGAACATGAGCACATCCGACTTGACGTGTCGTCAGTGGCACACCCCCAGTCCAATGGACAGGCAGAACGAGCTAATCAGGAAATCTTGCGAGGCATCAAACCAAGGCTTATGGTCCCATTGCAAAGAACACCAGGATGTTGGGTTGAAGAGCTACCATCTGTGTTATGGAGTATCAATACTACGCCAAACCGGTCCACAGGATACACACCATTTTTCATGGTCTATGGAGCAGAGGCAGTTCTCCCTAGTGATATCCGGCACGATTCGCCTCATGTGGCAGCTTATGTTGAAGCGGACAATGAGACAGCACGGCAAGACGCTTTGGACCTATTGGACGAGGAGCGTGATATAGCGGCTGCCCGTTCGGCGATTTACCAGCAAGATCTTCGTCGCTATCACAGTCGCCGGGTTAGAACCAGAACTTTTCAAGAAGGAGATTTGGTGCTTCGACTCATCCAAGATCAGACGGATATGCACAAGTTATCCCCACCTTGGGAGGGACCTTTCGTGGTCAGCAAGAATTTGCACAACGGGTCATACTATCTGATGGATATTCGAGAGCATAAAGACTCACGTACGTCAGAGGAGGAGACCGACAGGCCGTGGAATATAGCTCATCTTCGGCCTTACTACACTTGAGCCATCGGTTCTATCTATGTACATATCATGACAGTGTATATATTATCTTTGATATAATAAAACCGGAGCCTCAGCTAAAGCGGGGTCTCTGTCTTTCTTATCATGCGTGGTTACCTGGAGTGGTTCTGTTTTTCAAGCAGCCTCCGGTTTTCCCCTTGACATTTTCTTTTTATATCACTTGGGGCCTTGGTCGTGTCCGAACCAACGCGACACCTTTTGATAGGCGACAGCCACCAGATCACTTGGGGACATGGTCACGTCTGAACCAGTCATGCCTCTTGATCGGCCTAAGGCCACAAAATCACTTGGGGGCTTGGTCGAACCCGAACCATTGCCACGCCTCTTGATCTGGCATATATGCCACGAATCATTTGGGGACTTGGCTGACTTGAATCATTGTCACTCCTATTGGGGGCTTGGTCCTGTCCGACCATGGTAACACCATCTGATCAGCTCAGTATAGCATATATTTTGCAAATGGTTTTTATCATTGCCTTTGCTTCCATGTTATTTTCATGGTTTGTTTGTTCTTTGTTTTTGTTGGATTTCTTTTATGTCAGCAAACACCCTTTTTCCGGTTCAGCCGATGGATTTGATTTCCCTTTAATCCGGAGAAGTATGCCCGGTTTACCTTTTCTTTTATGGGAGCTGTTTTCTCCCCCCTTATTGACGGTAATGGTTTATAAAACCTCCACTTCAAGTTTTGCTAAGCCAGCTTCATGCCCAGACATGGCAGGAAATATGAATTGAAGTTTTTCGAACAAAAGCTTCAGTACTTATGCACGAAGGCATATTCAAGGCAGAAGTATTAACTATTCTATTACAAGGCAGCACGGTGCCCAAATAAGATCGTTGTTCTTTTGGAAAGATGCCAAAGATAGCTATCCAAACCGGCTTCCGGTTCAAGCCTGCTCCTCATCATCCGCCACTTCAGCTTCCTCATCTCTACCCATTGGCTGGAAATCAACAGTGGTCCAGTCGATTCCCATTAAAGCTTGGAAAACAGCCTCTTCATGGATTAGGGAAGACGGTTCAATATCAGGAGCGTAAGTGTGCTTACGGATTGGAGGGATAAGATTCTCCGCTTCAAGAGTTGGGGCAGGCACTCGCTCTTTCTGGTCATTATATTGTGCTTGATAATGCGTCAAGTCTGCCTCTTCAGCTAGCTGACAAGCCAGAGGGCGCACTGCACAGTTTATTGCCCTTAAATCCTCTTCGTTAAATTCAGAGCCATCTTCCTTCAGGCTGGGATAGCCTTGAGATGCTTCCACAGGGTCAAAATCTGGCACCCATGCCTTTGCCCGGATCAAAGCGTTAATAGCTCCGGTTCGAGCAGCAGATTTCTTCAGCTCCTCCATCCGGGCCGGAAGCATCGACAACCTGTTAAGAGTGTCCTGGATTAAAGAAGGTGCCGGGTTGTTATGAGAGGCTGTGGTGATGATCCGCTGGGCTCCGGTATATAATTGTTCCACTAAGGTGTAGGCAGCCTTCAGTTTCTTCCGCACATCGTTTCCTAAGTGCCCAATGCGTGTGCCTGCAACAATACAGGGACGGTCTCACACCGAATTTATATTACAGCAGGTTCAAAGTATCACACAAGTTAAAAGGAGCTTACCAAAGATTGCAGCGGTCATGGAGTGTATTTGCTGCTTTACGGCCGTAAGATCATCCACCACCGGTTTAAGGGCAGCTTCAGCATTTTCCGCTCTTTTGGTTAAAGCGGCCTTTTCAGTGGCCCAGTCAGCCCGCTCTTTCTTGAAGCCCTTTTTCAGCTGTTCAGCGGTCCTCAAGGCGCTGGTTAGTTCTTCCTTTGCCTTGTCTGTTTTAGCCTGTTGGGTTTTCAAGGCCTCCTGCAAATCGACAATCCGGTCCTCCTTGATTCTCACCTCAGCCTGCATATAGACAGCATTTAGCTTTCAACAAATGGTCCAAAGAAATTGAAGTATCAACCGCATAAACAAAGTTATACGCCTGATACTTGGGGGCTAATGCACCTTCAATTTTCATCAAGTTATTAGATTGCGAAGTCCCAAGCTCAATACAGGTATTCAACTTGGCACTTGGGGGCTAATGGCTATTTGATCAAATTATGTTCTAAGGATAATTTTTTCTGTCCAAGCCCCGGTCTAATTCTGCTAAGTTAAACCGGCCCTTGGGGGCTATATTAATGGATTTCAAAAGTGTTGAGGATCATATTCAAGTCCCGGTTTGACGAAAACTACAAACCAAACCTTGGGGGCTAGGAGGATTGGTGCAAAGGCAGGCAGTAAAGAAGTAAGTTACCTCAAATTTATCCCTCATCATTTTTACCAGACCAGCTTCACAGTCACGGCTAGTATAGAGCCGGTTTAGATAGCCGGAATGAAGATCTTGGGCGCTCAGAGCAGCATATGTCTCCAGTTCAACATCCCATTTTCCTTTATTCAGAGCAGAAAAATCCTCTTTTATGGTATGCTTGGTTAAGGTGACAGGATTCCCGAGTTCAAAGCGGCCTACACCGGTAATCACAACATCATCATCTTTGGACTCGCCGGTTTGTGTTAGTGTGATCGGTTTGTCAACAGGACTGTGGGATTTCTCAATCCGGACGGAGCTGACAGGCGGGTCAGCAGAGACTAAAGTATTAATAGGCCTCTCTTCGGGAATAACATCGTCTTGTAAAGGAGGATCATTGGGAATATCCTCAGGAGCAAATGCCTCAAGATCTGGCGTTTTGTCATGTTCTTGGGCTACATCCTCTTCGGCCGCTTTATCCAGGCGGGCTTTCTTGCTCGGTTTAGGTTTGGCCCTAAAAGAAAACCAAAGAGTCAAGGAAAAGCATAAGCTATTACACAGTGTACTGGAAGCATATGTTCAGCTTAGCTTACCCAAGAACCGTTTTTAACGGTGGCAACTGAGTGGCCGACGATTCACCAGAAGATGAATGAGAAGTAACCTGATAATTGGAGTCGGATGGGTTAAGAGGTTGACGGAAGAAACCCGCTTTAGGATGTAAATCAACAAAAAGGTCAGAGACCTCGGAGCGGCGTTTTCGAACCGGACTGTTTGGTAAACCGGTGGAGGTAACTACCTGGCCACTGTGCCGGGTTGTGCGGCGAACTTCATGTTGCTGAATCTTCATATGAAATTTAGGATCCAAATAAGCAAGAGGATGAGAAAATTTAACTTTCCGGTTTGCTTGTCGAAGTTTTGGTGAAGGCAAGATTTCTGAATCGAAAGAGAGAATAATTACCTCAACGAATTCCGCATTGCTGGCTTCAGCGTCATCCTGACAAGCAACATCATCAATAAGGCGTGTAAAAAATAAGCCAAGCGAGTCAAGTTCTACCTCAAGGTTCGGGTTACCCACATCATCATCAATAGCTGGGTCAGATGAAGCGGTGGTTTTCCTCTTATGAGCTGGCTTCTTAATAACCTTGGTCTTGGGACGGATTGGCCGCCCTGCTTTCTCCGTTTTGTCTTGAGGAAGTTTCTTGCTCCAAAACGGATTATCGCCCTGGATCAGCAGTAATTAAATGTCAAACATATAAAGCAGTAACCGGTTCAACAATAGAGCAATTAAAATATTACCGCTGGCGGTTTGTTGGTGGTGCAGTAAGGAGGCAGACCGGTTTGAGCACAGAGGTGCTCCGGTTCATTCAGCATCTTTTTCACAGATTCTGTGACTTCGTCATCGGGGAGTTGGATTTTAGTGTGTCGGAGTGGGTCATCGACACTATCAGTATACTTGCACATCAAATTGGAGCGCCGGCTTAGAGGCAGTATGCTCCATGATATCCAACAGCGTGCAAGATCTATTCCCGTTAAGTCGTTGGCCATAAAAGCTCGGAGCTTGGACAGTTTCGGAGCGTATTTAATTCTTTCCTGGGCACTTAGTCTTTGTGGAAAAGGGTGCGTGTTGCTGAGCCGTTCCGGACAGAAACCAGGCAAGGGATTTTCATTATCAGGGGAGGTATCCTTGCAATAAAACCAAGTTGCATTCCACTCCTTGGGGTGAGTATGGAGTTTGACGTGGGGATAAGTGATTTCCTTCCTCTTCTGAATGGCCATACCGCCCAATTCAGTGTTGGGGCCATCGGTGAATTCAGTGCGACTGTTTAAATGAAAGAGGTCTCTAAACAATTCGACTGAAGGCTCCTCTTGAAAGTATACCTCGGAGAGCACTTGAAAGTGGCATGGATTGGTAACAGAGTTGGGGCCAATATCCTGTGGACGGAGCTGAAAATTGGCTAACACATCCCGGTAAAATTTAGAGCCGGGCGGTTTGAAGCCCCGGGCCAAGTGATCTGCGAAGACCACAACCTCTCCTTCCTGGGGGGGTAGGTGGACATTCATTTCCAGGAACCCTCCAGTGGATCGTATCTTTACTGTCTAAAGCGCCGATCAAGACTAGATCGTCCAACTATGATTCCGTGACACGAGAAGGAACCCAATTGCACTCATACACTTGTTTGGTCATGGCGAGATCTACAAGAAATAGATGATCCGGTTCAAGAAAACGCTGGGTAAAAGAAGGTGTTGATCTAAACTACGATAAACCGGTCTTCCACAATGCGGCATCAGGTGGATTCTGGCGGTTCAACCAGGGGACTAATGGTATACACCGGTTTAGTAACTTTTTTCTATGATAAGTTAAACCGCCTGACCTAAGCATCGGAAGAAATTGAAGCTATGGACAACTAGGTATACAGAAACAGGTTTCACAAGATCTTATTACAGCCACGGATCTACAGCGAGCTCACAAAAATAGAAAATATTCCAAAGAGTAAGGCGGAACGGAAGTGAACCATTGAGCGGGTATGTGCGTGAGATCTATGGGCTTAGATAAGAAATAACAGGCGGATGCTTAAAAATTACTGCTGAACACAGCGGGAGTTTACAGATTCATCCAAGAGTCGGAATACAAGTATGAGCAAGTGACGAACACAACACGAACATGGAACCCTAAGAACAGATCTAGGTCAAGAAGAGGAGAAAGCTTACTGGGAACGGAGAAGATGCGGAACGATACCGCAGTGCTCTGGTGCGCTCAGGTTGATGCAGCGGCCCAAGACGAAGCAGAGGTCGATGGTGGCGGCGGAGCTCCAAGGCTGTCGACGCGAGGAAGACGAAGAAGAAGAGATGAGGAGAAAAGAAAGCAGATGACCATTCGGTCTTATTTATAAGGCAACAGAGTTAGGTCAAGCACGCGGATCCAGGAGCTGCCGTTAAAAGAGGGCGTTATAAATGACAAATTTCATGATGACGTCATGCCGGTTTACAACAACCAGAAATGATGACAACATGGCGGTTTACCAATTACCAAAAGATGTCCAAGATACAAGATTTTGTGAAGGATTAACATGAACCAGTTCAAATTAATCTGGGGCCTAATGTTGGGGATATTACCACTAGGCGTAAACCGGCCTACTTGGGCCGGGTTAACTTCATTAGTGGTATAAGCAGATGAAGGCCCAAGGCCTATAGTCGGTTTAGAATCTGTAGCCGTAAACCGACCTGATGTATAACTTGTATTGTAAGTTAGGAATATAGAGATACCAACCGGGATACGAGTATGAACCGGTTAGGGACTCTATGGACCGACGGGCGTCACCCGTGTATATAAGGGGACGACCCGGCGGCGGTTCAGGAGGGACAACAACAACTCGAGCCTGGGCGAAGCTTGTTTGCTCCCTAGCCATCGAGACCACATCAATTCCATCACAACTAGACGTAGGCTTTACCTTCATCGAAGGGGCCGAACTAGTATAAAACCCTCGTGTCTTTGTGTCCGCTTTTAACCCCTTCAAGTAAACCCTTAGCGATGGCTCCACGACTAAGTCCTTTCACTAGGACATCTGCCGTGACAAATCCACGACACATCCCCTCTTTCTTCAACAAGTATCGATATGATTTCGTATTCATTTCATTCATGCGATATGTGCAAGTCTTGGAGCGTCTTTTGCATTTAGTTTTTAGTTTTCTTCTATGCACCATTCTGGTATGAGATAGTCCTTGGTTGATTTATAGAGTGCTCATTGCACTTCACTTATATCTTTTGAGTATGGCTTTATAGAATGCTTCATGTGCTTCACTTATATCATTTGAAGTTTGGATTTCCTGTTTCTCTTCACATAGAAAACTGCCATTTGTAGAATGCTCTTTTGCTTCATTTATATTTGTTAGAGCGTGGGAATATCGTTTTTTGAAAGAATTAAACTCTCTTGCTTCACTTATATCTATTTAGAGAGATTATAGGAATTGGTCATTCACATGGTTAGTCATAAAATCCTACATAAACTTGTAGATCGCAAAATACGATATGTTTGATTCCTTGCAATAGTTTTGCGATATAAAGATGGTGATATTAGAGTCATGCTAGTGGGCGACTGTGGATTAGTAGAAATACTTGTGTTGAGGTTTGTGATTCCCATAGCATGCATGTATGGTGAACCGCTTTGTGATGAAGTTTGAGCACAATTTTATTTATTTATTGTCTTACTTATGAGTGGCGGTCGGGGATGAGTGATGGTCTTTTCCTACCAATCTATCCCCCTAGGAGCATGCAAGTATTACTTTGTTTTCAATGGCTTGTAGATTTTTGTAATAAGTATATGAGTTCTTTATGACTAATGTTGAGTCCATGGATTATACGCACTTTTATCTTTGCATCATTGCTAGCCTCTTCGGTACCGTGCATTGCCCTTTCTCACCTTGAGAGTTGGTTCAAACTTTGCCGCTGCATCCAAACCCCGTGATATGATATGCTCTATCAAACATAAGCCTCCTTATATCTTCCTCCAAACAGCCACCATACCTACCTATTATGGCATTTCCATAGCCATTCCGAGATATATTGCCATGCAACTTCCATCATCATCATATACATGACTTGAGCATTCATTGTCATATTGCTTTGCATGATCGTAAGATAGCTAGCATGATATTTTCATGGCTTGTCCGTTTTTTTTATGTCATTGCTACGCTAGATTATTACACATCCCGATACACCGTCAGAGGCATTCATATAGAGTCATATCTTTGTTCTAGATATCGAGTTATAATATTGAGTTGTAAGTAAATAAAAGTGTGATGATCATCATTATTAGAGCATTGCCCCAGTGAGGAAAGGATGATGGAGACTATGATTCCCCCAGATGTCGGGATGAGACTCCGGACTTTATGAAAAACAAAAGAGGCCAAAGAAGCCCACCAAAAAAATAAAACTAAAAATAAAAATAAAAATAAGGAAAATAAAATAAAAAAATGAGAGAAAAAGAGAGAAGGGGCAATGTTACTATCCTTTTACCACACTTGTGCTTCAGAGTAGCACCATGTTCTTCATAGAGCGAGTATCCTATGCTTTCACTTTCATATACTAGTGGGAATTTTCATTATAGAACTTGGCTTGTATATTCCGATGATGGGCTTCCTCAAACGCCCGAGGTCTTCATGAGCAAGCAAGTTGGACGCACACCCACTTAGTTTCCAGTTTGAGCTTTCATACACTTATAGCTCTTAGTGCATCTGTTGCATGGCAATCCCTACTCACTCACATTGATATCTATTAATGGGCATCTCCCTAGCCCGTTGATATGCCAAGTTGATGTGAGACTTTCTCCTTTTTTGTCTTCTCCACATAACCCCCACCATCATATTGTATTCCACCTATAGTGCTATGTCCATGGCTCACGCTCATGTATTGCACGAAACTTGAAAAAGTTTGAGATTACTAAAGTATGAAACAATTGCTTGGCTTGTCATCGGGGTTGTGCATGATTAAATACTTTGTGTGATGAAGATAGAGCATAGCCAGACTATATGATTTTGTAGGGATAACTTTCTTTGGCGATGTTGTTTTGAAAATACATGATTGCTTTATTAGTATGCTTGAAGTATTATTGTTTTTATGTCTAATGATAGATTATTGCTTTGAATCACTCGCGTCTTAATATTCATGCCATGATTAGATATATGATCAAGATTATGCTAGGTAGCATGCCACATCAAAAATTATCTTTTTTATCATTTACCTACTTGAGGACGAGCAGGAATTAAGCTTGGGGGTGCTGATACATCTCCATCGTATCTATAATTTTTTATTGTTCCATGCCAATATTCTACAACTTTCATATACTTTTGGCAACTTTTTATACTATTTTTTGGGACTAACATATTGATCCAGTGCCCAGTTCCTGTTTGTTGCCTGTTTTATGTTTTGCAGAAACCCCATATCAAACGGAGTCCAAGCGGGATAAAAACGGATGGAGAATTATTTCGGAATATTTGTGATTTTTGGGAAGTAAAATCAACGCGAGACAGTGCCCGAGGTGGCCACGAGACAAGGGGCGTGCCCCAGGGAGGCAGGCGCTCCCTGGACTCTCCTGGGCCCCCCGTAAGGCGGTTGATGCTCTTCTTTTTCCACAAGAAAGCTAATTTTATGAGAACGATCTGGGCGAAAGATTCACCCCAATCGGAGTTACGGATCTCTGGATATGAAAGAAACGGTGAAGGGGCAGAATCTGAGAACGCAGAAACAGAGAGAGACAGAGAGATAGATCCAATCTCGGAGGAGATCTCGCCCCTCCCACGCCATGGGAGCCAAGGACTAGAGGGGAAACCCTTATCCCATCTAGGGAGAAGGTCAAGGAAGAATAAGAAGAAGGGGGGCTCTCTCCCCCTTGCTTCCGGTGGCGCCGGAACGCCACCGGGGGCCATCATCATCACAGCGATCTTCACCAACACCTCTATCATCTTCACCAACATATCCATCACCTTCCCCCTTCTATCTACAGTGTTCCACTCTCCCACAACCCGCTGTACCCTCTACTTGAACATGGTGCTTTATGCTTCATATTATTATCTAATGATGTGTTGCCATCCTATGGTGTCAGAGTAGATTTTCGTTGTCCTATCGGTGGTTGATGAATTGCTATGATTGGTTTGAGTTGCATGTTTTATTATTGGTGCTGTCCTATAGTGCTCTCCGTGTCGCGCAAGCGTGAGGGATCCCCGCTGTAGGGTTTGCAATATGTTTATCATTTGCTTATGGTGGGTGGCGTGAGTGACAGAAGCACAGACCCGAGTAAGTAGGTTGTTTGCATATGGGATAAAGGGGACTTGATACTTTAATGCTATGGTTGGGTTTTACCTTAATGATCTTTAGTAGTTGCGGATGCTTGCTAGAGTTCCAATCATAAGTGCATATGATCCAAGAAGAGAAAGTATGTTATCTTATGCCTCTCCCTCAAATAGAATTGCAATACTGATTACCGGTCTAGTAACGTAGTCAATTGCTTAGGGACAATTTCACAACTCCTACCACCACTTTTCCACACTCGCTATATATACTTTATTGCTTCTGTATCTAAACAGCCCCTAGTTTATATTTATGTGTTCTTTATTATCTTGCAAACCTATCCTATCACACCTACAAAGTACTTCTAGTTTCATACTTGTTCTAGGTAAAGAGAACACTAAGCATGCGTAGAGTCGTATCAGTGGCATATAGGACTTGAGAGAATATTTGTTCTACCTTTAGCTCCTCGTTGGGTTCGACACTCTTACTTATCGAAAGAAGCTGCAATTATTCCGTATACTTGTGGGTTATCAGACAACACTGTTGTCATGAATGAGAATGATCCATCATCTGCTCAAGCACATGAGAAGAGAGAGAAGGCAACGGCAGATAAAGTTGCAAAGATGCCAACAGCTGAAGAAGCATCTCAAATATTCTTGAAGAGCAAGCAAGATCAGCTTGGATATCTGATTGCCTCCACCTTGAGGATTGAGAAGGGCTTGGCCACCCTGACTCAAAACCAGGAGAGTTTGGAGAGGATCATTGAGCAGAAATTCTATGATCTTGATGTCAAGGTAACTGAATCCAGTCAGTAGTTGAGCAACTTCAGGAGGAAGTGGAGGAGAAGAAGGGCAAGTCTACTACAGATGCTTTCCATAGAGTTCCCAGGAGCTAGAGATCTGCTGTAGTGCCTGTTACAGACATGAGAGCTACTACATCTGCGCCAGCAGCCACAACTTAAGTACCTCCAGCTCCAGCAGCTACTCCACCAGCTCCAGCTACATCTACAGAAGCTTTCATCCTTGGAGTCATCTCTACGCAACCACATGAAGACCAATCCTGAGAGTCATTTAGCACTATTCATTTTTACGAACTTTTTGGTAACTTGTTGCCAAAGGGGGAGAAAATGTATAGATCATAGGCTTCGAGAGAGAGTGTTGCTTTTTATCTCTCTTGCTTTTGGTTGAACTTCTTGTTTGTGTGCTTGTGAGCTACTTGTTTACTTGTTTGATCATGTGTTTGATCATATGCTACTCCTAAATGCTTGTTGGATGATATTATCTCTTATATCCTTATATGATCATTCACTTGCTTGGTGAAGAATGCATGCTTTTACCTTCTATCATTTTGAGCGCTCCACCAAGATGTATGTGACATGAAAGAGTAACCCATGATCCTAACACATTGTGCATTTGCAGTCCAAAGCAAATTTTAAATAATGCACAAATTTAGGGGGAGCTCTTGCTTATCACATACTTCTCAAAGCGACGATGTTTTTCAATCTTATTATCATTTGTCAAAGCTTTGATCTATATGTTGCCATCAATTACCAAAAAGGGGGAGATTAAAAGTGCAACTATCCCTGGGTGGTTTTGGTAATTCCTAACAACATATAGCTCATTGAGCTAATGCTATTTCAAGATAAATATTTCAGGAAAGCTCAATGTTTGGCATGGCATGGATGAGAAACATGGACCCCTCAAAATGCTAAGGACAAAAGGATTGGCTCAAGCTCAAAGCACAAGACTCTACACTTTACTTTTAGTGATCCAAGATCACATTGAGTCTATAGGAAAGCCAATACTATTAAGAGGGGATGAGGTGTTTCTTAATGGCTTACTTGCTCAAAGTGCTTAGTGATATGCTTCAAAGCCCTCCACTACTTTCTCACATCCACATATGTACCAAACCAAAAGTCAAACTCGGCCCCATCGAAACTTTCTATCCGGTGCCACCGAGTTCAATTGACATAGCCATTGCAAGAAACCCTAGTCTTTTCGGTCTCACGGATAGGGATCTCGGTCACATCGAGATGGTATTGCAAACTCCCTATTTCCCTTCGTAACGTTTCGGTCCAATCGAGATGAGCGATCGGTCCCACCGAGATTGCAATGCAAACTCTCTGTTTCCCTTTTGTAACGTTTCGGTCCAACCAAGATGAGCGAATCGGTCCCACCGAGTTTGCCTGACCAACTCTCTGGTTAGCTTATTGCCAAAGTCGGTCTCACCGAGTTTGTGTAATCAGTATCACCGAGATTATGTTATGCCCTAACCCTAATGATATCGGTCCCACCGAAATACCTAACGGTCACATTATGAACTAAATCGGTCTGACCAAGTTTCACGATTCGGTCCCACCGAGTTTGGTAAGTTGTGTGTAACAGTTAGATTTTGTGTGGAGGCTATATATACCCCTCCACCCACTCTTCATTCATGGAGAGAGCTATCAGAACATGCCTACACTTCCAACATACATTTTCTGAGAGAGAACCACCTACACTTGTGTTGAGATCAAGATATTCCATTCCAACCACATAAATCTTGATCTCTAGCCTTCCCCAAGTTGTTTTCCACTCAAATCTTCTTTCCACCAAATCCATATCATGTGAGAGAGAGTTGAGTATTGGGGAGACTATCATTTGAAGCACAAGAGCAAGGAGTTCATCATCAACACACCACCTATTAACTTTTGGAGAGTGGTGTCTCCTAGATTGGTTAGGTGTCACTTGGGAGCCTCCGTCAAAATTGTAGAGTTGAACCAAGGAGTTTGTAAGGGCAAGGAGATCGCCTACTTCGTGAAGATCTACCCTAGTGAGGCAAGTCCTTCGTGGGTGACGGCCATGGTGGGATAGACAAGGTTGCTTCTTCGTGGACCCTTCGTGGGTGTTGCCCTCCGTGGACTCGCGCAGCAGTTACCATTCGTGGGTTGAAGTCTCCATCAACATGGATGTACGATAGCACCACCTATCGGAACCACGACAAAAACATCCATGTCTCCTATTGCGTTTCCACTCTCCAAACCCCTCCCTTTACATTCTTGCACGTTGCATGCTTTACTTTCCGCTGCTTATATACTCATTGCATGCTTGCTTGAATTGTGTTAAGATTGCTTGACTTGTGCTAAGTTGCTCAAAACTGCCAATAACTATAATTGGGAAAAGGCTAGATTTTTATTTGGTCAAGTAGTCTAATCACCCCCCCCCCTCTAGACATACTTTCGATCCTACAAGAAGACCACTCCTATTTACCCCCTGAGGTCTTCGCTCTAACTTGGCATGCTGATATTGGTAATATCATGCATATGGTGCCTTGCATTTCTTACTTTATACATCAAATATTTCATCTACTTAGTTTAGACATGCTTTGTGTGAATACCATACGTTTAGTTTCTTTATCATATATGTGAATCATGCAACGCCATCTTGTTTAGCCAGGCATCATATATGTGAATTTTTCAATGCCACCCTGGTTAGTCAATCATCTTATATGTGAATTATATCATGCCATCATTTTTTTATTATGTATTACATTTGTGAACAATTTTAGTACATTCAGTTACTCTTCCTGTGCATCAGCCATTCGACACGGTCATGGAAAAATCTGTAGTGAAAACAAGGTCTTCTGAGCAGAAAATGCTATCTGACGAAGCGCATGTCTTGTTGGTTACGGATAGCTCCTCAGAGGAGGATTCAGAGACAGATGACCAGTCCTATCCCCCCCCCCCCCTTGAGGTGCAGGCTCTAACTTGGCAGGGTTATGTTGCTCATATCGTGTGTATGGTGTCTTGCATTGCTATGTCATTTGCTTAGTTTAGACATGCTTTGTGAAAATGCCACCTATTTAGTGTCTAATTACCATATATGTGAATTATGCACTGCCATCTTGTTGCAAGACATTATATATGTGAATTATGCAATGTTATCTTGTTGCAAGGCATTATATATGTGAATTATGCAATGTCGTGTTGTTTAGCCAAGCATCATATATGTGAATTATATCATGCCACCTTTTTTGTATTTCTCATTGCATTTGTTAACAATGTTTGTATATTCAACTACTCTTCCTGTCGGGGAAACTGATCCACGAACACCTATGGGACCGGCGGACCGAGCCCCTTTCGGTTCGGCGGGGGGCGAAGATCGCACGAAGAGCGGATCGACGCGAAGCACACGAGCAGTTTACCCAGCTTCGGAGCTCTCCGGAGAGATAACACTCCTACTGCTGCATGTCTCAGTGTATTGAGTTCTTGCTCGGAGCGCTGAGTGCTACAGTACACACTAGCTGCTAACGAGACCGAGCGTGAGTGTTTTTCTGCCTTCCCCCCTCCTCTACGTTGCGCATGGGCCTCCTTTTATATGCTAAAGGGGTCTCCGACAGGTGGCAACATAGACAAGGGTAAAAATGGAAAAGGAATTGCGGTTGGTACAACTACCTGTACAGTGTATCATACCTAACCCTGACGGCAGGGGACAAAGGCATTAAATGCACGTCTACGTCGCCCAAATAGTGCAAAAAGGGACTGTCAGGGACGCCACCGCTTGCCACGATGGCAATCTTGTCAGCGTCGCTTGCCACCGCGCACCGCTGGCCGCACAGCCTCTTGCCACGCGTGCCTGGAAAGGTCTCAGGGCGACACGTTGGTGGATGTGCTGGAGCGCGGGTACAGAGTGGTAGTTTGCCGCGGCAAGCGCCTTGCCGCGGTTGTTGTCTTGTCGCGTCCGGAAGCTTGTCGCTCACTGGGCCTCGCTGGGACGCGTGGCGCGTCGCGGCAAGTTCCTTGAGATGCCTTGGTTGGCCTTCCCGGCAAGATCCTCTTGTCGGGGCCTTGTCTCCTTGGCTTGAATACTTTGTTCTTGAATGGCTCGAAAGGAACCACGGAAGACCTTGGCGGTCACCCGGCAAGCCTTGCCGCGGGGTGCTGCAACTGCCCGTGCACAAGTTCGAGATACTAGGGTACCCCTACTCTAGTACACCGACAGGAGCCCCCGGGCCTGGGCCACACACGGTGCCGAGCACTGTTGGGCCAGGCCCAAAACAGGGCACGGGCACGCGCGGCCTGGGTTACGCCGTGTCTCACTCTGTATCCACCGTGCCCTCCTCGAACGGCACGCGTCGAATACGGCATCGTGGGATAGATCGTGGGTGGTTTCTTTATTCGGAAAGACGGAACGTCCGCCCCCTCCCTCTTTATAAGCAGGGGAAACAGGGGCAGTTCGCCCATCTCGTCGGTTGCTATTCCAATCTCAAAAACCTCCGCCGCTCCCCCCTTCTTCCCAAAGCTGAAAGAGAGCAGTGCTCCGCCCCCCATCGCCACCGGCACCACCAACACCGTCGATCTCTCGCACCACCTCCGCCATGGCTCCGAAAGCCGGGAAGGTTGTGAAGTCGGCCGAGGCGCAGCGGCTCGCGGCGCTGCGAAAGGAGCGGGCAACCTTCCCCCCTCAGCTCGCCGCGAAGGAGCTGAGGGAGTATTACTACCTCTTCTGGTCGACGGAGACGCGAGCGCATCCGCGCACGAAGGTACTCTCAGCTACCGCTTTGGAACTGGCTCCGAATGGATATCCCTTCTTCGCGTTGTTCTTCTACTGCGGGCTCTGCCCGCCTTTCTCTGAGTTTTTCTGTGACATTATGAACACCTACGGGTTCCGCCTCCTTGACTTCACCCCCAACGCTGTTCTGACCATGGCAGTTTTCGCACATCTCTGCGAAAACTTTGTCGGAGTCTATCCAAATGTAGCTCTTTTTCGCCACTTCTTTATGCCCCGAGTTGAGAGAGGGGAGCCTTTATCCGGCGGAATCGCCTGGATCTCGAGAACTGGCAAAAAGGAAGCTTATCTGGAGGGAGAGCTCCACAGCAAGTGGGATGAATGGAGAGCAGACTCGTGCTGGATTGTCGAGGAGAACCCGCAGCCATTTACCGCCCAGTGCCAAGCCCCAGTAGCGTGCGGCAACGATTGGAGCAACGTGGCCCCGGAAGACGATAGGCTGAAGATTGCCGTCACCCGGATCCTACGCCTCAGGCTTGCCGGGCTCACCGTAGGCGCCGTTGGTGCATATTTTCTTCGCTGCTGCATCGCCCCCCTGCAGGAGAGGAGGAGACCCGCCTGGGAGTTCCAGAATGCGGCGGATATCATGAGGCTGCGCCCGGGCCTCAACTTCAACTTCACTGTCCTGGAACTGGACGCGATGCTCCTGGAACTGTTCAAGCACGATCCTCAACATCCCGAAGTGTTCAGGTTGCCGAGGGGTGTCGTTCCGCTGTGCAACAACTCCACGCTCGACCGCATCCGTGCAATGATGCCGCTGTGCGATTCGCATGGAATTGTCCCAACTTGGCAAGAGCCTGCAGACGACGTCATGCAGGAGTTCTTTGACGGCTTGATAGAAGTGCTGGTCCGCTCTGATGAACAGAAGAGCCTTACTCGCGACACCACCGATGCGGAGATGCAGCGCATCGCCACTAGGCTGGAAGAGGCGGCGGCAGCCGCTGCCGCGGGCGAGTTTGGATTCACCGTGGAGGAGACAGAGGCAGCAGAGGCGGCAAGCCTTGCCAAGCAAGAGGAGCTTGCCGGCGAGGGAGAGCTTGTCGGGCCTGAAGCTGAGTCGAGCGAGCCTGCCGAGGGCGCGAGCGACTCGTTGAAGATCGACTCCTCCTCCTTCTCACTTTCAGACAGGTCGCCGAAAGCGGAGCCCCTAGCTCCACCAAGAAGGCGTCTCCGCAAGGCCGGGGACGTAGCGGGGCGGCAGACGGGTCAACAGCCGCCGTGCCGCGCGAGGCGCTCCACCGTGGCAAGCACTGTTGTCGCGGGAGCACCTCATGCCGCTGCGGCAACTGGAGCGGGGCCCTCCCGGACCACCGCTTCTGCTCCCGCCAAGCGGCTAAGGGAACCTACTCCTCCGCCTTGTCGCGCCGAAGGTGGGCCGGACTTCGACCTCTCCGCGCTCAGCTCCGACGAGGAAGAGGAAGAGTAAGATTCTTTGTTGTACTTGTAGTTCTTTAATTCTTGTTGTTTTGTCTTGTATCTGATTTGCTTTACTCCGAACCCATTCCTTTTCAGGACTCTGGCCCAGAGAGCGGCGAAGAGAGCCAAGGTCCCGGTGATTGTCATCGAGGACGAACCCACCGCGACAGCAGGGGGTGTGTCCGAGACCACCTTGCCGGACCCGGCAACTATTCCCCAAAGCAGCCCCCAGCGCAGCCCCCAGCGTAAGTATATGGTTTACTTCCTGCTGATAGGCGCGCATGGGTGCTCTTTCTTTGCTGACATCTGACTATTGGTTTGCGTAGGAGCAGAGCAGTCTCACCAGGAGTGCCCGGAAGCCGCTCCCGACATGCCATCTGCTTCAACTACACCTCCAAGGGAGGATTCCCCGGCAAGGGAGCATTCTTCGGCAAGGGAGAATTTTCCGGTAAGGGAGAAGTCTCCGGCAAGGGACAGTTCTCCAGCAAGGGACAGCACCAGCGACCCCCTGGTGGTGGAGACCACGACTGTAGATCCTAGTACAGGTAATCCTCTTGCTTGAAAACTTCCCTTGGGTTCTTCTTCTTCTGATTTTCTTTTTGAATATTTGCTTGACTTTTCTCCCTTTTCCGGTCGTCAGGTCCATCTGCCACGGAGCCGATGGAAACCAAGGTCGCCGACGAGGAGAACGCACGCGGCAATACCGACGATGCCGCTGTCACCGAAGAAGAAGCCGGCGCTGATGATCCCGCCGGCGGAGAGGCCGCCAAAGCTGCCGCCACAAAAGCTGGCGAGGGGTCCGGCGATCGCACTGATGGCCCCGAGGCTGCAGGAGCGTCAGGCGCTACGCCGACCGCCGATCCCTCCGCTGCTGCTGTAGCGTCAAGCTCCGAAGAGCCCCAGCCCGGCGCCTATTTGAAGGTCGGCGATGGCGTCTTCATCAAGCTCCCCTGGGCGTCGAGCTCTAGGGCGCCGATCGAAGGAGAAATCTTTGATGAAGAGTTGCTTGCCTCCGCTGGGCTGACGCTGGTCGACGCGCCGAGCAGCAGCAGCGGCGAGCCTGAGGAGGAGCAGCTACTGCGGAAGCTATTGTCGCTCTACCGTGCCCGACAGGCCAAGCTGGTATCCCGAGAAGCGCTTGTCGCGAAGGCGGGAGTGGACATCGAGAAGCGCGCGAAGGAGCTCCGGGGCCTCAACCAGGAAGCTCTCCGGTCCCTGGCAGAGGAGCAGGAGCAACTCACCGATGAGCGGAAAGCCTTCCTCCTCGAGAAGACTGAAGTTGAAGAGCAACAGCGGCTTGCTGCCGAGAAGTTGTCTGCGTAGGAAGGCGAGTTGGCGCAGCGGAAGGTTAACCTTGACAGCCACAAGGAGGAGCTTGCCGCGCGCGAGCAAACATTCGGCGGGGCTCACAAGGAAGCAGAGGATGCTGCCGCAGCTGCTGAGGCCACCAAGAGGGAGCTGGAGACGAAGGTGGCGCAGGTGGAGGCCGATCTCAAGGTGAGCGGTGAGGAGCTTGCTGCGCTCAAGCGTGAGCGCGAGAAGGACGCCTACACCCTTGGCGAGCTGTAGGGTCGTCTCACCGAGAGGAGCAAGGAGCTTAGCGCCGCCAAGGACTCCAACGCAGATCTTGAGTTGAAGCTGACTACTTTGACCAAGACGCTGGACGGCGCCAGGGAGCAGGAGGTGGCCTTGAAGGAGAAGATCAAGGCTGACGAGGCGCTACTGGCGAGTGCTGCTACCGCCCAGAACACTTTTAGGGAGAATGTTGAGCACTAGACCGAGGGTCTCGTGGATGTTGCCGCAGCCATCGACAGGGAGCTGGTGCAGCTGGGGATGGAGGATCTCGGGTATTCCTCCGATGAGCACCTCCAACCCAGTGCCAAGCTCAGCTTGTTCTTCAAAGGCGTGGCGACGACCCTCCAGCGACTCCGGGAGAAGATCCCAAAGCAGCTGGCCGACGAGTCGCGCAAGATCTGCGCGGGAGCTCTTCAAAAGGTGCTGGTGAAGGTGGCCTTCCGCAACCCAGGCCTCAACCTCACCAACGTCCTCAGGACCTTGCCGCCGGATGCTGATCTAGAAGCGCTCAAGACCCTTGTCGCACCCATTGTGGACAAGGTGAGCGGGATCAAGAGGGTTGAGGGCGATCGCGTAGATTAGGCCGCCCGTTTTCTCTTTTTCTTGTCGCTGCTGGTCATGTTATGAGAACAATCTGTTAGAGCTGCGACAAGCTATCTTGTAATATGACTCTATTTTGGGTAGCGATTGCTATGTTATTTCCTTTACATGATTCCTTCCTTTGTATGTTTTTGCCCTACGCTTTTAGGGAACTTGTCGGCGTAGGCACCTTAGCCGCGAGCGCTGAGTGCGGGACGTCAGCAGCCTGCTGGCGGTGCCGCTACCGACAAGAAACCTTGTCGCAACTAGTCGCAGCTCACTTAAGTTGTTGAGCGGACTCGAAACAAAGTAAGGGCGCAACTAGCTATGAGTTGGTTCCTCCGCGCACAGGTTTTCCATACAAAGCACGGTCGTTCGAGGAAGATAACTTAAAAAATTTAAAACTGATTGTTCAAACTTTAGCAACTTAGCTTTTCTGTCATTTGCTTCCCGGTAAGGCGAAACTTCCTCGAACGACGCTTGGTCCACACCATTATCTTCTCCTTTCCCCCCGGCAAACTTGTGGGCGAGGGAACCTTCCTTTCTTTGAGAAAGAGAAAGAAGAGAAAATAAAGATATGGAGCCTTACGGCTCGTTATTGCTTACCGGGGGTAGGCGCTGCACAAAGTGTCAGATAACGCATGCAAAAAAAGTAGAAAGCATGAAATTGACAAGATGTGCGGAGAACATGAGCTTTACTTATGCACGGGGTCTGCGCCCAGCTTTGTACAAAGGATTACATGCAACATCGGCAAGACTTGTACAAAAGGTGGTTGCCGGAACAGGTTCCGGCAACCGCGCCCTATGGCTAAAACTTACGAAGATGCTCAATGTTCCAGGAGTTGCTCACCGGAATGCCATCTTCGGTCTCAAGGCGGACAGCGCCAGGCCTAGTGACTCGTTTCACCCGGTAAGGGCCTTCCCACTTCGGTGTCAACTTGTTGGAATTCTTGGCGGACTGAACGCGCCGAAGAACAAGGTCGCCTTCCTCGAGACTTCTGGCATTAACTTTGCAGCTATGGTAGCGGCGCAAAGCTTGCTGGTATCGAGCAGCTCGTACAGCGGCCTGAAGACGGTCCTCCTCAAGGAGCAGCGCGTCATCTTGTCGCAACTACTCTTGCTCAAGCTCATCATAAGCGAGCACTCGAGGTGACCCGTATACGAGTTCCGTGGGGAGAACTGCCTCTGCTCCATAGACTAGAGCGAAAGGTGTCTGGCCAGTGGCTCGATTTGGCGTCATCCTGATCGACGAAAGAACCACCGGCGGCTCCTCAATCCAGTTCTTTCCGCACTTGCGCAGCTTGTCGAAAGTCCTGGTCTTGAGCCCGCGCAGCACTTCAGCATTCGCCCTCTCCGCTTGACCGTTACTTCTCGGATGAGCAACAGAAGCGAAGCAGACCTTGGCGCCAAGATCTTGGACGTACTGCATGAAGGTGCGGCTCGTGAATTGCGTGCCGTTGTCGGTGATGATCCTGTTAGGGATCCCGAAGCGGCAAACAATCGACCTGAAGAACTTGACTGTTGACTGTGCTGTCACCTTCCTCACTGCTTCCACTTCCGGCCACTTTGTGAACTTGTCGATTGCAACGTACAAGTACTCAAAGCCCCCGACAGCTCGGGGAAAGGGGCCGAGGATGTCGAGCCCCCAGACCAAAAATAGCCAGGATAAAGGGATCGTCTGGAGAGCTTGAGTTGGCTGGTGTATCTGCTTGGAATGGAACTGGCACGCTTCACACTTGGTTACTTGTGCAGTTGCATCCTGGAGGGCTGTCGGCCAAAAGAAACCTTGCCGGAATGCTTTGCCGGCAAGTGCTCTTGCGCCAATGTGGTGACCACATATGCCTCCATGTATCTCTGCCAACAGCTTTTGTCCGTCTTCCCAGTGAATACACTTCAATTTCACGTCGTTGAGTCTTCTTCTGTACAGTGTGTTGTCGACAAACTGGTACATACTTGACTGCCGAGCTACTCTTTCTGCTTCTTCTTGCTCTTCGGGAAGTTGTCCTGTCTGAAGGAAACGGACAATCTGCTGTGCCCATGCTGGAGCTTGCGGCTCGACAACAAGGACTAAAGGCACATCTGCTGCTGCGGGAACATCCGCTTCTACGGCGAGAACCTACGGCTCAGCCGGAGCTTGACGGGGAAACTGATCCACGAACACCTATGGGACCGGCGGACCGAGCCCCTTTCGGTTCAGCGGGGGGCGGAGATCGCACGAAGAGCGGATCAAGGCGAAGCACACGAGCAGTTTACCCAGCTTCGGAGCTCTCCGGAGAGATAACACTCCTACTGCTGCATGTCTGAGTGTATTGAGTTCTTGCTCGGGAGCGCTGAGTGCTACAGTACACACTAGCTGCTAACGAGATCGAGCGTGAGTGTTTTTCTGCCTTCCCCCTCCTCTACGTTGCGCATGGGCCTCCTTTTATATGCTAAAGGGGTCTCCGATAGGTGGCAACGTAGACAAGGGTAAAAATGGAAAAGGAATTGCGGTTGGTACAACTACCTGTACAGTGTATCATACCTAACCCTGACGGCAGGGGAAAAGGCATTAAATGCCCGTCTACGTCGCCCAAATAGTGCAAAAAGGGACCGTCAGGGACGCCACCGCTTGCCACGATGGCAATCTTGTCAGCGTCGCTTGCCACCGCGCACCGCTGGCCGCACAGCCTCTTGCCACGCGTGCCTGGAAAGGTCTCAGGGCGACACGTTGGTGGATGTGCTGGAGCGCGGGTACAGAGTGGTAGTTTGCCGCGGCAAGCGCCTTGCCGCGGTCGTTGTCTTGTCGCGTCCGGAAGCTTGTCGCTCACCGGGCCTCGCCGGGACGCGTGGCGCATCGCGGCAAGTTCCTTGAGATGCCTTGGTTGGCCTTCCGGCAAACTCCTCTTGTCGGGGCCTTGTCTCCTTGGCTTGAATACTTTGTTCTTGAATGGCTCCAAAGGAACCACGGAGGACCTTGGCGGTCACCCGGCAAGCCTTGCCGCGGGGTGCTGCAACTGCCCGTGCACAAGTTCGGGATACTAGGGTACCCCTACTCTAGTACACCGACACTTCCTATGCGTCAGCCATTTCAATTGGTGATGGAGAAATCTGGAGTGAAAACAAGGTCATCAGAGCAGACAATGCTACTCGCTGAAGCAGATATCTTGTTGGTTACAGATAGCTCTTCAGAGGAGGATTCAGAGGCAGATGACTAGTCCTATTATCCTGTTGAGGTGTATGCTCAAACTTGGCAGGGTTATATTACTCATATAATGCATATGGTGTATTGCAATGCTTCGTTTTTACATCATATCCACAATATTGAATGCCATCTCCTTAGTTGACACATCATATATATGATTGCCCTCTGCTCACTTGCTTAGTATATAAATCATATATTTGAATTATATCATGCCATGATGTTTACATAGATAGCATGTATCTAAATTATGGCATGCCAACCCATTTTCTAAAGACATAATATAGTTACATCATCTCATCATGTTTACATAGTCATCATATTTTGAATTATGTCATTCTATCTGTGAATTATATCATGCCATCATGTTTCGATCAACGGCATGTTTGTGAATTAAGGCATGCCAACCACTTTAATAGACACATCGTATAGTTATATCATGTCATCATGTTTACATAGTCATCATATTTTGAAGTATGCCATTCTATCCTACTTAGTTAGCCATCATACATGTGAAATTGTGTCATGATATCATGTTTAATTGGCCATCATATATGTGAAATTATGTCATGCTATTCTGTTTGGTTAGACAACATAAATGTGAATTATTTCATGACCTGTTTTCTTCCCTACTATCCATTGCACCTGTCTATCTTACAATGTCTGTACATTCAATTACTTTTCTTTTTTATTAGCCATTTGAATTGGAGGGGGTGATGGCAGTATCTGTGGGAGTAAAAACATGGTCTTCAGAAAAGATCGTGCTACCGGTTGATGTAGATAGAACCACGGTTGTACTTTCCCAAGAACCAACACCACCACACATAACCCAGACTCATGCAGATTGTACCCCTACCCAGTTGTTAAGAGAACCATCTACACCCCTTCTAACCCCAACCCCAGCAAATAGTAACCCAATTCCAGTTGACATAGCATCGTCTCCACCACAGAGCACCCAAACACGAGCAGTTAGTAAGGCAAATGTAGTGCCCAAAGCACAAGGAACACCACTACGAACCCCAAGTCAACGCTTAAAGCAGAAGAAGAATTGTTCTCAGGTCAGGTTCTGTAGCTATGGTTCATACTCCATTGCTCTTCCATCACTATATTTACTCATACCAACTAATTTCAAATTTGAAGGATGCAATTGAAACTCCAATGGTGCAACAGGTATATTTTAAACCTGTTTCTTTAACGTGTTTGTTGTTGTAACTTGCTCTATGTTGATTTCAGTTTCGATTGAATAAACAGTTATGTTCTCATGCCATGCACATTTCAAGTGTTGTTATTGCTGTGTAGTTTCCCACACTTATATTCTGTCTATGCTTCTTTGTCTTAAATAGATATGATTTGAACTGTCTCTATCTTGATTTGGCAACATAAACAAGAATGATATAGACCATACAGTGACCATACTACATAGATATATATTTGTTTCCTGCTGTTATCCTGTCCACCTTACTATTGAACTGGTTTACCAAAATGAGTTTCATATACAACATGGTAAACATGTGATGTGTCTGTTTGTTTCTATTTTAGAATGCGGATAAAATAATGGAGAAGAGTACCCCGTTATGCAATGGTAAAGGAAGTAATGCAGATAAGGTTCAAGATAGTGAGACATCCCTGTTGGTCTCCAAGAAAGTTGATAAAAACTATATTGAAGACATTGAGACAACCCCAAAGTCATGTATTGATGTAGTGTTCGAGTTACTGGCTACTACTGCTGGCACCAGCTCTTCGAACTCGCTTCCTGAATCAGTTCGGCTTCTTGAGTCTCAACTTCAAGTTGAAAGACATCGATTAGATGTTATGCGACAGGAAGCCAAAGGACTGAGGAAGTCTCTGCGGAATTCAGATGCATACTTTCTGGTGCAACAGCAAGTGTTGGAGGATTTAAGCGTCAAACAAGAGAAAGTTAATAAACTTTCTAAGTATCTTGCCAGCATTATGGGTACCCAGGATATTGTTTCTTGATCTCTTCTGAAGTGGTTTCAGTTCTGGACTTGTTTTGCTGCAGCGTTTATTCACACTGGTCGCCAACTTTGACAACCAGTGTATGAGATATGCTGCTTTGTTCCCTATATTTGCACTGGTGGCGAACTTTGATGCCTAGTGGGTCTAATATGTGTAATAGTCATGATATTAATTTGCTTGCTTATTTATTTCCTTGTTGTCTTGTTTATTTGTTTGCTTGTAGTCAGTGCAGTTCTTTTTTCGCGGTTTGTTAGTGGCCGCAATAACCTATTTTTAAAAACTAGGCCAGAATAACCACGGGCTACATATTTACTGTAGTGACCCTGGGCCACCTATGGGTTGTATGACTGATTGGCCAAACATGGGCCAATAACAG
Organism: Triticum dicoccoides; assembly: GCF_002162155.2. Classification (NCBI taxonomy): domain Eukaryota; kingdom Viridiplantae; phylum Streptophyta; class Magnoliopsida; order Poales; family Poaceae; genus Triticum; species Triticum dicoccoides. Next base: position 519,900,827 of record NC_041391.1, read on the forward strand.
ACCGCATTATGGGTCGTAAATGGGCTAGAGTTGGAATCGTCTGTTCATGGTCCGACCATAATGGGCCATCGTTAATTGGCCGTATTTGATGACGCTATGAAAATGGCCCAACTGATTAACGGGCCACAAATGGGCCGACTGTAACCACGGGTTAAATTTGGCCCACAAGCAGAAAGGGACAGTAACGGGCCATAAGTAACCAAATGCTGGAAATGAGCCCAAGAATAAATGGTCCTTGAGAAGGCCGAAAGATAACATGGTCTTGAAACGCCCCAATGGAATAATGGGCCGTTAATGGGTACAAAGTGATACACTATTCATTACGGGCCAGTTTCACCACGGGTTGTTAATGGGCCAAGAGTTACAAAGGGCCTCATATGGGCTGAAAGACGTCATGGGCCATACATGAGCCAGAAGTTAAAATGGGCTGGAATCATATTGGACGGCCCAGATGACACTATCGGGTCTAATTCGGATAGGCCTTAACGGGCCTTGGGTTAGCGGGTTGTAAATGGCTATATGCGAACAGGCCGTTAACAGGCTTTCCGTGGGCCAGCCCGCTACCTTTTGACCAAGTCAAACGGGCCGGCCTTTTCACAAGAATGGGCATCTGTTGGGCCGTCCCACTTGTCGTCGTGTCATAGGCGCCTTCGGTCCAATGAATGGATGACATCTGTTCCAACGGTGATCCGACACGTGGTTCCTCCGGCCAATGAGAAATTTACACGTGGAAAATCCCCATTGGTCGTGGCTGTTAGCGGGTTATCAGATCCAAAACCAGATCTGATAGTTTAACAACGACCCATTATGGTCGATGCCATGTGTCGGTCACCCTTGACGAAAGCACTTCCATGACGCATGATTTATCATCATGGAAGTGGACACTTCCGTGATGATAATTTTTGTAATGTCATGGAACACTTCTACGATAGCACAGGTATGACTATCTCGATTGTCATAAAATCGTCATGGATGTACATGCATGAGAAAAAATGTGACCTACTATGACAAACACGTATCATCATGGAAGTGTATTTTTTGTAGTGAAAAGAAAGTGAATGTGGTGGTATCCAAACCTATGACTAGAAGTCAAAAAAATATAGTGAGTTGTGATGCAGGTAAGACAATGCCTCCTGGTAAACCTTGCAGCAAAGCTTGCTCTCCAAAGAAGAAGAAAAATGATTTGTCTTTTCTGGAATTGTAGAGGGATAAAGAAATAGGGTATGGCAACTCTCTTATCTGATTTGATTAGAGACCGTAGTCTAAATTTTGTTGGTATTCAAGAAACAATGAAAAGGGACTTTTCCTCTAAGTTCTTAAGGAAATATGATCCTGGTGACCTGTTTTGTTGGAAGTGGATCCCTTCGGTTGGGAAGGCTGGTGGTGTCCTATGTGGTGTTAGATATGATACCTTCGATATCAAAGCATGTTTTGCGGGCAAGTATGTTATGAAAATGGAGCTCTGGGATAAATGCAAACAAATGAAGTACTACATTATGGTAGTTTATGGATCTGCTCACGAGGAATTCATACTAAGCTTTCTGATATGTGTAGGGGTACTTCATGTCCTTATATTGTGGGAGGCTATTTTAATATTCTTAGACATGCAAGTGAGAAAAATAAGAAATCCAGACTTAGTCATTCATCTGAGATTTTTAATTCCATTATCAATTCCTTCTATTTGAGAGAGGTAGATATGAATGGTGGTCAGTATACTTGGTCAAATAAACAACAAAGGCCAACCCTGGAGAAATTAGACAGGGTACTTATGTCCAACTCTTGTGAGAGCCGATTCCCATTAACTTTTGTTAGGAAGTTGGTAAGAGAGATTTCCAATCACTGTCCCCTAATATTGAACACTGAGGATATTATTCATGTACCCACCAAGAGGAAGGGACTTCAGATTTGACTTGAATTGGCTAAAGCATCCCGAGTTTCCCCCCTTAATTGCTAAGGTCTAGATGAAACCTGTGAACTCTAAGAATCCTATTGATATTATGAATATCAAACTGAAGAGATTTAAACAATTCTTCAAAGGATGGGGGTCTAATATGTTTGGTAATGTTAGCAAGAAAAGAAGATGGTTAAGAGAGGAGCTGGAACACCTAGAGAGATTGGAGGAAACCGATGTGCTATCTCTTGAACTATATTGCGGAAAAGTTGAAATTTCCATAGAATTACATAATATCTTGATTGAAGAGGAAGTTGCCTGGCTACAAAAGTCGCATGAATATTGTTGCTTAAAGGAGACCATAATACATATTACTTTCATAGGATTGTTAATGGGATAAGAAGGAGGAATACTATATTTTCCCTTAGCTGTGGTGATATAGTGATAGAAGGGAATAAGAACCTGCTTAAACATGCTACTGAGTTTTATAAAAACTTATTTGGTCTGGAAGATGGGAACATGTGCAAAATGGACAATCATATGTGGGGGCCACATGAGAAGCTCTCTGATATCGACAATTTCATTCTTACCAGACCATTCTCTAACACTGAGATCAAGTATGCCCTATTTTCTATGAAACCCAATAAAGCCCCTGGTCCTAATAATATCCCTATAGAATTCTTCCAACATTGTTGGGAGATTGTTAAAAATGAGGTGATGTTGTTATTTGAATAGTTCCACGATAATAAACTTGATGTGCAAAGATTAAACTATGGGATTATTACCCTTCTCCCTCAGCTGGTTGGGGCCAACAAGATACAACAATTATGTCCTATTTGCTTGCTTTGGTGCATATATAAACTAATTACTAAGGTGCTTACCATTAGGCTGAACCATTTGTGGATATCTTGTTTAGTAGACATCAAAATGCTTTCATAAAAAAATGGATATTATGGACGGGATTATGTTTTTACATGAAGTTTTACATCATTCCTATGCTCGAAAAAAATAGGGATTGTACTCAAATTTGACTTTGGGAAGGCGTGCGATAAAGTGAACTGGGAATTCTTGTTGGATTGTCATAAGTTGAGGGATTTCAACCCTCAATGGATTGAATGGATTAGGAAAGTCTTGCTTGGGGGTACTATTAGTGTGAAGCTTAATGATGAGATAGGAACGTATTTTCAAAGCTCGAAAGGGGTGTGCCAGGGGACCCACTTTCTCCATTTCTACTTAACCTAGCTACAGACTATTTAACCAAAATGGTTCTTAAGGTTCAACGAAACGGTTTGTTTAAAGGCTTGGCAGCTAATTTGATCCCCAATGGGGTAGCCATATTACAATATGCGAATGATACGATATAAATATTTTTAAGATAATGCTAGTAATGCTCTTAACATAAAACTATTGTTATACCCGTTTGAAGTCATGCTGGTCTAAAAATAAATTTCACGAAAAGTGAGATATTCTCTGTTTGTGCTAATGATGAAACTATGAAGATGTATGCTGAAATGTATAACTATCAAATTGGATCATTTCCTATTAAATACCTAGGAATGCCTGTGAGCTATGATGGACTTAAAAGTTGTGACTGGCTTTTTGTTGATGACAAATTTATAAAGCAATGTGAAGCTTGGATTGGTGGGATTTCGTCTATAGGGGGGAGGCTTATCAAAGTTAATGCTGCCCTTTCTCATGCCCCATCTTTTTACATGTCTATGTTCCTTTTGAATAAAACTACTTTGGAAAAGTGGGATAAACCTCGAAGAAAATTCTTTTGGCATAGTAATGGCAAAAAAATAGGATATCATATGGTGAAGTGGAGCCGTGTATGCAGGTCCAATAAGAAAGGGGGCCTCGGAGTGAAAGACCTGAGGAAACAGAATATAAGCTTTAGTAAAATGGTGGTGGAAATTAGAAAAAAAGAGAGGTTGTGTCAAGATATTGTCAAAGCAAAATACTTGAAAAGATCCACTGTAGCTATGGTGAGGCAAAAAGCTAGTGACTCCCCATGTTGCAAAACTTTGCTGAAAGTCAAGGATTACTACATGGCTGGGAGAGGGGTCCAAGTGAATAGAGGGGATGTCGCTAGACTTTGAATGGATGCTCTAGAAGGAAAGATTCCTTTAAAAGATAAATTCCCTATGCTTTTTGATATCTGTGTGGAACCAAACTGTATTTTAGACAAAATAAACAATATGAATCATGTCTCTTCTTTTAGAAGAAGACTACCTCCTGAGCTGATGCAACAATGAGGAGAGGTGAAAAAAGATGTTCAAAATCTAATTCAAAATGAGCTCCCTAATGAGATATACTGGAAGCTCGATAGTACTAGAAAGTACACCACAAAATCAATGTATAGGTGGCTGGGAAAGGACCTTGCTAGATCATGCTTTAAATGGATTTGGGGGGCATGCATGCCTCTAAAAATTCAAATATTTATGTGGAAGGTATGTTAGGATGCTATCCTGACTAGAGACAACATGAAAAAGGACAATGGTAGGGGAACCCGCACTGCTCGTTTTGTGATCATTTGGAAACAGCCCAGCACTTATTTTTCTTATGTCTAGTGTCTAGGGTGATTTGGAGGACGGTAGGCTCTATGCTTGGGACTGAATGTTGTCTAAATTCCTTATGGCAGTACTACATTTGGATATATGTGTTTCTTCTAGGTTTCGATAAACTGTACACTGTTAAGCTAACAGCAATTTGCTGGGCAATTTGGCTCACTCGAAATTGTGCCACATTTGAGCGCAAATGGATAAATACTCCTTTTGAAGTTGTGTTTACATCGTGTGCTTTTCTAAATTATTGGGCAGGTTTACAGAAGACTGGGATGATGGAAGTGGTGAAGAAGGGAGCGGAGATGCTGAAGGAGAACGCCTCCCAAATGTTGTTGTTGTGTGGTCCACCATCCCTTGATAAGGACAAACAAAAGGATAGATGATAGAAAAAGTGGTGAGGAACGATGATGTTTTTTGGCTCCAGGGGATGTGATGTTGCAGGAGGAAGATTGCCAGGCAAAAAAGGAGAAAAACTTCAGCCTTTGTGTTTTGGGACTAAGTGGTATTAGTGTTTTCTGTTGAAACTGTAGGTTGGTTCATGGGTCTGTACTTATACTATGGGTTTGTGCATGTGGTACTCTGTAGTTTCCTGTGCTTGTAGTGCGGTTTGGGTGACACCCAGGTTTTCATCCCATGGTCTGTTGTACCTGATGACAGGCGCGGACTGTGGGTTTCCTGGTGTTGCTCTGAGCTCGCTTCTTCTCTTTCCCTAGCAATTCTGGTTTCGGTTTCAGCTGAGACATTGTATTTTCGTTATGACATATAATGGAAAGGGGGGAAGCCCGATTCGAAAAAAATATTATCCGGAGGATGTTATTACTCCAACAGACCTAACCCAAAACCTCTGCTACAACTTACAACAAGGAAATGAAAAAGAAAAAAATGCAAAAATGCAAAAGAAAAAGGAAAAATTAAAAAGAAAAGGAAAAATGAAACATAAGAAATAGAAAAATGAAAAAGAAAAGAAAAATGGACAAGAATAATGAAAGAGAAAAATTAAAAATGAAAAAAATGCAAATTAAAAAAGAAAAAATGAAAGATAAGAAATAGAAAAATGAAAAGGAAAATGAAAGATAAGAAATAGAAAAATGAGAAAAAAAGAAAAATGCAAAAAATGCAAATGAAAAAGAAAAAATGATAGATAAGAAATAGAAAAATGAAAACGAAAAAGAAAATGAAAAATGAAAAAGACTATCGGTAGCGCTTTTTAGCTTGACAACCGCTACAGGTAACTCGCCACGTAATTTTAAAATTAGAAAAACTAGTAGTAGCATGTGTTGTCTTCAGCCGCGCTATAGCTAACTTAGCTGTAGCGCGCTTTTTAGCCCAGCGCTATAGCTAAGTTGGCTATAGCCCTGGTCCAACCATTCCCCACGCACTCTCCTCCTCTCCCTTTGACTCTCTCGATCCCCCTCTCTCTCCCATGCCACCGCCGACACTACACCCGTCCCGCTCACGCCGCCGCCCATGCCGCACCCGGCTGATGTCTACTACGCAACCTTCTTCTTGTAGACGTTGTTGGGCCTCCAAGTGCAGAGGTTTGTAGGACATTAGCAAATTTCCCTCAAGTGGATGACCTAAGGTTTATCAATCTGTGGGAGGCGTAGGATGAAGATGGTCTCTCTCAAACAACCCTGCAACCAAATAACAAAGAGTCTCTTCTGTCCCCAACACACCCAATACAATGGTAAATTGTATAGGTTCACTAGTTCGGCGAAGAGATGGTGATACAAGTGCAATATGGATGGTAGATATGAGTATTTGTAATATAAAATTATAAAAACAGCAAGGTAACAAGTAACAGAAGTGAGCGTAAACGGTATTGCAATGGTAGGAAACAAGGCCTAAGGTTCATACTTCCACTAGTGCAAGTTCTCTCAACAATAATAACATAATTGGATCATATAACTATCCCTCAACATGCAACAAAGAGTCACTCCAAAGCCACTAATAGCGGAGAACAACCAAGAGATTATGGTAGGGTACGAAACCACCTCAAAGTTATCCTTTTTTTATCTATCTATTCAAGAGTCCGTAGTAAAATAACATGAAGATATTCTTTCCGTTCAATCTCTTCAAGATTATGGTAGGGAGCTCGAGGGGCCCAAGAGACAGGGGGCACGCCCTATAGGGGGGCGCGCCCTCCTATCTTCTGGCCTCCTCGAAGCTTCCCTGGCTTGAACTCCAAGTCTCCCGGATCATGTTCGTTCGAAAAATCACGCTCCCGAAGGTTTCATTCCGTATGGACTCCATTTGATATTCCTTTTCTTCGAAACACTGAAATAAGCAAGAAAACAGCAATATGGGCTGGGCCTCCGGTTAGTAGGTTAGTCCCAAAAGTAATATAAAAGTGTATAATAAAGCCCATAATCATTCAAAACAGATAATAATATAGCATGAATGCTTCATAAATTATAGATACGTTGGAGACGTATCAGCATCCCCAAGCTTAATTCCTGCTCGTCCTTGAGTAGGTAAGTGATAAAAGAAAGAATTTATGAAGTGTGAATGCTAGCAGGTGCACAACTTTGATCAATGATAGTTTCAATCACCTTTTCTAGCATGAGTATATGTCATAACAGTAGTTCATCTCATAAAACTTTTCATGGTCAAGTAACAAGCTATTCACATGCTAAAGCATAGACCATAAACTTTCTTGAAAACTAGCAAACTTCATTCTTAGTGATCAAACAATTGCAGTTCATCTTACTTTGAGGAAGGGTCTATGTCAGAGCTTTGATTCAGCAAACTCCACATACTCAACTATCATATAGTCTTCTACAATTGCTAACACTCACGCAATACTTATGGTTATGGAGTTTTAATCGGACACTGAGGAAGATAGGGGCTTATAATGTTGCCTCCAAACATATTCACCTTTGGATGATGTCAACAATAATAGTTCATGCTGACTTACATCCTATTGGATATATATATATATATATATCAGGATCTTTCCAACACGAGATGCTTGCCAAAGGATAAAATGAAAAAGGGAAAGGTGAAGATCACCTTGACTCTTGCATAAAGTAAAAGACATAAAGTAAAATATAGGCCCTTCGCAGAGGGCAGCAGGGATTTGCAGAGGTGCCAGAGCTCGATTTTGAAATAGAGATAAATAATTTTGAGAGGTATGATCTCATTGTCAACATAACAACCAAGAGTTCCCAATATCTTCCATACTACATACATTATAGGCGGTTCCCAAATAGAATGGTAAAGATTTTACTCCCCCTCCACCAACAATCACACTCCATGGTCATCCGAAACAACGGGGTACCATCCATACCAAAAACAGTCCTGGGGGAGTTTTGTTTGCAATAATTTTTGGTTTGATTTTGATCTTTTTGATCATGGGACTGGGCATCCCGGTTACCAGCCATTTTTCTCGTGAATGATGAGTGGAGTCCACTCATCTTGAGAATAACCCACCTAGCATGGAAGATACTGACAGCCCCTAGTCGCTACATGAGCGATTCGGGCATACAAAACAGATTATTGTTTGAAGGTTTAGAGTTTGGCACATGCAAATTTACTTGGAACGGCAGGTAAATACCGCATATAGGTAGGTATGGTGGACACTCATGGCAAAAAATGTGTTTAAGGATATTTGGAAGCACAAGTAGTATCTCTACTTGGTGCAAGGAATTTTGGCAAGCATGAGGGGGAAAGGCAAGCTCAACATGTTTGAATGATCCATGACAATATACTTTAACTGAGATGTGAGAAAACATAATCCATTACGTTGTCTTCCTTGTCCAACATCAACTCTTTAGCATGTCATACTTAATGAGTGCTCACATTTATAAAATATGTCCATGATAATATATTTATATGTGAAATCTCTCTTCCTTCAATATTCTTTCATGAATTGTTCAAATGACCAATACAATGCTTGCTAACCTCCAATAAATTTACAACCTCTACTTCTTAGATGTAAAGTCATTACTCCCGATGGGATAAGAAAATGAGACATATATAATTTCAGATTTATGACATTCAACTCATTCAACCATTTACTCATAGGATATAAGTGAAGCACACGAGTAAATGACAAACTACTCCAAAAATATATAAGTGAAGATCAATGAGTAGTTAAATAATTATGTAGCTATATGAAGACTCTTTCTCATTTAAGAATTTCAGATCTTGGTATTTTATTTAAATAGCAAGCAAAGCAAAATAAAAGGTCATTGCAAGGATAGCACAACTCATTTGAAGAAGCAAAAACTTAGGTTCAACCGATACTAACTGATAATTGTTGAAGAAGAAAGGTGGGATGCCTACCAGGGCATCCCCAAGCTTAGATGCTTGAGACTTCATATAATGTTATCTTGGGGTGCCTTGGGCATCCCCAAGCTTGAGCTTTTGTGTCTCCTTAATTCCTTTTATATCATGGTTTCCCTAAATCTCAAAAACTTCATCCACACAAAACTCAACAAGAACTCGTGAGAAAAGTTAGCATAAAACAATGCAAAATCCTTGTCATTATCTACTGTAACAAATCACTAAAATTATTATTCAACATTGCATACTAAATGTATCTGCATATTTAATACTCCTATCCTCAAATAGAATCATTAAACAGGCAAGCATATGCAAACAATGCAAACATAACAGCAATCTGCCAAAACAGTATAGTCTGTAAAGAATGCAAGATTCATCATACTTCCCTAACTCCAAGAATTATAAGAAAAATACTACGCTGTAAAATATTTATCAGAGCTCATTATGCAAAAAGATTCAACAGTATATCACTCTCTGACTTTTCTAGGGAATTTTTGCAACAGCGGTATACTTTCTGTTTTGAAACAGCAACATGTATACTTGCAAAATAAGCATGGTAAAGGCTATCCTTGACATTTTTATTGAAAATATAGATGCAAAACATTATTCTAAATAACAGCAAGCAAATACTAACAAAAGAAATTGACGCTCCAAGCCAAACACATATCATGTGGTAAATAAAAATATAGCTCCAAGTAAAGTTACCGATGAACGCAGACGAAAGAGGATGCCTTCCGGGGCATCCGCAAGCTTAGGCTCTTGGTTGTCCTTGAATATTACCTTGGTGTGCCTTGGGAATCCCCAAGCTTAGGATCTTACCACTCCTTATTCGATATTCCATCGAATCTTTACCCAAAACTTGAAAATTTCACAACACGAAACTCAAAACAAAACTCGTAAGCTCCGTTAGTACAAGAAAACAAACCACCACTTTTGGTACTGTAATTAACTCATTCTTTATTTATATTGGTGCTAAACCTACTGTATTCCAACGTCTCTATGGTTCATACCCTCCGATACTACTCATAGATTCATCAAAATAAGCAAACAACACAATGAAAACAGAATCTGTCAAAAACAGAACAGTCTGTAGTAATATGTATCATTCGAATACTTCTGTAACTCGAAAAATTCTGAAATAAATTGGTGGACCTGAGGAATTTGTCTATTAATCATCTTCAGAAATAATCAACCTCAAATCACTCTCCAGTAAAAAATGGCAGCTAATCTCGGGGTCACTAAAGTTTCTGTTTTTCACAGCAAGATCATATAGACTTCACCCAAGTCTTCCCAAAGGTTTCACTTGGCACTTTATCGAAACAAAATCTATAAAACATGATTACTACAGTAGCATAATCATGCGGACACACAAAAACATTAAGGGTAAATATTGGGTTGTCTCCCAACAAGCACTTTTCTTTAATGCCTTTCTAGCTAGGCATGATGATTTCAATGATGCTCACATAAAAGATAAGAATTGAAACATAAGGAGAGCATCATGAAGAATATGACTAGCACATTTAAAGCATATATTCCTCCCACATAATAATTTTAAGTAGCATCATGAATGAATTCAACAATATAACCAGCACCTAAAGCATTCTTTTCATGATCTACAAGCATAGAAAATTTACTACTCTCCACATAAGCAAAATTCTTCTCATTGGGAATGGTGGGAGTATCATAAGAGACTTGAATACTATAAAATGCTTCCACATTAGAAGAGTAATGTTCAGAAAAAGGGTAATCATAATCATCACAAGTTTTATAAATATAATCATCACTACTTTTTATAGCATAAGTTTCATCACAATAATCATCATAAGTAGCAACTTTGTTCTCATCATAATCGAATTAAACCTCTTCCAAGATAGTGGAATCATCACTAAATAAAGTTGACACTCTTCCAGATCCACTTTCATATTCATCAAAATAAGATTCAACATCCTCCAAAATAGTGGGATCATTACTTCCTAAAGTTGACACTCTTCCAAACCCACTTTCATCATCATAATCATCATAGGTAAGAGGCATGATATCATCATAACAACTTTGCATATTAAAACTTGAGGGGCTAAAAATATCATCTTCATTAATTGTAGCATCGCCAAGCTTGGGACAAACATTAATTTCAGCAAATATATTCTCAAATATTTCATCCTCATCAAACATAGCATCCCCAAGCTTGGGCCTTTTCATATCATAAGCATAATCACTCTCATCATTAATTGTATGAATAGCACCAATAGCATAGCAATTATCATCATCACAATGAGTAGTAGGAGCAACATCATTTGGGAGGGATACCTTTTTACCTTTGCTGCTCCTCCTCTTCCTTTTCTTCTTCACATTATGTGTGGGTTCAACCTTATTCTTTGAGCTCCTTATTGATGAGATTGGTTGAATAGAAAGCTCCTCCTCGTTACCTGATTCATCATAAGAAATAATAAGAGGATATTGGGAAGTCTCTTCATCTTCCATTTTATTTCTTTTCTTTATGTAATTGGCAATATAAGGATTTACAATGCAATTCACCGCACAATACATATAAATTTCCTCTAGATCAATATCAAGGAATTTCTTAAGGGAAAATTCTGGAAGATTCTTAGTTAAACGTTTCAATTCTTCATAACCCAAAAGCAAACTAAGTTCATTATAATGTGCAAGGTAAATCAAATCATCACAATTTTTGAACACGATTCGATCATGAAATAATTTGCATAGGAGATGTAAATGACCACGTTCATTGCATAGTTCACAAGTACGGCAAAGGAAATGTGAATTTTCAGCATTCTTATCTAGCCTTTCTTGCAATAATTTAGTTTCTAAATGCTTATGCCTCTTGCAATATCTATTTTCCCTATTTGGTGTGTACTTGCAAACCCAATCAATTCCACAAAAATTGACATGCTTATAGGAGACATTATCATCATAACTAGTGCAATCATCATTAGTACTATGGATATTCAAGGAGTTCATACTAACAACATTGCAATCATGCTCATCATTCAAAGATTTAGCGATAAACATTTTATAGATTTCTTTTTCTAGCACTTGAGCACAATTTTCCTTTCCATCATACTCACGAAAGATATTAAAAAGATGAAGCATATGAGACAAACTCAATTCCATTTTTTTTGTAGTTTTCTTTTATAGACTAAAGTAGTGATAAAACAAGAAACAAAAAGATTCGATTGCAAGATCTAAAGATATGCCTTCAAGCACTCACCTCCCCGGCAACGGCGCCAGAAAAGAGCTTGATGTCTACTACGCAACCTTCTTCTTATAGACATTGTTGGGCCTCCAAGTGCAGAGGTTTGTAGGACATTAGCAAGTTTCCCTCAAGTGGATGACCTAAGGTTTATCAATCCGTGGGAGGCGTAGGATGAAGATGGTCTCTCTCAAACAACCCTGTAACCAAATAACAAAGAGTCTCTTCTGTCCCCAACACACCCAATACAATGGTAAATTGTATAGGTGCACTAGTTCAGCGAAGAGATGGTGATACAAGTGCAATATGGATGGTAGATATGAGTATTTGTAATCTGAAATTATAAAAACAGCAAGGTAACAAGTAACAAAAGTGAGCGTAAATGGTATTGTAATGGTAGGAAACAAGACCTAAGGTTCATACTTTCACTAGTGCAAGTTCTCTCAACAATAATAACATAATTGGCTCATATAACTATCCCTCAACATGCAACAAAGAGTCACTCCAAAGCCACTAATAGCGGAGAACAAACAAAGAGATTATGGTAGGGTATGAAACCACCTCAAAGTTATCCTTTTTTATCTATCTATTCAAGAGTCCGTAGTACAATAACATGAAGCTATTCTTTCTGTTCAATCTATCATAGAGTTCATACTAGAATAACACCTTAAGACACAAATCAACCAAAACCCTAATGTCACCTAGATACTCCATTGTCACCTCAAGTATCCGTGGGCATGATTATATGATATGCATCACACAATCTCAGATTCATCTATTCAACCAACACAAACTACTTCAAAGAGTGCCCCAAAGTTTCTACCGGAGAGTCAAGAAGAAAATGTGTGCCAACCCCTATGCATAGGTTCATGGGTGGAACCCGCAAGTTGATCACCAAAACATACATCAAGTAGATCACGTGAATATCCCATCATCACCACAGATAAGCACGGCAAGAAATACATCAAGTGTTCTCAAATCCTTAAAGACCCAATCCGACAAGATAACTTCAAAGGGAAAACTCAATTCATCACAAGAGAGTAGAGGGGGGATAAACATCATAAGATCCAACTATAATAGCAAAGCTCGCGATACATCAAGATCGTGCCAAATCAAGAACACGAGAGAGAGAGAGAGATCAAACACATAGCTACTGGTACATACCCTTAGCCCCGAGGGTGAACTACTCCCTCCTCATCATGGAGAGCGTCGGGATGATGAAGATGGCCACCGGTGAGGGATCCCCTCTTTGGCAGGGTGCCGGAACAGGGTCCCGATTGACTTTTGGTGGCTACAAAGGCTTGCGGTGGCGGAACTCCCGATCTATCTTTGTTATCGATGTTTTTAGGGTATATGGGATTATATAGGTGAAAGAAGTCGGTCGGGGGGTGCTCGAGGGGCCCAAGAGACAGGGGGCACGCCCTATAGGGGGGCGCGCCCTCCTATCTTCTGGCCTCCTCGAAGCTTCACTGGCTTGAACTCCAAGTCTCCCGGATCATGTTCGTTCCAAAAATCACGCTCCCGAAGGTTTCATTCCGTTTGGACTCCGTTTGATATTCCTTTTCTTCGAAACACTGAAATAAGCAAGAAAACAGCAATATGGGCTGGGCCTCCGGTTAGTAGGTTAGTCCCAAAAGTAATATAAAAGTGTATAATAAAGCCCATAATCTTTCAAAACAGATAATAATATAGCATGAATGCTTCATAAATTATAGATACGTTTGAGACGTATCACCGGCCCACAACCCTGACCTGGACACCGGCAACCGGCTGCGCCCTCACTTATCCCCCCCATGTCGTCATCCTCCCTCCTCGCGCAGCAGATCCACCCCTCGTCCTGGTCCCCCCTCGTGCCGCCCCTCCCCCGAGCAGTCCCCTCCACCAGCGGGTCTCTCTCTCTCTCTCTCTCTCTC